>NC_140972.1:565000-720000 GCF_056783735.1 Eptatretus burgeri
CCTACACGAGTCCAGCATCGGTGCCCATGAGTGGCGCGAGATGACGGTGATGCGATGGTGGCGAGTTGCGACGGTAAAGGTCATGGCGGTTGTGGTGAAGCGGCGTTGTGGTTGGTGGTTGTTGTTGTGGTTGTGATGGTGGCGATTGGTCCAAAATAAAGATAGTAAAAGAAAAACGGCTATCCTGAAGAGTCGCAGCACGTATAAATGACATGTATTCCCACTAGACAACGGGTTTGGGCCTAACTATACATGCACTTACCGAGATACCTCACCTAAGGGACCTGAATGGTGGTTTGCGAATCTGGTAACCACAACAATATATATACATATACATATATATATACATATACATATATATATACATATATATATACATATATATATACATATATACATATATACATATATATACATATATATATATATATACATATATATATATATATATATATATATATATATATATATATATATACATATATATATATATATATATATATATACATATATATATATATATATATATATATATATATATATATATATATATATATATATATATATATATATATATATATATATATATATATATATATATATATATATATATATATATATATATATATATATATATATATATATATATATATATATATATATATATATATACACACATTTATATACACACATTTATACACACACACACACACACACACACACACACACACACACACACACACACACACACACACACACACACACACACACACACACACATATATTTTCTTTGTCACCTTCTCCCCTCCATAACCACATGATTTCCTCCACATCCTCTTCTTTTCCAATCCACCTTTCCAATCCCACTTTGATCATGAAGGTATTCATCATACACCTTCATGACCTTTTATTCAAACTTTCCTTGACTCTGTCCCCTTTTCCCGAACCTCAAAAAAACAAAAAACGTTATTTTGCAATGTTTCAACTTCATCTTTCTGTGCTCTTCTTCTCCTACTTCAAATGCCTTAGTTTAATTCGACCTTTCTTTCATCCCGTGTCCAAAAATTCCAACTGTTTTAACGTTTCCTTTCTCCATTCGCTTAA
The DNA here is from genome assembly GCF_056783735.1 of Eptatretus burgeri. Taxonomy (NCBI): domain Eukaryota; kingdom Metazoa; phylum Chordata; class Myxini; order Myxiniformes; family Myxinidae; genus Eptatretus; species Eptatretus burgeri. The sequence continues at coordinate 566,105 of NC_140972.1, forward strand.
CCACCTTGTATTCCATCCCTCCGACAACATATTAAATGTATCTCTGACGTCCACATTTTAAAAATCCCATTTTGCAATGCATGTTTGTGTTCCATCAATCTTTCTTTTTTTCCAACGTCAGTGCAAATTCACCCACACCTGCTAAATCTACCTCCTCCCCTGTTATACCCCCTCCATACTCCTGCCATCTTACCCCCCCCCCCATTCCTGAGCACCTCTCCATTGTCCTCTGCTTTACCAACAGCTCCTCCTCTGGTATCCCAAATTGTATGGTTTTCAAACATCCATGGGCTCCGTTTCAACCAAACAAATATCCCATGCTCTCATTTAATACACTCCTCAATATCGCAAACATGTTCTTTCTTTCCGATGATCACACCTCCCCCTCTTCAGACCCCTCAAATATTGTACCTCCCCCCACCCACGCCCATCTTCACATTACCATAATCCAGTCTCATCCTTTCCCCCTCCTCTAACCCTCCCTTCCCCCCCATAGTCATGTCTGCTATCATTGTCTCCCCTCTCCCTCAAAGCTTCCTTCTCACTCCTCCCTTGTAAATCAACCGCTTCCTCCCTCTTCAAAGTAAACTTCACTCTCTTCCCCATGCAAGCTTCAGCCTCACCTTTCTCCCTCAATTCTCCCTTCTCACCCCTCTCCCTCATATCTCCCCCCTCACCCCTCCCGTTCAAATCCCCCCCCCCCAACCATTGCTTTCAGCATCAAATCCTTCCTCTTCTCCAATGGCTTGATGTCCGATCATCAAGTCACTCTACCCTGGAGCTGCTGCTTCTACTTTCCTAACAAAGGATGGAGATCCTCAATGCCAGACATGAGATCAGAGCCATCTCTCGAGACATATTGCAAGCTTTTGAAACTGTCTCGCATCCAGCACTACTCAACAAACTCTCCTCTTATGGTATCCAAGGCAATGTCCACTCATGGCTCGCAGACTTGCTCTCCTATCGCAGTCAACACGTGGCTCTTAATGGCTTGCTCTCATCTCCTCTTCCTGTCCAGGCTGAAGTTCCTCAAGGCAGAGTTCTTGGCCCAGTGCATTTTCTAGTTTTCATCAATGATCTCTCAGACGCTCTGGAAAATCCTCTTTATCTCTTCGCTGATACTCCCCCCTCTGCCACACAATCTCTCATCCCTCAGATCGGCAAGCAGCAGCCTCTTCACTCTGTGCAGACCTGGATAGAAATCACAAACTGGTCAAATACTTGGAATATGTATTTCAATCCTAACAAATCTCACACTCTCACTATGTCTCTCTGAAAGGACCATCTGGAACTATCCCACCCACTATCTACTCTACTTTCTCAACAATCCTCTTGTAGAAGTCCTTTCATTCAAGCTTTTGGGTCTCACTATGCACCACGATCTTTCCTGGGAAAGCCACATTTCCAAGCTGGCCTCCAAAGCCAGTCGCCTTCTGGGCATCCTACGTCATGCAAAGGTCTTCCTCGGCACACCTGAGCTCCAAATCATATGCAAAGCTTTCATCTGCAGCCTGATGGAGTACTGCTCCCCCCCTCTGGGCTGGTGCTCCTGCCTCACACCGATCTCAACTTCATGGTATGAAAACCAAGGCTTCTGGGATCATTGGTATCAACCACGATTAAGCTGAGTCGTTGGTTCTCACTCTCTCACTGCATGTAGGTTGGTGGTGTTTCTGTCTTCTACCGTCTCCCACTCCCCCCCCGGCCCTCCCCGCTGCCCCCCTTATATTTCTCCAGGTCTGCGAAAAATCTCCTTTTGGTGAAATTACCAAAATCAATAATCACTGCTCACCGTCACCCTTTCATTTGTCTTTTGTGCCTCTGCAACAAACTTCCACACTTTCTTCAATCCCACTCCTCTCTCCAGATCTTCAAAACAGCTGTTCACCACTATCTCATATTCTCCCCCATCCAAAACCTTGATCCTTTCTACCCCCATTAATTCACCCCAAACTCACCTTATGTGTGTGTTTGTTTCACCCACGGCACAGTTGGGAGGGTGGGAGAATGTTTTTTTCCTGCCTAAATTGATCAAAGGGTTACACTGGGTTGTTTGCCATTGTCTTCCCAGCAGTAGTTTTGGCAGGAATTTGTCTTTAACATCCATCAACCAATGTCATCCATTAACTTTAGCATTCCCAGACTAATGAAGACGGCATGCCGAGTTTAACGTCCATCTGAGGGATCATGCATCATCTGTGAATTGCCCAATGTGCTAAATATCATCAAATCACTTTCAAATTATTCCAAATCAATCACATTTCTATATTTCGATCACATTTTAAGTACAATGGTTACGATTCAAATCAAAATTTTGGAAACATTTCTCACATGTCACTGGGCACGGCATGTGCATTTCAACATCGTAGCTCCCACCCTCCCAACTGTGCCATGGGTGAAACAAAAAAACACACACACTTGAGAGAGTGGGAGCTACTGTGTTGAAATGCAAATGCCGTGCCCAGTGATGTGTGAGAAATGTTTGCTTCACCTTGGCAAAATTGTGGAAATTTTCAACAACAAAAAAAAATTTCACCTTGTTTAAGAAATTGTGGTGGGAAATAACTCAATTTCCACAAGTTGGATCAGCATTCCAAAGGAGAATCTTTCATTTCGTATATACGGAGGAAGAACATTGAATGATTCACTGAAACATTCGAATGGACTTCACCAAAACAAAAGCCCGAAGCAATTCCTCTTATACACAACTTGACATTCCAAAGAATGGGAGGGGAGACATTTGGCAACTCAACTACAGGGTTAGCTAACAAGCATAAGGCAAAATAACAAACTGCAATATGTGTCCATGAGGTGAAGAGAATGACATAATCATGGCAAAAGTTGCAGTGTTAGAAACCAGGTCACCTTGTTTCATAGTAAGACATTCCTTCTATCAACATTTAGGTCAAAAGACTTGGGTAAAGGGAAACATAACTGACAGCCAATCAGACTATAGCATAAAAATTAAATTTATAAAGCACCAGCAACAATTATAATTGGGAGTACATTAATGTAATTATTTTCCTTCCACAACCTCCTTCAAATTCCCCTTTTTCCTTCCTGAAAGTCCCTGTAATACCATCTTGTTTACCCCATGTTCCCCATCCCATCCCCCTCCCTTCCACAGATCTGTTATCTCTGTTCCCTACTGTTTTTGTGCATCCCTATCCGACCCCTCTTGTCTCCTGCTCCCCTTGTTTCATGTTGTGCGTGTTAGCTTTTTTATGAGCCTCAACATTGTATACAAAACAATCCCCCTCATTGCAGAAGCTAATCACTAACTTTGTGCTTTAAATACAAAGCATGGGTATTCCATTGTACACTGGATTTGATAAATCTCGTTTCAAATTACTGTCGTTCAATATATAGATTTGTAAAAACAGTAAAAAAAAGGTTAATTATAATCATCTGGTCAGATAAATTTGCCAAACACTGTCTCACATCATAATGAAACGGAAAAGTCAGATGAACGCTCAATATCTCCCAGATCTGATCTCGAAAGGAAATCATTAATTACACTCAAGTTTCCTCAACAGACGATTTACTCCATTTCACTGCTGACTCAACCTGAGTGAAAGTTTCCTCTAAATTCTCTTCTCCATTATTTGTCCCACACATTACGACACACCACAGTGAGCCAGATTGTCCCATTCCCACTGTTGATGTATTATCAGCACGAAACTGCACCACACGGCTCTGACCTGCACACAAGTATATCAACTGTACATGTTGAAATATATTGTTGTGGTTGACGAAATTCGCAAACCACCATTCAGGTCCCGTAGGTGAGATATCTCTGTAAGTATATGTGTAGTTAGGCCCAAACCCGTTGTTTAGAGGGAATAAATGTCATTCATTCGGGCTGCGACCCTTTTAGATAGCCGTTTTTCTTTTACTATCTTTATTTTGTACCAGCCGCCATTACTACCACCACAACCACCACCAACCACGTCTCAACAGCCATCACACAACAACCACCAACCGCAACGCCGCTTCACAACAACAACAACGCCAACAGCCACGACCCTTGCCATCACATCTCGCTCTCGCAACCATCGCATCACCGCCATTCCCGCGCCGCTTGTGGGCACCGATCCTGGACTCGTACAGGGCGCGCTCCAAGCAGCGAGTGCAAAAACACCAGCCTTTCCGAGAAATCGGATCAAGAAAGATTCACGCCCACTTCTGTTCCGTCCTATCAGCGAGCGTGGGGCGATTTGGCCCCGCCTCCAGGTGCGTCGGAGTATAATCGCTATGTGCAGATTCGCGGATCAAGAATCATTCACGCCCACTTTTCCTCTGTCCAATGGGGAGCGTGGCTCCACCCCCGAGCGATTCCTGATCCAAAAATCTGCATATGATTTCTCCTGTCGGACTATAAAGCACCGAGCGCGGAGCGAAGCGAGGCAGTTGTTGAGGGAGTTTCTGAATCGGGAGAGAAAAAGAGTTTCTGAATGGCAGTTGGACGGAGTGTTGCCGTGTGCTCGGTAGTCGGTAGTAGATCTGCAGTGTGTTTCTCTTTTACATTTGCTTTTTGTGCATAACTCTTGTGTTTCTCTTTTACATTTGCTTTTGGTCCATAATTGTAATTGTATATGTGTGCTTTCCGTTTGCCGCGGAATAAATGTGCTTTATGTTGAACTGTTTTTCCCGTTTCGCTTCGTCTTTTCTTTTATTGAATCTCCATCTTACTTCATGTAAAGGGTTGGTCGTGGGCTAAATACGCCCAATAATTTATCGAACCGTCGAGGTTGACGATAACACCGCTCGGTTATCCCGATAGTACGGAACGGGTCGCTTAAAGTGGCCCGTGTCCGAAGTCGACCTGCGGCGAGGTGCGATCGCCCGGTCTACCCTCCGTGTGGGTACTTAGGTAGGTCGAATTTGGCGAGCAACCCTATCCCACGCGGGGGGCGGGGGGGGGGGGCGATTGGCACGATCGTGGTGAGGCCGAAAGGCCCACCTGTGACTAGTTCCCGGCGTTAGTCCGAGAGGGTCACGACGGGATTGTCCGTCCAGTGGGCGACGTGCCGCGATTCGAGTTACGTGGCCGCTCGCACGCCGGCGGGCGCGAATCCGCAACACAATATATATATATATATATATATATATATATATATATATATATATATATATATATATATATATATATATATATATATATATATATATATATATATATATATATATATATTTTTTTTTTTCTTTTTTTCCATTCCATTGGGACCATACCCTATGCAGAGCGTTGGTGCTGCCAAAGCAGTCTCCTTGGCTATTGGGTCGCCACTCCGACACAGGATACTCGAATGACTCAGTCATCCCAGCAAGCTGGTACTCATTTTGCCGACCTCGGAAGGATGGCAGGCTGAGTCAACCCCCTGGTGAATTAATTCAGCGGGAAAAGAGGCTTGAACTCAGGACCCTAGGATCCCAAGCCGCCACACTAACCACTGAGCCAACACCAGGCATAACACAAAACACATATACATACATATACATACATAACACAAAATATATACATACATACATATTGTTGCGGATTCGCGCCCGCCGGCGTGCGAACGGCCACGTAACTCGAATCGCGGCACGTCGCCCACCGGACGGACAATCCCGTCGTGACCCTCTCGGACTAACGCCGGGAACTAGTCACGGGTGGGCCTTTCGGCCTCACTACGATCGTGCCAATCAGCCCCCCGCGTGGGATAGGGTTGCTCGCCAAATTCGACCTACCTAAGTACCCACACGGAGGGTAGACCGGGCGATCGCACCTCGCCGCAGGTCGACTTCGGACACGGGCCACTTTAAGCGACCCGTTCCGTACTATCGGGATAACCGAGCGGTGTTATCGTCAACCTGGACGGTTCGATTAATTATCGGGCGTTTTAGCCCACGACCAACCCTTTACGTGAAGTAAGATGGAGATTCAATTAGAGAAAAGACGAAGCGAAACGGGAGAAACAGTTCAACATAGAGCACATTTATTTCGTGATGGCACACGGATAGCACACATATACAATTATACACCAAAAGCAAATGTAAAAGAAGAAACACACAATAATGCACAAAAAGCAAATGTAAAAGCAAAACACAATGCAGATCTACCACCGACTACCGAGCACACGGCAACACTTATACAGTTTTACTTCACAGACGGCGCCGACAACACATATACTCAAAGCAAAAGAAAAAGGGACCACCCTCCACGATGAGGGGGGCAGACGGGCCTGGGGCCGAGACCGCGTCGAGCCTACCCGTCTGGTGATGAGCCGCAAAATGGCGGTGGCGCCCCGACTCCGCGGGCCTCGCTGGGACTGCCTGGTATGGGGTGGGAACGGGGCCCCCTTCTCGCACTATCTCAGCGCGGGGGGGAAACAGGAGGGGGTTGTTGATGCTCGGGGGGGATGAGGATATCTCACTGGTTCGGGTCCCGCGACTAGCGTCTCCACCGCGACCTCGGTCGCGTTATCGGCCTCCCCTCTCCGCAGCTGCCCGACTCTGACACGAGCGCCCCCTCGACTGCCTTCGCCGCCGCCGCCACCTCTCCAACTCTCCCACTCTCCACAGCTCCGTCCAACTGCTTTCTCCGACTCTTCTCTTGACTGGCTCTTCCCAACTCAACTCAACTGCCGGCGAGCGAACGTGGCCCTTTATAGCCCCCGTGGCCTCGCTCCTTCACCTTCGACCCTTTACCTCTGGCTGGCTCCCCATTGGACAGAGGAAAAGTGGGCGTGAATGCTTTTTGATCCACGAATCTGCATATAGCGATCATACTCCGACGCACCTGGAGGCGGGGCCAAATCTCCCCATGCTCGCTGATAGGACGGAACAGAAGTGGGCGTGAATAGTTTTTTATCCGATTTCTTCGGAAAGGCTGGTGTTTCTGCACCCGCTGCTCGGTGCGTGCCCTGCACGAGTCCAGTATCGGTGCCCACAAGCGGCGCGGGAATGGCGGTGATGCGATGGTTGCGAGGGCGAGTTGTGACGGTAAAGGTCGTGGCTGTTGTTGTGAAGCAGAGTTGCGGTTGGTGGTTGTTGTGTGATGGCTGTTGAGACGTGGTTGGTGGTGGTAGTAATGGTAGTAATGGTAGTAATGGCGGCTGGTCCAAAATAAAGATAGTAAAAGAAAAACGGCTATCTAGAGGGGTCGCAGCCCGAATGAATGACATTTATTCCCCCTAAACAATGGGTTTGGGCCTAACTACACATATACTTACAGAGATATCTCACCTAAGGGACCTGAATGGTGGTTTGCGAATTTCGTCAACCACAACAATATATACAGGGTGTCCCTAAAAAAATGACATCATTTGAAACTTGAATATCTCAGTAACTACATGTCCCAGGCAAACGAAAGTAAATAGGCTTCATGTTGAACAATAAAAGATTTATTTATCAAAATTCAAACAAGAGATTCAGAGGGATGTAGATTTTATAACCGTTTTCTCAAAACTTCACAAATATTCAATATGCACACCGTCTGTGACACGACACACGTCAAGTCGGTGGTCCAGCTCCTGCCAAACATGCTGTAGCATGTCTTGCGTAACGTTCTCCAGCACCTCAGTGATTCTCTGCTGAAGTTCCTCTCGGCTTGTGGGAAAAGGGTGGATATAGACCAGTCCTTTCACATAGACCCATAGAAAAAAAAAATCACAAGGTGTCAAGTCAGGTGAACGTGGTGGCCATTTCAACAGCACATTGTCATCATCACTGGCACACCCAATCCATCTTCCTGGTAGATTCTCATTGAGATAAGAATTAAACATTCAACTTGGTTAGTTTTTACACATTTTGTTAAAATTTGAGATCATTTGAGCGAGAATTAGCTATGTTATTAGACTACGAAATGGTCATTTTTTTAGGGACATCCTGTATATACATAATTCTGATGAAGAATTCTTTCCTTAACCTCGTTGCGATCGTTGTAGAATTCTTCAGTTGTTGTGATGGTCTTATTTAACTTGCAGGTTTTTAACGCTTAGCCGACTCGGTTTTAATCTCGTTACTCAAAGTGAAAGACATTCCGAGTTAAATGACTGAACCACAACAAGAGCACTCTCCTTCAGGTTTAATTTTATTCTCTGCTTGCGAGTTCAAAAACTCAGATGTCGGCATCCACCAGTTTATTCTCGTTTCTCTCACAATGAACTTGAGAGCCCCCATTTGTTGTGGAACTTTATTTGGTTCTATTTTATTTTTTCTTACTTTTTAGTTAACTGTTTAACTGACCCGATTAATTCACTTCCCACAACGTGAAAGTACATTACATCAGAGAGTTTTATTATTACTTGGTACTTGGTCAGCACCAAGGAGTGCAACCCACCGAGATGGTATACAACCTCACGTGCTTGCACTAAAACAAGATTACAATTTCTGGTATTTATATGCTTTTCATGGGAGAGTGGTGGGGGCTATTAAACATTAGCCAAAGAACTCCAAAATGCAATACGTGTCTTCTTGGTGAAAAGCAACCGACGTAGTCATAACAAAGTTGGTGTTATCAACCCAGGTCACTTTGTTACAGAGCAAGCCATTCATTTTATCAACATTTAGGGCAAAAGACTCTTGGCTAAAGGGAAGGAACACTGACAGCCAATTCGACTTATAGCATAAAAATTATATTTATAAAACACCAGCACAATTACAATTTAGAGTACATTAATATAATTATTTTCTTCCACAACCTCCTGCAGCTTTCCCATCCCTCATTCTTTCCTGCAGCCCTTGTTTGTCAGTCTCCATATATTTTGTCTCTCACCCTGCTATTGAAGTTTCCACCTCCTCTCTTTCTATTGTTCCTTATGTTCTGTTGTGTCCTAATTTGTTTTGTGTTCTAGCTCTTCCATGAGCCTTGACCTTGTATATAAAAAAACAAACTGGAAGGAGGCACTGCACAAGCTAACGTCCAACTCGCTCAAACCCGGAACGGAAACACCGCATATTTCATTATCTATCTACGTAAGCATATCAAAGGAACAAAATTATTTAAACATTACAACTGTTCCTTGATAGACTCTGCATTTATTGATAATTATTAAAGACATACACAAATATGGGTGAATCATTCCAATTTTGTAATGCAGCACAGAAAAGAAATAACAGCAGGAAATTGTTTCACACAAAATGTGAAAAACATCCAAAATACAAATGTTCACATTACCCATATGGAGGGGTTGTGCAGCGAGGTTTCAACAGTCACTCAAATTGTGATCACACCAACTGAGGAATGTTAAACTTTTTTTGCCACCTTTGCAGCATGCCTTCAAAAAGTATCGAAAAAGGTGTAAAACAGCTCCTAGCACATTTATTTACAGTCAAGTTATACCAGAAAATATTAAACACATTCATGCCAAAAATAGTGGAGATCGAGCTTTTGAATGATCATATGAGTTTCCAATAAAGTTAAAATGGGAGGTATGAAGCTAAAGCATCGACATAGGTGGTTGGCAGGGCAGAGGCGAGCTGGTGCTGCCACAGCACACGTCATCAAACAAACTTCTGTGGCTTGGCTTTGGATGCGAGATCTTTAGCGCGTTCACGGGCACGCTCTGTTGCTTCCAGTGCCGTGGATTTCAGTGAACGGGTTGGCTGTTCACCTGTTCCAGGGATAAGTGAGAAATGAGTGCAAAAGGTAAGCAACAACTATGTTTACTTGCGGGAGGTGCTTTCACAAGCAGATGTTTGCAACATTAATCGGTCCGCATAAAAGATTCGCAACATGACCCCAAACTCACCATGCAGTGAAGAAAGGATGTATTCGAAGCCTTTCACGGTCTTTGTAACATTGCTCTTGAATCGAGCCAAACCAAACTCCTGAAATGCATCACAGACTTCCATTCCTTAGAGCACAACTTACAGTATACCCGTCGACAAGCACACGCCAAGATAACAACATTAGATGGCATGTGCTCGAGCATGGAAATTATTTGAAATCTTCTAAAGAAATAAGGAAATTGTCAGACTCATACGTGAAGCAATGATGCCAAGAACACCACGCATGCACAACTACATGTTCACAGCTTCGGTGTAACTGGCAGGTATATTATACCGGTACATGCATGCCCCAAAAAGACACGTTAAGAACAGGCAGTTGGTATTTTACTTTTGAAATATCAACTGCCACTCCAAATCTGCCACCACTTGCCAAAACTCTTCCCTTATCTTCTTTCCACCTCTCATATCCAGGCCCTCCCTCACAAACGACATCTCTCCACCACCAACTTCCTCCTCCTCCTCCTCCCTATCAAAGTCTTTCCCGCTGCCTCTGCCTCATCACTGCTCGCTGCACATTCTCCACCACCTCTTGAACTTGATCATGTCACCACATGTACCTTTAGGCCATGAGCCAGACCCAGTAATTTTTGGCCACCGGTACCTTCTGAGGGGAATAATGCTCATCGTAATTTTTGGCAGGGTATACATCTCTACAGTCAGAAACTATATGATAGCATTGCTTAGGTGGTAGCCTTTTGTGTGTTATTAGCCGTTTAGTAACCCCATCCCAAAATTAACTACTCTGAAACCGGCGCAAGACAGAAGAAGACATTCTATTTAAAACTAATGGTTCTCTCTTATTATATTATCGGCTATATCTTCTTGAAAATAGTGTGGGTTAGATGGGATAAATCAGTGGTCGATGGGATGACCTTTGTCCAAAGAGTAAAAGGTGATCAAGTTATTTTTGGAGATAGTGCCACTACAGTTTTGTCTATGGCACTGAGGGAAGGAGCTGATAGTGAAAGAATAGATGTTGTGTTTGACACATACAGGGAGAACTCTATCAAGAACAGTGAGAGATCACTACGAGGTGGAGAGGCTGGTCATCAGCTTCAAGGCATCACAGGCACACATATTGTGAGACAGTGGAGGAGGTTCCTGAGCACAGTTAATATCAAGACCAATCTTATTACCTCGTTAGTCGGTGAATGGAGGAAACTAGAATACAGAGAAAAGCTACAGGGGAAGGTTCTACATGCAACTGTGAATGACAAATGTTACAGAATCACATCTCAGGACAGTGAGGAGGTGCCAGCTCTTCAGTGCCAACAGGAGGAAGCAGATGGGCACCTACTTCTCCATGCTGCTCGTGCAGCAAGAGAGGGCTATCAGGCTGTAGTGATCTGCTCAGAGGATACATGTCTTCATAATGTCCTTGGCATTTTCATGACAAGATTGGAGTTACACTGTTCCAGAAATGTGGAACTAGAACCCGGACGAGGATCGTTGACATCATGAAGGTTGCTGCCACTGTTGGCATAGATGTCTGGAGGGCTCTCATTAGGATGCATGCATATACAGGATGTGACACTGTCAGTGCGTTTGCAGGCAAAGGGAAGACAAGCGCCTTAAAACTCTTGACCAGCAACAGGGAAACCCAGGACACATTCCGAGAGTTGGGTCATATATGGGACCTCTCCCGAGAATTGATGGCTAAACTAGAGGCATTTACTTGCCTCCTCTATGTACCAAAGGCATCATCCACTAAGGTCAATGATCTCAGGTATGACCAATTCTGTGCTAAGAAAGGTGAGATAGGGAGCAATCAGCTTCCACCATGCAGGGACTGCTTAGTGAAACACGCACAAAGAGCCAACTACCAGGCTGCAATATGGAGACGATGTCTTGAACAGGACCCAAAAGTACCAAGTTCTGTTGGCCGAGGATGGAAGATGGAGAAGGAAGAAGGAGTTGAACAGTTGGTGGTGCACTGAATGGATGGTCAGCCAGCACCTGAGGCGGTCCTTGATGTATTAGCCTGCAATTGTAAAAGGAAATGTTCACTACCAAAATGTGTGCGTTTGTCAAACGGACTGAAATGCACTGATATGTGCAGATTGCCAGACTGTGAGAACCAGGCATCCATCTTTGAGTCAGACCATGGGGAAAGTTTCGATGAGGATATTGAAGAACTGGATAATGATTATGATTTTTAAGTTCATCTTGAACATTTTATATCACTTACAATCAGTGCATATGATCATAGATGTCTTAGAAACTATAAAGGACCCGTCTTTGGGTCATAAGACAATATGTTTATCAGCAACACATTGGGCCTACAGTAGGTAATGGCCTTGTTAGTGTGTGAACACCACATTTGTGTTTCTATTCTGTAATTCTATGCCCTACAACAGAAGATTGTGTTTCATTTTCATCTTTGACTCATTCATCAGATTGCACATGATTAACCATCTTGCTACTGACTTATTGGTTTATATTGTGTAACACGGGTGTTTGATACCTTCATATGTGCATTATTAAGTATCTAAATGCCTGAAATTCTGTATTTTTTGAGAAATTACAGAAAAAAAAACATTAATCTTGTTCATGAACATGCTATCATTTACCTTTGTTTGATTCTTGGAAAGTATCCTTCAATAACAACAGGGAAAATATCATGACATTGACCAAACTACATAAATCTGTCCAAATTAGGTTTTTTCATTGGGGTGGGGAGTGGGATAACATTATCTGCTATGCTGATCTTAATATAAAACATACAAAAAAGAAATTTAGATTTTTGGATTTCTTAATAAATTTGCTAAACACCCATGTAATTATATTGTTCCAGAACTTTTATTTACTTTCCACAGTAAATGATAAACAAATACGTTTCTGAAGGTGGTATGATTTATCACACAGGAAATAGACACTGATATATGTGTCACCAATGACAAACCTTTCAACCTCGGCATGTGTAGCACTTTTTGTTGAGAAGCAAATGATCCCAGCAAAAGGTGAGACAAATTTCAATGTTAATGTTTGACTGATATAAAAATTGTTTTTAAGTTGAAGTAGGATGTCTTACCTTGTACTGGCCATTTTGTACAAAAGCATATTTAAGGGTAGGCATATAAACAGGGTGATAACACACAAAAAGCTTCTACCGATGCAATGCTAGCACATATTTTCTAACTCTAGGGTTGTTGAGCTTGCCAAAAATCACTGAGAATTATTCCCCCCAGATGGTACCGACCAACCCTACTGGCTCATGGACTACTTCCTACTGCCAATGCAACTGAACAGGCACTTGGTGCATGCTGTAATGTTCTCTGATATCCACACCAAAAACAGCTCTCCTGCCCCACCCCCACACCCTCGAGTTTGCTTTTGATTGAGAAACACCATACGTCGTTGTCAACCATCGGAAATGCAACACCATAGGCTCCATCCTCCAAATCTATTGTCACATCAATGTCCTCACCTGCACACCCTCTCACCATGTCCAAACACCCTGCTGCACCCATCTCAACATCCTTCACAAATCTCCTCAAGTTTTCCTCTTACGTCGCTCTAAAACATATTCATCCTTTACTTCATGCATGGTTTTCTCAATGGACTCATTATCCACACAAAACCCTGCCTACAATGCTGCACATTTCCCATCACCTCCTTCTGCTGCAACCGCTACTTCATCTCATCCACCTCAGCTATCACCTCCAACTTCACAATTGCCTTATTCTCTGGAAAAGCATTTTTCACAAACGGATCACTCGAATTCCACACCATCATGAACTCATGATGCCTGATATTGGCTTAATGGTTAGGGTGGTGGGCTTGGGATCCTAGGATCCCGAGTTCAAATCCCACTTGGATGTTGAACTAATACCAGGTGGGGTTGACTCTGCCTGTCATATTTTTGAGGTCGGCAAAATGAGTGCCAGCATGCTGGTATACTGTGTCAAAGTGGCGACCCGTCCAGGATTGTGCCCAATAGCCAAGGAGACTGTTTAGGCAGCACCAACGCTCTTCACAGAGTATGGTCCTGATGGATGGATGGATGGATGAACTCACTCACCCTCAGCTCCTTATATTCTCAGTCATCGATGTTAATGGAAACTAAAGTTTTATACCCTGACCAATGAAAAAGCAATGCTTGTCAAATGCCGTGGTACTCACAATCATCTCCTCACAAACCACTCAGCACCACCTCCATTATCTCTACATGCCCAACAGCAAATGTCATACATCATCAATGGCCACAATATTCAGAGCATCAACACAAACTTCAAACACCATGACTTCAACTTCCCTGGCAAAAAACACCCATCAATCCTGCTCAAACCACGTGCAAGCTTCTCCCTCACTTCTTCCACCCTTCCCACATCATTCAGTCACCAAATACCATCTTCCCAAGCTATTCAAAGGTGCTTCTACCAATGATAGCATCACCCTCCCCACACAGCTCAAACCTATGCACACAATTCATCACCCCTTGTCTCACCACAACACTCCTTAATTTGCTTACCATGAATACCATCCTTTCCCACTGCATCAGCTGAAAATTGGACAACTGTCAGATCATCCATGAATACAAACATTGCTGGTAAGCACTGACCAGAGGCTAACTCCACTCTCAGCAACTCCATAACCAAACAAACAAGTTGGGTGAGATGGCACCCCCCCACCCCCATCAAAATTCCGACCTCCAACCTCTACCAACTGGTCTGTTATATACGAGTGTGTCGCAAAACACATCATAATACACAATCCAAAAATCCCTGAATCTTCATGGTACCCAAAATAATTCCATAGTATATCCAATCAGGGCATGCGGCACTGACCCCTTACCTATGCATTCTCCAAATCCAACCATACCACCGCAATGTCAATCATTTGCCTCTTTGCTTTCAGCAATATTTGCTGCACCAGTGCAACAATATCCTGTGTCGGAGTGGCGACTCATCTAGGATCGTGCCCAATCGCCGAGGAGACTGCTGAGGCAGCACCAATGCTCTGCACAGAGTATGGTCCCAATGGATGGATGGATTGCAACAATAAACTGTGATGTGGCGATTCTTTGCTTTGTACCAACTGAAAACGTTTTTTTACTCATTGTAATCATGTAATTTATTTTGCCTTCCTAACTCCGGAAATGTCTCCATGGAGAACCGAGCCGCCGTATCACCATCAAAGCTTGAAGAGCGTTCGCCTGAGGGGCAAAGCACTCAAGTAGGCACTCCATTGACACGGTTGAAGAAACTTTAAAAAACGAAACGTCAAATTGCTTATATGTATCTATCTCTGCCGAAGTGATGGGTCATACAATAAAAGATCGCACATAAAGAGGAACTGTGGTGTCAAATAAAATTGAACATTTTTTTGAACACGGATATTTTCAATAGTTCCCTGGAGTCAGGACAGGTACTGAAGGATTGGAGAGTAGCAAATGTAATAATATTATTTAAGAAAGGATCCAGAGAAGAATTGGGAAACGATAGACCTGTTAATTTGACTTCAGTTGTGGGTAAGGTGTTGGAGACATTAATTAAGGACCAGATGAGGAACCATTTAAATAAATACAAACTAATTAAAAGAAGTCAGCATGGGTTTACCAAAGGTAGTTCTTGTCTACCAAATCTTTTAGAGTTCTATGAAGCAGTGTCTGATTGGTTGGATGAGGGAAAGGCAGTGGACATGGTATATCTCGACTTTAAGAAGGCATTTGATAAGGTACCACATCCGAAGTTGTTAGCCAAAGTGAGGGCTTGTGGAGTGGCTGGTCAGGTAGATAATTGGATTGCAAACTGGCTTAGCTAAATAAAAGGAAGCAAAGAGTGGTTGTGAGTGGGAGGATGTAAGTAGCGGGGTACCTCAGGGATCAGTACTCGGACCATAACTATTCATTATTTACGTCAAGGATTTGGATAATGGGGTAGAGAGTAGGCTTTCCAAATTTGCAGATGACACAAAGCTTGGAGGTGAGGTGGATATCAGAGGGAGTTGTGATCAGATACAGGAAAGTATTGATACTTGCATAGATTGGGCAAAACATTGGCAGATGTAATTTAACCTGAGCAAGTGTAAGGTGTTGGGATTGGGAAAGAACAATGAAAATAGAGATTACAGGATGTGAGGGGTAATTTTGGAGCGTATCACACAGGAGAAGGATCTGGGGGTGTGTGGAAGAAAAAAATAATTATATTCATGTACTCTCAATCATAATTTTTGCTGGTGCTTTATAAATTTAATTTTTATGCTATAGTTGAATTGGCTGTCAGTTAGGTCAGGTCAGGTATGGGAGCATGTGCCAGAACAGCGCATCGCTGCGTCCACTTTCCGCCGGTACTCCAGGGGCCTCCGTCTGGCCATCCCCCAGGCAGATGCCAGGCCCATCCCCATCTCCTTGAGATGATGGTCAACCTGCTGCAACCATGAGGCACGTGGTTGGCCCACTGGCCTCCTCCACTCATGAGACTCCCTCGCTGAGAGAATCTGGTGAGCAGGATCAGCATCAGGAAAACGAGCCACATGTCCATACAGCCGCAACTGACGCTCACGGACTATGCAGGTAACAAATCTCATCCGAGTCTCTCTCAGCAACCGCTCGTTGGACACAAAATCCGACCAGCGATAGCCAAGGATTCTCCGAAGACACCTGGTACCAAAGGAATTAAGTCTCCGTCTCAGATCCTTGGTCAGAGTCCAAGTCTCGCACCCATAGAGCAAGACTGGAAGTACCAAGGACCTGAAGACTAGGACTTTCATCCTCCCGCACAGGTACCGGCAGCGCCACACCCCATGATCCAGTGAATCCATGACTCCCCAGGCCCGACCCAGACGTCTATTGACCTCTGACTCGCAGCCAGCAGAGACATGAATATCACTGCCAAGGTAAGTGAATCTCTCCACGACCTCAACATCCTCACCACAAACAGACACAAACAGGACAGCAGCATCCAAGATGTCACCGAAAGCCTGGATCTTAGTTTTGACCCAAGAAACCCGTAATCCCAACGGCTCCGACTCCTCATTCAGCACCTCGAGGGCCCCCAAAAGGATGTCTAAAGTCTCCGCAAAGATGACTGCATCGTCTGCAAAATCAAGGTCCGAGATCTTGACATTCCCAAACGATGCACCGCAACTTGATCTCTCCGACATCCTCCCTAAAATCCAGTCCATACAAGTGCTGAAAAGTGTGGGGGCAAGTACACATCCCTGACGAACTCCAGTAACAACTGGAAATAAATCAGAGGTGGTACCACCACACTTCACAGCACTCTCAGAACCAGAGTAGAGTTCAGACATCAGATCGATCAGTTTTGGTGGCACCCCTCGAAGACCAAGAATCCTCCAGAGGACATCCCGATTCACTGAATCGAACGCTTTACAGAGATCAACATAGGCTGCAAGCAGCCCCTGCCGAAACTCTCGTCTGCGTTCGGTGAGGACACGAAGGGCAAGGATACGGTCAATCGTTGACCTCTTTGGTGTAAAGCCTGACTGCTCTGGACGCTGGTGCTCAAGCAGATGGTGGCGAACCCTATCAAGAATTATCCGAGCAAAGACCTTGCCCGACACTGAGAGCAGCGTCACCCCTCGGTAGTTGTTGCAGTCTTGGCGATCACCCTTCCCTTTCCAGAGAGGGACAACAAGGCCCCTCTTCCAGTCAGTTGGGATGATGCCTGTGTTCCAGGCAGAGCACAAAACTGCATGCAACGACACGAGTGCAGCATTTCCACCAGCCTTGAGAAGTTCGGCATGGATGCCACAAATCCCTGGAGGTTTGCCCCGTTTCAACTGGTTCACCGCAGCCAGTGTTTCCACAAGTGAAGGTGGACCACAGTTGATTCGTGGGTCAGCAACAGGGATTGTAACACCCTTGACGTCCAACTCGACAGCTGGGGGATCAGCCTGGTACAACCGCTCAAAGTAACCGGCCCAGAGGGCCTTCACTTCAGACACCTCTGTCAAGAGCCTACCACTCTCTGCTCGAACTGCAGTGCTCCGAGGGATGGGCTTGGATGAACGTAATGCGCGAATTCCCCTGTAAGCGGGACGAGAATCACCTGTCCACAGGTGATGCTCTACCCCCTTACAGATTCCTCGCACATACGCCTCCTTGTCCACCCTCAGTGCACGTACAGTTTTACGCCTCAGCTCTCTGAACAGCTCAGCTCTGCCATTCAGCCTGGTCCTGCGACTCTGGTCAATGGTATCCAGTGTCCCTTGAGAGACAAAATTCTTCTTTGCCCTGCGGTGAGTTCCAAGACATCCACCGGCAACATCAAGGACGGTGGTCTTGAAGGCGCTCCACAACTCTTCAGGACCCCCCAAAGCACCCAGACCCCCCAAGTGTCCACTCAGCCTGTTCGCAAACTCCTCAGCTACTCTCTCATCCCTGAGCTTGGCAACATCCAGCCTAGGCTGGGATGGTACCATTCTCCAGGATTTAAGGTGCAGCTTTAGAGTTGCTACAACAAGCCTGTGGTCAGTATTGAGGAACTGAGCACTCCGGTAGACCCTGGAGTTCTGGATCATCCTCCAACGACCATCAATGAGGACATGGTCAATCTCCTTTGCCACACCGCCAGCGTTGGAATACCAAGTCCAGCGATGAGCTTGTGGGCGCTGAAACCATGAACCAGCCACCCTAAGTCCATGACTTCTTGCAAAGTCAAGGAACTTAGTGCTATTCTGGTTCATAGTTCCTGACCCATGGGGACCAACACACACCTCATAACCATCCCTATCAGTTCCAGTCGATGCATTGAAATCCCCCAAGACTAGAAGTGTATCTCGTCTGGGGCACTGATCAACCACAGACTCGAGTGTAGCGTAGAATGCATCCTTCACGGTGAGATCACTCGCCTCAGTCGGAGCATAAACAGAGACCAGGGAAATGACACCTAAGGAGTGACGAATCCTTAATCTCATAATACGCTCGTTGACCGGTGTTACCTCAATTATCATTGGGGTCAGCTTATTGGACACAGCTACAGCAACTCCTTGGGTATGGTAACCATCAAAGCAACCAGACCAATAGTAGGTGTAACCACCCACCATTATCTCGCCGCAATCCGGTCTCCGAACCTCAGAGAGAGCTGCAATCCCGATGTCCAAACGCTTGAGCTCAGATGATAACAGAGACAGGTGATTATCCTCTCTTAGGGATAGGACATTCCAGGCACCCACCCGAAGGGAACGCCTCAGGTTAACCCAAGGAGACCGCCGTCTGGTGGACGACACCTCAGCACCACTCCGACACACTCTCCCGCAATCTGACCCAGGGATGTTACCCCGTGGTTTCCCTCCTATCAAAGATTGGGGGTCCCGAAGGCTTTGCCCCAATCCCGTCATCCGGTGAGCTGCCCTGCGAAGGGAAGCTGCACAGGAGGTACTCCCACGGAGTGGGTTTTCAGATTTTTTTTGCGTTTTTGCGTTTTGCGGAATGAAGGGTTTTACGGTGGCCAGAGTGCAAATCCTGCCACCAACCTCCTAATAAGAAGTAACCCAACTGCAGGAGGACGTCTGCAGACACAGTTGGGCACTAGATATGGATGGCTGTTGGCTCACAAGGAGCTCTTCCACCCTTTGACAGGTTTTGTTTTTAATCCTGCTGGGTGTCCATATCCAAACACCCCCCTCACCAGAAAACCTGGTGGGGGAGACGGTTTAGTCGCCGACAACCCGACCATGGAACAGATTAGTACAGGTTTACATGGTACCTGTAGCAGGTCACAGATCGAACCTGACCTGACCAACCTGACCTGTCAGTTATGTTTCCCTTTACCCATCTTTTGACCTAAATGTTGATAAAAGGAATGTATTACGATGAAACAAAGTGACCTGGTTGATAACACTGCAACTTTTGCCATGATTATGTCATTCTCTTACACCCAGTGGACACGTATAGCAGTTTGAGTTATTTTTCCTAATGCTTATCAGACCCATGTACTCACTGCCTTTTATATACAAAATTCCTTATATTCATTTCTTTGTAAGACCTATAACCTACGGTCTTATCCTGTACTCCTTTTGGTTGTCTGCTTTTTTTTATTTTGTCCAATTCTCACCAAGGCCAGCTGAAAGTCACCATGTTCTCTCTCCGTTTGTTCTCCCAGCCCTCTCCACTCCCACGAAAGCATATAAATATCAGAAAATATAAACTTAGCTTAGTGCAAATCATTGCGGATGTTTTACATCTCAGTGTTTTGAACTCCATGGTACCATGAAATAAATGTTCTCTGACGAAATGTACTTTTCCGTGTGGACAGTGGATGATTTGGGTGTTTAAAGAGACAATAACATAAATAGGATTTACACCGAGTAAGTTAACAACAAAACTCCACAACAGGTGGTAATAGATACGGGAGGTAAGCAGGCAGCACAGTGCCAGGCAGCGAAGGAAAAGCAAATAGGGTTTTAGGTTGTATTCGGAGGGGGATCGTTTATAAATCAAAAGAGGTGGTGTTAACATTGACAGGAATTTAGTGAGGGCCACATCTAGAATATTGTGTGCAGTTTTGGTCACTACAATTCAGGAAGGACATAGATACCATAGAGAGGGTTCAGCGCAGGGCTACTAGATGGATTATTGGCCAAGCTGGACTCAGCTATGAGGAGCGGCTGAATGAGACAGGACTTTATTCACTAGAAAGGAGACGGTTACGAGGAGATATGATAGAGATGTTTAAGATAATGAAAGGTAGAGATAAAATAAGTGCCTTATTCAACTTATTATTCTTACTCAATATATATATACTGTATATGTGTATGTATTATTCTATAACTTACTTATGTTTAAGATGAAGATGAATTATTCAACAGAGTAGACAGCGATAGGACCAGAGGCCAGAGCATGAGAGTAAAGAAGAGGAGAGTAAAGACGGTAGTGAGGTAAGGGTCTTTTACTCAGAGAGTAGTTAATGAATGGAATTGTCTCCCTGGAAAGGTAGTGGCCACAGAAAAAAAGTAGCTAAGTTTAAATTAGAATTAGATAGGTACCTGGAAGTTAGGGAGATAGAGGGGTATGGGGATGTTGATGAGACTTTTAGGTAGTTTGAGTATTGATGGGTGATTGTGTACATGTGTACAGAGTGCTGTTGGTGGGGGTCTCTTCAAGGTTGTGTGGTTGATGTGTGTTTTTAGATCCTCGTGGAGGATCTCTAAGTCTTACTCACGCTGTTGTTCTTCATCTTCTTCTTGTGGACTTTTTTTGTTTCACAGCCTACAGTTTTCATCGAAACTTCCTGAAACTTGGCATATATATGTAAAAATACCCTGCACAGACAGTAACCATCTCCCATTTTGAAAATTCCTCCGAGAAAAAAAGTTATGACGTCAAAATATCTCCGCTAATGGAAATCGCCTAAAAAATTATCTCTGAAACTAGGCAAGCTTTTTGAATTCTGTTTGCGGGAATCGAACAGGGCATTAGCAGAGATGAATTACCACACATGTGATACTGTTGTGGGGCCGGGACGTCGGCCGCGGGCACGACCGCTGGAAGGAGCCGCGAGTCGGCTCGACCAATTGCCCGGAATTCAGATCGTCGCCCCGGATAAGTCCGGAGTCCACGGGCCCTCTATCAGACCGAAATTCGCCAATGGATAGACCACGTGGGGTAAGGTCGATTGCCAATTTCAATTTACCTAAATACCCACGTGGTCCAACTACCGGGGAATTTCACCCACGACGGAACTCGTACGGAAACGAGCCACTTAGCGCGCTCGTTCCGTGTGCGATTCCGAGCGGTTTAATCGCCAAGACCCGTCGGTCCAAATGTCCCCTTAGGGCCGTAACAGCTTTAACTAATTTTCCCCAGCATGCGACATGCTCAGTCAATGAAAGAAGGGACGCGAACGAACTGAAACATTTAACAATCGGGGTTTATTTATACAATAATGGGGAATTAGGGAACACGGAAGGGCAGATTTAAACCAAATAAAGCAAGGCAATGATATACAGCGAGAAGGCACTTATACAATTCGCTACTGACTGACTGGCGCCACAAACACACATACGCACACACCCAAAAATGATCGGACCAGATGGTCTTTATTGAGCTATCTTGGACCTGCCCGCCTCGTGCGGTCTTCAAGGACCAGGTCCTCGGGGCCGAACCGGACCCCCAGCACGATCTGGATGACCCAAGCGAGCGAAGTCAGCAGGCGAAGGCTGGCGGGAGAAGACCCTCCGTGCGCAGACACTTTCGAGAACAAGCGGAGAACGACAGGAGAACAACGCGCACACCGCGCCAGACCCAGAACCAACTCGCGCGAACGCGCAGACCGCGCCTATAATTATATCCCCTTCTTCTGAGGGGAGGCACCTCCTTTAGACCGTCCCTCTCTCACTGGCTGGTTTTGGCGCGCAAAGTCGCTCTTTGTCTCCCTCACTGGCCAAAACGGGCAGCAGGCCAAATGATTGGCCCAGGGGCGTGGTGACGTCACACGGCCCCCTTTCCTCCTGTCGCGGGCCCGGATTGGCTGAGTGGCGGTCACCCCACCCGCTGCAGGTCGATTGGTTGAGGGCCGCCACATGGCTCCTCCCCGAACTCTGCCTTCTTCCAAAGGACCGCCCCTCTCACAGTCGGGGAAGTTGAGCAACATGTTTCTGCAGGAGTTCCGCCCACCCCTGACATCGACCAGAGCGAGGTGAAGGAAGCGAAGTGAAGGTGAGGGTGATGCGGTGTCGTCGGCGCTGATGTTGGTGGTGAAAAATAAACGAAAAGAAAACCTGACTATTAAAATAACTCCACAGCACAGGAACATTTAATTACCCATTAGACTACGGTTGGGACCCTAACTGGCAACATGTACTTACCGATATAACTGATCTAAAGGACCTGTTTGTTGTGTGCTCATGGCTTCCAGATTCGCAACAATAATCACTATGATGTCATATCAATTTTTATGACGTCATTCCTATTTTTTGTTTCACAACCCAGAGTTTTCATCGGATCTTCGTGAAACTTGCCATGTATATGCAGAAAGCCCACGCGCAGGCAGGAACCATCTCTGATTTTGGAAATTCTTCCTAGAAAAAAGGTTGACGTCATAATATCGCTGTTAATGGAAATCGCCTACACCATTATCTCCGAAACTCGGCAAGCTGTTTGAATTTTGTTTGCGGGTATCAAGCCTGGCATTAGCACAGATAATTATTTATCGCAAACCTGATACATCACAATGACGTCATATTCGTTTTTATGACGTCATCATTAAGAGGACGAGGATCTTAGCTCATTTGAGCTTGTTAACCAAGTTCATTCCCCATCCCCTGAGGGGAAGAAAAGCAACAAAAAAAAACCTACAAAAACTACCACAAAACAAACAAACAAACAAGCAAATAAATTTATTTCATTAATTAAAAACTTTTTTTTTACATTTTCTTCCTTGGATCTTGTGTACATGGGTTGGTGTGGCGTTTGCACAGTCATGATGGGCTAAATGGCCTCCACCTGTGTTGGATTTCTTTGTTGTTATTTTCAGCGAGCCAGCCACCGCCCGACACACCGCATGGACAAATGCAGGTGAATAGGCCCTGAACTTTGTTCAAGTCGATTGATATATTCAGTAACAGTGTGAATATTGCCGAGTGCTCGCCAAATTGCTACGGGTTTCGGGTCGACTACAAGGGGATATCCTCGGTTCCCCTCGGACTTACCAGGCCTGAGGCCGCTTGCCAATTGGTGAACCACGTGATCCAGTGTTGTCTGTGTAATTTCCGTTTAACAGCAGGTAACGCCATCTCCTGAATCGGGGACATGCCCTCGGCTATGTACTGAGCTTGTCTAAATTAGATCTTAACTGTGGCAGCCGAGCAACCGCTAGTGCGTACCAGACTTGGATGAATGAAAGGATGAAAGTAAATTAATTGGGGAATTATAACCTCCCAGACCAACCTAAGTGCGGACAACGCCTGGCCAATGGGGAAAAGATGAACACAGACAGATCACAAATGAAGTTCAACAAAAGGGGATGTATTATGGGCAGGACAATTTAAAATGCAAAGGTACAGAGCTATGCAGCATTTTTATATACAAGCAATCATCAAAAAGAGGGATTCAGTAAAAAAAATCGAAATGTACACAAAGATAATGGTTGCATGTAGGTATAGGAAAGAAAACAGACAAGAAGTAGAACTGAACTCTGTCTTACCTACCAGCTATACATAAGACATGGTTACCCAATCAGAACTACTGTGGAAGGAGAAGAAAAGAATAGAAAGAGGAGAGAAAGGATGAGGTTTATCACCCTCTCTGCTCACTGGGTGAGGGGGCCGGAGTGCCTCCACGACCCAAACGCAAAAGAGAGGGGTCAAAGGGAGGAATACTGATGGTGTCTAAATGTGCTTGATCATAGAAGTGCACTGGGTGCTCGTTGTGCATGTGGTGCAAGAGGAAACTGTGAAGGTCTGTATCAGTGGTAGTGCCCTTAACAGGACAGTTGGTGGCAGCAGAGGCCTCGGCAAGCTCCGACATTCAGGTAGAACAATCTTATATATTATTTCCGAGTTTGTGGTTTCGTGTCGCGCTATCTTCGACTTTGTTCTGCGCTCGAGTAACGTGATATTCGGCTTACATTATCTCAAAGACCATATGAGGGGCATGGTACAAAAAAAAGTAAATAAAATGGTTCTGAAACAGTGAAATCGCATTCCACTTACTGCATTAAAGTAAAATTACTACTGATTCTCTGCATCAGTTCCTTTCTCAAACACACCCACCCCAACATGTCGCGCAGAGCACGGGTTATGCTAGTACATCATGAAAGCAAAGAAAATAATAAATAGCGTGAGATAAATAGCCTACCGCGTGAGAATCTAAAGAGTGTGTATGCGTGGCTTGGCTTCGGCTCCAATGACTGTGCTCGCTACGTACACCTAACGCTCTGGCTCCCCAGCTCTGACCGCCAACATGAGGGCCACTGTTCAAGCCCCGATCGTTCTCTTGCGAAGCAAACGCAGGACAGGACAGGACAAACACCGGAGCCTACACCAACACAGGAACAAAGCCAAGAACCAATGCACCAAGCAGCAGCCCGTCCTGCCATTTTTATAACCGTTCAACAAGGGTGGGCCCTAAAGGTAGATCAAAACGGCCTCTTGTGGTAATCTCGGCCACTGATTGGCACATCACCACTTTAACCCTGCCCATGCCAGACCTCCACAACAATCCCTGCCCAGTTAGTCACTCAACCACGGCATGCGATGGACCCTCAGTGATAAACATGGGTGGGGGCTCGGGACGAGATACAAGCACAGGTGCGGGAGCGAATGCTGGGAGCCTGTAATCGCTTGTTGGAGCAAACAGAGCGATTATTTAGCAATAAAACGATAATGACCAATTAGTGCCTGTTGTTCTGAAGTTTTGATAAAATCCAGAGAATGGAGGCGCTGCCAATGTGTCATGCATTACCTCCCCCATGCTTCCAAGCCGTGGCAGCGTCGGTGAGGGGTATAGATGAGGTTATGATGATGGAGGATTGTGGGTAGTTCGTGTGTGGTGGTGACATCATGGTTCGTGGGTTATGAAGTTTTTGGGTCTTGGGATGATGAATGGTGTGGATAATTTCTTAATGCAATGCAAGTTAACGTGCGAAATAAAAACCAAGTGTAAATAAAAGTGTAAACTAATAAATGATAAGGGTTGTATTGTTATTGTATTGTCTGAAGGAAGATTATCGGGAGGTTGAGTAAGGGTGGCAGTTTGGGCCTGATGCACGATTCAAACGAGCGTTCTCCTGGCATACGCCAAACCCAGATTCGTTCGTCGGACTGCCAGATGGTGAAGCGTGATTCATCATTCCAGAGAACGTGTTTCCACTGTTCCAGAGTCCAATGGCGGTGAGCTTTACACTACTCCAGCCGACGCTTGGCATTGCACATAGTGATCTGAGGTGTGTGTGTGGCTGCTCGGCCATGGAAACCCATTTCATGAAGCTGTCGCCGAACAGTGTTTGTGCTGACGTTGCTTCCAGTTAGTTTGGAACTCGGTAGTGAGTGTTGCAACTGCCAACAGACGATTTTTCCGCACTATGCGCTTCAGCACTCAGTGGTCCCGTTCTATGAGCTTGTGTGGCCTACCACTTCATGGCTGAGCTGTTGCTACTTGACGTTTCCACTTCACAATAACAGCGCTTACAGTTTACCGAGGCAGCTCTAGCAGGGCAGAAATTTGACTAATTGACTTGTTGGAAAGGTGACATCCTATGACAGTGCCACTTTGAAAGTCACTGAGCTCTTCAGTATGGCCCATTCCACTGCCAATGTTTTTCTATGGAGATTGCATGGCTGTGTGTTTGACTTTACATACCTGTCAGCAATGGGTGTTCCTGAAATATCAGGATACACTAATTAGAAGAGGGGTCTACATACTTTTGGTCATGCAGTGTATATATAGTGGCTCTAGAAAATCCACACCCCCTTTCAAAATTTTCACCTTTTGTTGCTTGTAGTCTGTAATTAAATCAGACTTTTTCAACCATTATTTACAAATTGTAACCCACAACTTCCAAGTGAAAAACAAATTCTAAAATTTCAGAGAATTGATTAAAAATACCAAACTGGAATATCTTGGTTGGATAAGTGTCCATCCCCTTGATTTAATACTTGGTTTAAAAGCACTTTGACAGCAATTACAGCTGTGACTCTGTTGGGATTGGTCTCAACCAACGTTGCACAACTTGAATGGGAAATATTTGCCCATTCCTCTGTACAAAACTGCTCAAACTCAGTCAAGTTGCGTGGGGAGTGCTGATGGACAGCAATCTTTAAGTCATGCCACGGATTTTCGATTGGATTTAGGTCAGAGCTCTGAGTGGGCTACTTCAGGACATTAACCTTTTGTTCCTTAGTCACTCCAGTAGTGTAGCTTTGGGCATCTGCTTCAGGTCATTGTTATGCTGAAAAGTGAACTTCCGTCCCAATTTCAGCTTTCATGCAGAGGGCAGCAGGTTTTCCTGTCGGATTTTTCTGTATTTTGCTCCATCCATTTTCCCTTCTATCCAGACAAGTGCCCCAGGCCCTGCTGATGAGAAACATCCCCATTACATGATGCTGCCACCACCAAGCTTCACAGTTGGGATGCTGTTCTTCGGTTTATGTGCTGTGTTGGGTTTCTGCTAAATGTAATGTTTTGAATTTGGGCCAAAAATTTCCATCTTGGTTTCATCAGACCATAAAACTTTTTGCCACATGGTTTCAGAATCTCCAGAGTGGTTTTTTGCATACCTCAAATGGGACTCAAGGTGGGCTTTTTTGAGTAATGGCTTCCTTCCTGCCACCCTACCGTTCAGGCCAGACTTGTGGAGTGTTTGGGATATTGTTGTCACATGCACACAGTGATCAGTCTTTGCCATAAAGGTATGAAGTTATTTAAAAGTTGCAATTGGCCTCTTGGTGGGCTCTCTGATCAGTCTCCTCCTTGCTTGCTCATCCAGTTTGAAGGGACGGCCTGATCTTGGAAGGGTCTTGGTGGTACCATACGATTTCTACTTCTTAATGATTGTGTTGACTGTGCTTCAAGGGATATTCAAGGCCTTGGAAATATATTTATACCCATTCCCTGATCTGTGCCATTCCACACCTTTATCCTGGAGGTCTTTTGAAAGGTCCTTTGTGCTCATGGGTGAGTCTTTCCTATGAAATGCACTACTCAGGAGAGGAAACCTACAGGAACAGCTGATTTTATTCTGAAATAATCAGAATCACAACAATTTAACACTGGTGGTGGTCGATTAACGTGAAGGTCAATTAACTTGAATTTAACACAGTTGGAGGTTAATTTTGGCCCTGTATCTCAATGGTGAAGAATCACTTTAAAAAATTTAAAATTCTCAGATCCAGATCTGGACCTTCAGCAAATTCGAATCAATTCTTCCTTGTCACACACCCAAACTGTCAACCAAGTTTCATCCGAATCCGTATAAGTTTTGATATCACGTGCAAAATGTTTTTTAGCGCCATCTCTCAATGGTGAAGAATCACTTTAAAAATTGTCGTATCCGGTTCTGTATCTTCACCAAAACCTAATCATTTCGTCCTTGTCACACAACCAAACTGACTACCAAGTATTGACCAAATCCATCCAGAACTTTTTGATATATCCTGCTCACAGACAAACAGATAGATAGACAGACAGACAGGGAAGAAAACATAACCTCCGTCGTCCTTCAGTGGCAGAGGTAAAAATGTGCAAAGACTGATCCCCTTAATTATAGACCTAGCAGCTTACATCCAATTATCAGCAAGGTTGTGGGATCCATCATCGCAGTTGATATGAAATCCTTCCTTTTATCCAAACACCATATTTCACATCACCAATATGGTTTAAGACAGGGTCACCCTTCTTTGGGCATGCTGCTTTTACTCACCTAACAATGGATGGAGAACCTCAATGTCTTTCATTATACCAGGGCCATCTCTCTGGACACATCTTGTGCTTTTGATACAGTCTGCCTAATTCTCCAAGGTCTGAATATATATGGCATCCAAGGCAAACTCCACACATGGCTTCCTGACTTCTTCTATTTTTGTAGCCAAGGTGTGGCTCTCAACACAATCCTTTCATCCCCCACACCTTTCTGCCTCAATTCTCCCCCCCCTCACAGTTCTCCCCTAAATGTCCCCACTCATCCCTCCTCGTCAAATCTCCCCCTTGCTCCTCCTTTCAAATCAACCCCCCAATCCCCCTTCTCAAAGCTGCCTCCCCTCTTCCCACCCCTTCAAACCTCATCACACCCCCTCAATTTTTGTTCCTCCCCCACCCACTCACATCTCCCCAATACCTCTACCCAGTCTCATCCTTCCATGGCCATGGCTGCTCTCATCATCTCCCCTCTCCCTCAAAGCTTCCTTCTCACTCCTCCCTTGCAAATCAACTGCTTCCTCCCTCTTCAAAATAAATTTCTCCCTCTCCTTTCTCAAAAGCTCCCCCCACACCTTTCTCCCTCAGTTCTTCCGCCTCATCCTTCTCCCTCTATTCTCCCCTCTCACACCTTCCTTTCAAATCTTCCCTCACCCCCCCTTCTCAAAACCACCCCCTCCCCTCTTTCCTCCCTCTTCCTTCACAGTGCAGAGTTGAAAAATCCAGGGCCTTCGGTCAAACCTGACGGAGCTTTCCATACAGGTTGCCACTGACAAACCAGACATAATCTGCTTCGCAGAAACTCCTTAGTTTCTCTCCCTGATTACTCCTTCCTCCGGTATGATAGACCTGAGCCTCATCCTGGTGGCGGAGTTGCTCTCTTTATCAAAAACTCTACTGCTCACTCTCCATGCACTGCCCTCACTTCTCCACACCCCAGGAATACCTCTATAGCTATGGCTTCCTCTCCGCTCCCACCGCTTGTTTATTTGTGTGTTGTACCGTCCACCAAACAGTGATGACTCCACTTACATCTCGCTCGCCAAAAATACGAACCAACTTCTATCCAATCATACAAACTCTCTCTTTCTCATATTCTACTGGTCAAAAGTTTTAGAACACCCCCATTTTCCAGTTTTTACTGAAATTTAAGCAGTTTAATGTTTCAATGTACTCTGAAATTAAAGCATAGAACAAATAAACACCAACAACAAAAAAACAGACTTTTTTACAGCCATTTTTCCTAGCTTTTTTGTGGGCTCCATGCAATCATGGTTCCCTTCTTGAGGCAATGTTTTTATGGCTGGACGCACTTCCTGACACCAACCCTGGTTGCCTCTTACGACACAGGGATATGGTACACCTTTTATAACCGGGGCATACACCGGGATCAATACACTGGTACTTATTTCGCCAACATCGGAAGGATGACAACAGGATGAGTCAACCCCCGAGTGTTCATTCAGTGGCCAATGAGGCTCGAACTCAGGACCCTAGGATCCCAAACCAGCCACCCTAACCACAAGGCCAACACCAGGCTTTGAGAACAAATAAACACTTGCAGATAAAAAAGAAATCATGGAATCGTTTTGTTGAACAAAATTTAATCTAAATTTTTGACTCGTCAAAGTAGCCTCCTTTTGCAGAAATAACAGTCAAACATACTCGTGGCATTCTTTCTCCAATGGAAATGAAATATTGTTCAGAAAGTTCTTCCCAACACTGTTACAGAAGTTCCCACAAATGTGTTGCACTTGTAGGTTGCTTTACTTTCACCCTTCTGTCCAGTTCATCCCAAACCAGCTCGATGGGGTTTAAGTCTAGAGACTGTGCTGGCCCATTCCATGATTTGAAGCCTACCAT
The DNA here is from genome assembly GCF_056783735.1 of Eptatretus burgeri. NCBI lineage: Eukaryota > Metazoa > Chordata > Myxini > Myxiniformes > Myxinidae > Eptatretus > Eptatretus burgeri. The sequence goes on from NC_140972.1 coordinate 596,058, forward strand.
CTTGTTCTTTTCTTCTAAGGTAGTTCTGATATAGCCTGGAGGTATGTTTTGGGTCGTTATCTTGCTGTAGGATGAACCTCTGGCCAAATAGCCGTAGACTAGAGGGTATTGCATGGCGCTGCAAAATGCTGTGGTAGTCCTTTTGGTTCAGGGTGCCAGTCACTCTGCGCAAGTCGCAGACTCTGGATCCAGCAAAAAAGCCCCAGATCATCATGCTTCCTCCTCCATGTTTGACAGTTGGTGTCACATACTGAGGAACTATCCTTTTGCCTACTCAACGGAGTACAAAAACCCTGCGTGATGAACCGAAGATTTCAAATTTTGATAAATCGATCCATCAGACCTTCCAGTTTTCAGTAGTCCACTGGCGGTGGCCCAGGCAAGCCTCTTTTTGTTATTTTGCCATCTTAGCAATGGCTTTCTTACTGCTCGACCGCAAGACCTGTCAAACCTGCAGCTCAAAGTTTTCTCTTCACAGTTGAAACTGAGACTTCCTTACTTCAATCAGTGTTAAGCTGTGCTTGAAGCTGCTGTCCTGTGAGCCAGCTATTACGCAAGTTGTTGACTCTCAGAAACTTGTCTTCCGATTGTGTTGTGACTTTGGGTCTCCCAGAGCTCTTCCTGTCAGTTTCCTCCAGTTTCCAAGTGCCTTTTGATGGTGTAGGAAACTGCACTCACTGACACCTTGGCTTCTTTGCAATTTCTCTAAAGGAAAGACCGACACTTTTAAGGGTTATAATGGTCTGTCTGTCTTCCTTTGTTAATTGTCTTTTTTCTCGCTATTATGATAGCAATATACTACTTCCTGCAGTGCAATATTGTCCAAATAATGCTTCAGAGGGTGTAGCAACACAGTCCGTTCCAACCATAGACTCCTATAGAGAAAGGACTGGAACCTCACGATCTCGGGGTTTGTAACTTGAGTCTGAAGGATTAACTTGAGTCCGGGGCTACAATGACTTCTAGAAGGGCTAGAGACACGATCTCGGGATCCATATAGGGGTTTTTGAGGACGGCGAGTTCAATAGTGTCATTTTCAACACCACCTGAGGTCATCTTCAAGGTCAAAAGGTCATATTTCAAGGTGAAATTACTGAATTTTGGTATTTTTTGCCCGTTTTTGTGTCTAACTCATAGAGGAAAACTTTTGTAAAGTCTATGACAAAACATGACATTGTGCACCTACTGCACCCACTTGCTGATTTCTATCATCGTTAACTAATGTATGTTTTGTTTGTTTCTCTTTCAGAAACTGTCCAGCTGGTGATCTCACAGGATCTTTGTGTTGTTTCCTGCTTTGGTGACACAATATGCCACGTCGTTGTAGCTGCTTTGGTTGTAGAGGAAACTATGATGGGACGCCTTATGTAAAGGTCATATCCTTCCCAAAAGAACCTGAGGAGAGGGAGAGATGGATATTGGCAATGCCGAATGAGAAAGAAAGCTTGAGGTGCTTAAAGGAGATATATATATTTGTGAGACACATTTCAATTGTGATTGGGTGTTATTAGGGGTGGCAAACGACCCAAAGAACCCCCATCAATATTTCCTGGAGTACCGAAATCAGCTTTGAAGCAGGTGACCTCAGCCCCACGCCCAACATCATCTACGTCAGAATCAAGAGCTAAGAAGATGCAGGCAGCTGATGAGGCTGCAGACAATATCCAAGATTTCGACCACTTCTGTGCTAAAATCAGCTCCTATTTTCCTGGCTTTAACGTCATAAAAGACCAGGAAAACCTTTACCTATCAAGAACTGATGCTACTAGACAAACTGTCAAGCAGTTCCTTCATTTCCAACAAGTTCACTCACCTTTTGGATTTAGTCCATTTGCCAGAGAAGTAACCTTGTTGTCCTCAAAAGTGTATGGTTTTTATGGTGGTTTCTTGTTCACAGGCATGCATAGACAAAATTAAGCTTGGTTGCCCGGATGGCAACCATGGGGAAATCTGTTATTTTTGTGCAAATACAAGATGGCCGTCATCGACCGGGCTGAAAATATAACTTTTTAGGTAATGAACTTAAAATTACACACGAGATCTTTTCCATATAATTTTGGCACGAGGAATCGATATTTAACCTTATTTTTGTGATTAGAAGTAAATTTGAGGTCAATGTTCGAGTTCCTGGCAATTGTTTGCCGTGTGAGATACATTTTGAATGACAACAAGGTCACTATTCTGACAACTGGACGCTCACATACGACATTAATGCGAGTTACTAATTCATTGTTTTGTTCTTCACTGGAGTATCTTCAGAAGTCATTGACTGATATGGGAATGACTTATGTCCACATCTCTGTGGATCTCTAGCTGTACATGGTGGCTTGCCAAATCAAGTGGCATGACGTTGATCACTTTAAAAATGTGATTCTGAGGCCTGGGATAATGCACACTGTGCAGTCCTTCTGTGGTTGCATTGGCAAACTCATGCGTGGGTCTGGTGTTGAGACTCTCATCAGTTCAGCATTCGGGGGCCTGGCAGGAATCATGAGTGGCAAGTCCTGGGTTCGATCAATGAGAACCTTCCGGATGGTTTCGACTGCCCTTCTCATTTCCTTCCTCACCACCGGCCCCAAGACATTCCAGGAGTTGTGCAGCTACCTTGAGACATGCAGACAGCACCCAACTGGGAAGCACTGGGTTGATAACTTCATCAAGCCTACTCTGCTTGTTCATCAACTTCTGCGTAGTGAGAGGGAGGCAGACTTCCTGCTGCAACAGCTAACACTTGAACGCATGCTTCCCTACTTCTTTGTTTCTGGTCACCATCACTATGCCCGTTACATCACCCATCACCTTCTGGAGATGCGCTATCTGCTGCCACCAGATGCCAAGTCAGAGCTCATATCAGGTGCTTTTGTGTGTCGTCACCAGGAAGGCATTTGGAATGGTGTGAGCTCTGATCATTTCGGTGAACAAACTGCTATTAGAATTGGCAAGGGTGGCCTCAAGGGTATGACTCCTTCTCCAGAGATGGTAGCAGAGTGGATCGATTCCTTTCCTGTCACTGCCTACATCTCAGATACAATGGAGCACATCTACCCTGACTCCTCACACAAGGACAATGAAGACCAAGTGAGAGAAAAGGACACAAGAATCGGACCATGTCACAAGGAGGAGGGGAAGAAGAGGAGAGAACTTGATGCAGATGATAGGCACCGGATTTTACTTGAATTGTCGAATGTGTCTCATCCTCTTGAGAATCACTCACCACATCTGTACAACATTGCCAATGGTCGAATTGCTCCCCGAGAAGCTGAAGTGAATGTTGAGGATTCCATGGTTATAGGTTAGAAAATGGTTGCAGAGTTCCATGCATCCCTTCCAGGTGGATTCCATGCAACCATCTCATGCCCCACAAGACAATGGAGCACTTACAGAAAGGAGTGAAAATTGGGGACAAGACGATCTTTGATCTAGAAACCATCTTCCTCAGGCTGCTGACTATTGGACAGCAAAGACAAATGGAGCTAGGACCTATCTTCCAGTTTGAGCTCTGTGCAGTACCCCCCTCACCGCTTGATTAATATGGGTGCTTTAGGAAAGGCAACAAAGCACCACTGGTACACAAACTCTGTGTTCAGGCACAACAGCCTCTGCAACCAGATGTTACCATTGTTGACGCAAGCCAACTTCTCTATCATATTGTCTGGCCTTTCAGGGGAACTGTGTCAGTCTTTGTTGAGTCCATCAAGACAAGGCTGTCTACCATTGCTGGTCAGAAGATCTTGGTCTTTGACAAATATTATGATGTTTCTGCAAAGGACCATGAACGAGTGAGGCGTGCTGGCATTGGTTCCATCAACTATGACCTCACAATAAACACACCCTGCCAAGTCGAGACGCCATCCTGAAAAACAAGCAGAACAAGTTGCAGCTGTCTAAGGTTTTGAGTACCTATAACTTTGGTGAAGGAGTTACTGTGGAGAGCCGTAGCCATGGTGCGTTCAACCATGATGAAGCAGACATTACAATGATCTCACACCTGCTCATGGCTGCTGAATGTAATGCAAGAGTGATACGTATCCTCTCTGATGACACTGATGGTTTACTGGGTTTAGCAGCGCAACATCCAGGCCACAGTGCAGATGGAAAGGTGGGATGGAGCAATTTGGGATATCAACATCACCTGTGACCAGCTTGGCCCCAAGTGTCTGCAGCTTTTGGGAATGCACTACATCACTGGCTCAGATACCACGTCATACCCATAAGGCAAGGGCAAAGTGTCATCCCTGAAGAGACTGAGAGCTGGGAACTTCCCTGGTTTGTACTCCGCACTTGGCGAGCTGATCGCAAGCCATGAACAGCTCATGGAAGCAGGGCGGACATTCTTCTGTGCCCTGTATGGTCAGCCAGAAGGTACCACGATGAGGGAGATGAGGTACTATATGTACACAAAGAAGTCTGGCAAGCCCCTCAAGCTCATGGCATTACTCCCAACTGAGATCAATCTCTTCCTACATATTTAGCATGCACATCTACAGACAGTACTTGCAAAATCAGCTGATCAGCAGGACCCACCTGAACTTGACATTACAAAATATGGATGGGACATCAGAGATGGAATCCCAGTGCCAGCAACCTCTGCTACTCCACCAGCCCCTTTGGACCTCATGGATGTTGTGCGGTGTGGATGCAAAGCAGAGGGGAAGGCCTGCAGTACTGCAAGTTGCAGTTGTCACCATGCAAAGATCTCCTGCACGCTATACTGCACTTGTGGTTGCAGTGACAAGTGCTTCAACCCACACAAGACTGTGGTGGACAGTGAAAGTGAAGTGGAAGAAGGGAGTGTCGAAGCAGAACTGGAAAGAGACGAGGATACGGAAGGGGAAGAGTACAATGAATGGGAATGAACAATATGTAAGTTGTCTACTAGGCTCTATGTCCTCTGTTCCTAAGATGTCCAATATGATGACATGACAATGTGGATGCTTTCTGATTATCAACATACTGTTGTGAACCATTCATGACTTCATATCACATTTGCATTGGTGTTGCATAATTTTCAGCAGAAAATAGTCATGGACATTTCATGTGAACCTCTATTTATTCCTGAACGTAAAAAATAACCCCAAAATTGAATTCCTCATGTCAAAATCATATGGAAAAGAGGTATTACACAGGATTATATGTTGACCGATTAAAAACTTAGCCCCATCGTCTGACCTGTAGCGGCCATCTTGAATTTATGCAAATTACAGGAGTTCCCCAAGGTAGCCCCACCCTGGCAACCAACCTGAATTTAATTAATTGACCCATGTTAGTCCAAAACAATCATAAAACCATACACTTTCCACATCAACAAGGTTGACAATGGAACACATAATAACAGCAAATGGACCAATTTCTATTCTTGAATAGAGTTGAGAAAGATGGCATTGAGGTGCCCAAACGACTTTTTCCTTTGCAGAAGAACAGCCTGCTCTCAAAATGGTCCCAGATTAGATCCATAACTGACCAGGTAAACATCTATGAATGCACAAGCAAGGAAATTCTTCAGCTTGTAATAAGCCAGCTCTGTTGGATGACTGAGGCACACGAGCTTCCTCATTTCACCTTCCTTCTGTCGCAGTTGCATCTTATGTTTAAACCTCTTGATCGTCGCCGATTTGATACTGATACTATGATTTTCACAATGTAGCTTCACAACATATCACCCGGTGCATACAAAATGATTCGTCGATCCGGCTTAATCATTCTACCATCAACAAAATGGTAAAACAGATGCTTGCCCGTAGTCAGCAGGACTCCAACCTCAAAACCTTGTTCAACCAGCTTAAACCACAGCAGCGTTTGGTCAATTTAATGTTTGACGAGGTAAAGCTGGTCGAGACATTGCAATTTTCTGGAGGGCATGTTGTAGGATATGCTCTAAATGCAGCAGCGGGTGGTGAACACGAAATGCTTGCTTCACATGCTATGGTTGTTGAAGTTGCCTGCCATTTCGGTGGTCCACGCTATATTCTATGCATTTGGACCTGCAAAAAACTAACTGCCGATCAGCTGAAGGAACGCCTTATCGAAGCTGCATCAGCAGTAGTTGGTGCTGGCAGTACTGTGATTTCTGATATGTGACAATTGCAATACTAACCGCAGTGTTTGTTCAAAACTTGGAGGACCAGGAAGTTGCCAAGTGCTGTCAATTCAAGAGCAATCTATGTTCTTAGTGTATGACTACGTGCACATCTTCAAAAATGTTCGCAACAACTGGATTACTGTTGATGGCAAGACACTCTCATTTGTCGTAGATGGTAATGAGTACAAAGCTTACTGGAGTGATATTCAGAAGGTTTATGAGATCGACCGGGCTACTCCTATTCGCTTAACCAAGCTGACGCACACCGCTGTTTTCCCCAAGCCCCTTCAATGCCAGAGCATACCATTGGTATGCCAAGTGTTCAATGACAAGACTGTCGCTGCTTTAAAGACCTTCAACGTTTCACTGGGGATCAGCGAAGGCACAATCATCCTCACCCAGATAATGAGTGAGTGGTTCAAGATGATGGACGTGAAAGACCGTTTCTCAGCTATCCATCTGCATGACGAATCCAGACAGCCTTGGACAGCAGACTGTACAAGTTTCACTCGGCTGGAGCAGGCCTGCCAAATTATATCTCCCTGCGCATGGCAAGGAGGTGGTGGTCGTAAGCTGAAGCTAACTCAGCAAACTGCTGAAGCCTTCACTGTGTCCACACGTAATAATGTGGATGCTGCCAAATTGCTTCTGGCAGAGAAAGACTTTCACTACGTTCTTCCTGCTATATTTGCAGATGAAACCTTGGAAAAGTTTTTCGGCCAAGCCAGGCAAAGAAGCGGTGGAAACTTCTACATTGACGTAGTTGACATGATGGCTGCAGCTAAAATTGTAAATTTGTAAACACCCATTAAGCATGACATTATGCCCGAATCTAGTTCTCGTGTGATTGATTGCGACAAGAACTGTACAACTTCCATAAATCCAGATGAGCGAAGTGAACTCATTGACCAGATTACTCCTCAAGACACTCAGGATCTCTTGGGGTCTGACAATGCTCTTAAGCATAAAGTAGTTTATTTGGCCGGACAACTTGTTCATAAATATGGCGATAGCACTAGTATGGAGGAGATCATTGATGATGAAGATGGTAACGAGGTGTCATCCGAGTTTCTAGATAATTTGAATAGAGGTGGATTGAGTGTGCCGACTATGTCAACCGTCTTTTTTGTACATAATGCCTATAATTTGTATGACAAGACTAAAATGCGTTGCCGATTTCATTTTGCTGAGCTGTTACCCTCTGTAGATGCACCTATAGCTAGTAGTAATGCTGCATGTACTACTTTAGCTAACATTCTATTGAAAGCTCATGTCCTCAATGTAAGTGACAAAGAAAAAGCTTTGGGATGCCTCAGGAGGCAAAAAGCTCTCCAACTAGTGATAGACATAGACATAGTTGTAATAGGCATAGTGTTGTGACATGCATATAATGTTTATGTAATACGATATATGACAATAAATATCAAAGTTTGACAGCTCTAAACACTTGCATCTTATTACAATCAGCCATCTCTCACCATTTATGAGTTAGACACAAAAACGGGCAAAAATACCAAAATTCAGTAATTTGACCTTGAAATATGACCTTTTGACCTTGAAGATGACCCAAGGTGGTGTTAAAAATGACACTATTGAACTCGCCGTCCTCAAAAACCCCTATATGGATCCCGAGATCGTGTCTCTATCCCTTCTAGAAGTCATTTTAGCCCCGGACTCAAGTTAATCCTTCAGACTCAAGTTACAAACCCCGAGCATGGGAGGTTCCAGTCCTTCTCTATAGGAGTCTATGGTTCCAACACTGCTTTTATATAGACAGAGGGTTTGTAACTCATCAACAAAAGTTGGGACACCTGTAGGAATTATTTGCATCAACTTTCAAGGCTTAATTTACTTCCATTGCTGCAGAACAGCTGCAGTTGCTAACCCATTACTTGTTCCCTGAAAACGGCCTCTTTTAACAACTCTGAAATTTACATTATTTTTCAGTTTTCGGTAGCCGAAACTTTTTTTAACCTCTGGTAGTTTACCGCTTAGCTTTGTACCATTTCAAGTTATTCACTGGACTTGAACTGCTTAAATTTCAGTAAAAACTGAAAAATGGGGGTGTTCTAAAACTCTAGACCGGAAGAGTATGGATGGCCATTGGCTCACAAGGAGCTCCTCCACCCTTTGACAGGTTTTGTTTTTAATCCTGCTGGGTGCCCATATCCATACACCCTCCTCACCAGAAAACCTGGTGGGGTAGATGGTTAAGTCACCGACAACCCGACAATGAAATAGGTTAGGAATGATTTACATGGCACCTGAAGCCAGGCACAGATCTAATCTGGATTGACATGACAACTAAGTGAAACTGCCAAAATAAAGAATCACTGCTCACCTTCACGCTTTCATTCCTCTTTTTTCCTGCCTCTGGAACAAACTCCCACACTCTCTTCAATCCCACTCCTCCCTTCAGGTTTTCAAAACAGCTGTTAACTACCCTCATATCTCCCCCCCCCATCCAAAATCTTGATCTATTCTACCAAATCCACCCCAAACCCAACTCCTTCAAATTCCCTGTTTTTCTTCCTGAAAGTCCCTGGTGTACCATCTTGTTTACCCCGTGTTCCCCGCCCCATCCCTCTCCATGCCACAGATAACCTATTGTCGTCTCTGTTCCCCACTATTTTGTGCATCGCTCTCCGACCTCTCGTCTCCTGCCTTGTTATATGGATGTTCTGTGTCCAAGCAATTACACGAGCCTCGACATGGAATACCAAAAAAAAAATCAAAAATATCTCTTCCTGTCAAGGCCGGAGTGCAACAAGGCAATGCTCTGGGCACAGTCCTATTTCTGATTTTCATAAATAATCTCACTGACTGGAAAATCCTCTATATTTGCTGATGGCGTCATCCTCTGCCATGACATCCTTCATCCTTCGGAAAGATAGGCTGCAGCCTCTTCCCTCTATTCAGACCATGAAAAAAAAAAATCACAAACTGGTCAAACACTGAGTATGTCTTTTGATCCTGACAAATCTCACACACTCAGTATTTCTCTCTAAATGGACCATCTGATAAACCCTCTCATCTGCATTCTTAACAATCCTCTTGAGGAAGTTCAGTCATTCAAACTCCTGGGTCTCACTGTCAGCCATGGTCTTTCTTGGGCAAACCACATTTCAAAATTGGCTTCCAAAGCCAGCCGCCAACTGGGCATCCTCAGTCATGTTCTTCTTTGGCAGACTTGAACTCCTCTCCACTTACAAGGCCTTCATCCACAGCTTGATGGAATACTGCTCTCCCCTCTAGGGTGGCTCTTGTGCCTCACATCTTGTTCACCTTGATGCCATGGAAACCAAAGTCTTTAAGATTATTGTAATCTCCCATGATGAAGCTTAGTCTATGGGTCTATGGGTCTATCACTTCACCATCAGACAGGTTGGTGGTCTCTCAGTCTTCCACCGCCTCCTTTCTGGTCTTGCATCCTCTGTTATTTCTGTGCTTTGTCACACCCCCCCAGTTTTCTGCAAGGCACACTTGGACCACTATAAACCCCCCATTCGGGTGAACATACCGAAATCCAGGATCACTACTCACCTCTACTCATTCGTTCCTCTTTTTTCCCCACCTGTGGAATCAACTTGCACATTCTCTTTCATCTCATTGTTCAATCAAAGCCTTCAAGAAAAATGTTCACCACAATGTCAGATCATCCCGACCCCGAACCCTCCTCCTTCCAAATTTCCAGTTTTCACTTCGAGAGTTTCCTTCTTTATCCAGCTTGTCCTCCCCATACATCATATCATGCCCCCCATTCCTCTCCACACCCATCGTTTGTCAAGTCTCCTCTATATTGGCTTTCAACTCTGCTGTTGGTGTTTCCCCCCTCCATAAGCTATTCTTTTTGTCCTGTTGCATCATGATCTGTTCAGGGAACTAGTGCAAGCTCTTCGACGAGCCTCGCCTATGTATACAAAAAAAAAAGAAAAAAATTGTGGACAGGTTCGGTGTGTGACAAGAACAAATCAATTAGATTTTGGTCAAGATCCAGATCCGAGCAAAAAGAGAAGTCCCACGTGGCAGAGACAAAACGGTGTCCATGACAACAATTTCACCCCATAACAATAAAATGGGATATTTTTGCGATTTTATTACTGCCAAACCTCAGGAATTTTTCAAGACATCAGACTGAAACTTAAGGCGCTGTCACACCTTGACAATTTAGCCAGCAATGGCAACATACAAAAATGTATGTAAAACGTTGGCGTACGCTGAAATTTTGATTTTTTTTTTTTAAGTTTTGGTCGTATTCATAACGTGTTGGTCGTATGCATGACATATTCGTAATGGGCACAGAACGTTTTGTTGTCTTATAGATAACTTATACCAACGAATGCTTAGCCTGTTGTCGGCGTTCACAACCTATGCCCAACGACAGTTTAACTTAGGCATAGCGCGCTGCACGTATCGCCGACGAACTCATGGTGTAGCCTGTTAAAAACCTGCCGCACGCCGATTTAAATCATAACCGCCTGAGAATTGGAAGTGTCAACATCGCAGACACACCTTGCCGATTTAGCCAGCATATGCCGACCTATGAAAAATGCGTCTAAAACGTTGGCACACGTCGAATACATTATGGGTAAGTTGTGTATACATTAAGAGCACGCTGAAAAACGATGAAGTACGCTGTCATATTTCGTGGTGCGTTTAGTACGTCGTGAAATTTCAAACATGCTGAAAATTTTACGACGTACTCGCCGTATGGCTCAAAAGTTCCGCTACGCTGGGAATAAGTTGTAGGCACGATATGCGATCGTTGTCACACGTCAGACACACGTTACTTGTAAGTTACTCATAAGTCGAAACATGTCGAGGTAATGTTTAGCATCCCCAAAACTTATTTTCTCCGTCAAGGCACATTTTCTTTTTTTCTCCTTGGCTCCGTGAAGGCACGTGACGAAATATCTGAAGTTGTTGTTGTTGTTGTTTTTATTATTATTATTTTATTTAGTCTATCACGAATTTCAAAATATATTCGGACATTTGCTTTTAAGTTTCGACGTCGACATGACAATATCCTCAAACAGAAAATATTCACAGAGGAGGAACTAAGAATAAGACATGAGCAAACTGAAGAGGCAATCAGACGTGACGTAACGGCACGTGACGAAATATGGGAAGTTATTGTGGTTTTTTTTTATTTTTTTTTAAACGCTGCCAATACGCCATTATACGGTAGCTGCAAATTAGAAACACGTTCAAGTTCTGTGGTCGTCCGGAAAACGTCAATCAAATACGTCTACATATGTCAATATGCGTTGGAGGTACGTTACACATAGGTTCAAAGCACGTTACACATAGGTTAGAAATAAGTTTTGGGTACGCTAAGCATTACCTCGACGTGTTTTGCCTTATGAGTAACTTACAAGTAACGTGCCTCGACGTGTGTCAACGATCGCATAACGTGCCTCGACATGTGTGCAACGATCGTGTAACGTGCTTACAACATGTTACTCATAGGTTATAAATAAGTTTCAGGTATGCTAATCATTACCTCAACGTGTTTCGACTTACGAGTAGCTTACAAGAAACATGTGTCGACATGTGTCAACGATCGTAACGTGCCTACAACTTATGGCCAGCGTAGCGGAACGTGCGAGTCATACGCTGGCATACGTCGAAAAATTTCAAGCATGCTAAAATTTGAGGACAACCGCAAAGTACAACGATGAAAGCTAGTGTACTACGACGTATGGCAGTGTTTTTCAGCATGCTCTTAACGTATACAAACTTACCCATCACGTATTCGATGTGTGCCGGCGTTTTAGCCCAATTTTGCATACGTTGGCTAAATCGTCAAGGTGTGACAGGGCCTTTACAAAGCTTATTTGCAAGTGTGTAAAATCTGGTCAAAATTAGTGAAAGTCAAAGGTATCTCAAAAAGTTATGGATGACACGTTGGGTGTTTGACAAATTTGGTGGAGAGGTTGGGTGTTTGATAGGGAAGAATTGATTAGATTTTGGTGAAGATTTGAATCTGGATCAGGAAAGGAGAGTTAAAAAATATATATTTCAGTGATTCTTCATCATTGAGAGATGGGGCCAAAATGATATATGGCATTACATTTCAAAAAGTTGTGGATGAGTTGTGACAAAACCACTGTATGTGGATGAGTTGGTTACGTGATGAGAACAAGCCGATTAGATTTTGGTTCAGGTCCAGATTCAGATACAAAACATAAACCTTTCAGCCTGGTGGAGGTATGTGTGCTCCAGCAAGTACAATTCCAGTTGATTTGCATTTTACCTACTCCACGAGCCTCGACCCTGGAAGAAAATAAAAGGTCTTACAAATCTGACAAAATTTACTCACCAGCCTCTCCGATCAACACAATTCAACTACTCACTGAAGTATTACACTCTTCCAAAACATATCCCTGAGACATTAATTCTTTGTTTTTATGCACTTGCCTGTATGGCACGAGAAAAGCCGAAAATGTTGGAGGAAATCCAAGCTTGCCGGTATACCAGTGTCCAGGCACAGTTGTCTGGATGCACCATATATTCACATTTCTCTTCCACCACCTGATGAAGACAAACTTTGTTCAAGGAGAACCCAAACGCTCAGACCACCTTGACGCTAATCTATCCCTGGATACCCCACAAAATAGATATGACGTAGTGCATGAGCAGGTCTGAGCTTTCGTTCAGTTTCATTCCATTGGAGGGATGCGACTTATCAACGCTTGAACACGTTTCAGAAACATTTTCTCATCAGTATAAAAAGTTCACGTCATGGATTTTGTCCAACACCAAGTAGTTGCTGTTAATGATCAGCACTATTTTATTATTGTGTAGCTGCTCATGGGTGCGGCGTAGTAATATTGACACCCAGCCAATCATCAGCCAGTGTTGTCACAACAAGCAATATATATACATATACATACATACATATTATATATATATATATATATATATATATATATATATATATATATATATATATATATATATATATATATATATATATATATTAAGCAATGCCTTTGTCAATGTATGGGGTTCAAATTGCAATAATGTCAATATAAAAGGCGTCAAAAAAAAAATTAAATAAAATTAAATAAATAACCCCAACCGTGTGTCATGCACATCCAGCATCATCTGTAAAGAAATAAGATACGAGTACCTTCACACAGATTCGGTGGGATAATTACCGTAAACATTTGTCTAAGTGGATGGAGTTGGACAGTGAATGTAGTAAGAAAGCCAAGTCTCATTATAGGAGTCATGCCAGCATTGACTTTATTAATATACCCAGTAGTGCTGGATATCCTAATACCTGTTATCAGCAATTCACTGATTAAAAAAAAAAAAACCCAAAAGGCTACAGGATAGCCACAAACATTGCAATCGAGCAAGGAACATGCTTCAGAACTACCAGCTGGGTCAGCCACCCTCAAGCATCAATCCTCTCCCAAGAAGAAACTTCGATCAAGTTCTTTGCTGTCAGCAGTCGTACATTCTTCCAAGAATATGCAAAATTTGTAAGAAGAAAGAACACATTAAAAAAAACAAAAGGACGATATCGGCCAACATGAGATATGCTGACTCAAGCAGAAACAATCGCTGCAGGTATGTATAGATGATGCTGTATGAGGCCCGGCGAGGAGTGATGCAAGCGACATTTTTTAATGATATGATGATAATAGGCTCGGATGATAGGGGAAGGGTTAAAATAGTGCTATATGGCATCAACTCCAAAATGGCCGATGTGGCCCTGACATCACTCCTCCTCGCGGCCCCTCATATCCCTCCATGCTCCTCATCACAAAGCCATTTGCCCCCCACCTGCTATCTGTTCCCTCACCAAGTAAATACGAGGTCTGTCTAAAAAGTAACGGGACTGACTTCACAGAAATTTTATTCCAAAAAATATATTGAAATCACAGCTTGTCCCCTTCAAAATAGTTTCCCTCCAGTCTCACACACTTGTCCAGCCTCTTCTTCCACGCTTCGATGCACCCCGGGAAGGCTTCTTCTGGAATCCTCCAGAGCTCCGTCGATGGCCTCCACATCAAGAAATCGGGTCCCCTTGATCACCCCATTGAGCTTGGGGAATAGGAAAAAATCACAAGGGGCCAAGTCTGGCGAATACAGGGGTTGCTCTAGAGTTGGCAAGTTCCTCTCCGCCAGAAACTGTCGGATGCTCAGGTCACTGTGAGCAGGGGCATGGTCATGGTGGAGCACCCAGGCGTTGTTCTCCCACAGATCCCTCCTCTTGTGCCAGACTGATCTCATGAGGCGCTGGAGGATTTCCTTGTACACGGATTGATTCACTGTTTGACCCTGTGGTAGAAACTCAAAGTGGACGATGCCCTTGATGTCAAAAAAATGTGATGAGCATCACCTTGACTTTCGCCTTCGACATCCTTGCTTTCTTTGGTCTTAGTGATGCCGGACTTTTCCACTGAAGACTCTGCCGTTTGGTCTCGGGATCGTATTCGAATATCCACGATTCAGCCAGTAATGACTTTCCCAAGCAGTTCTGGATCGTCCTCGAAGCGCTCGATAATGTCTTGACAGAGAGTGACTCTTTGCTGTTTTTGGTCCTCGGACAACAGATTGGGGACCATCTTTGCGCACACCTTGCGCATTTTGAGATTTTCAGTTATGATGCTCCAAACAGTGTCCTTGCTGATCAAAAGTTCCTCAGCAATCATCCGCACCGCGAGTCGACGATCTGCGCGCACCATCTGCTTCACACGCTCAATGTTGTCCATCATTCTGCTCGTTGAAGCTCTTCCAGACCATGGATCGTCTTCAACCTCCTCCCGTCCCTCTTTGAACGTCTTGTGCCATTCAAATTCACGTGTACGTGACATCGTTTCTTCCCCATAGACTTGCTGCAGCGTTGCGAAGGATTCGGAAGGTGTTTTGCCAAGCTCGGCAAGAAACTTCAGATTGGCTCTCTGCTCACGACTCATAGCGTGACGACTCAGACTAGACAACGTGTAAAGCACGACCTGAAAAAAAAATCACACAATGAGCGCAGTCAACCATCACCAATTATATATATATATATATATATATAAATATATATATATATAAATATACATATATATAAATATATATATATATATATATATATAAATAAATATATATAAATATATATATAAATATATACATATATATATATATATATATATATATATATATATATATATATATATATATAAATATATATATATGTAAATATACAAAAATATAAATATATATATATATATATATATATAAATAAATATATATATATAAATATATATATATAAATAAATATATATATATACATAAATATATATATATATATATATACATATATATATATATATATATATATATATATATATATATATATATATATATATACAGATAAATATATATATATATATATATATATATATAAATATATATATATATATATATATATATATATATATATATATATATATATATATATATATATATATATATATATATATATATATATATATATATATATATATATATATATATATATATATATATATATATATATATATATATATATATATATATATATATATATATATATATATATATATATATATATATATATATATATATATATATATATATATATATATATATATATATATATATATATATATATATATATATATATATATATATATATATATATATATATATATATATATATATATATATACATATATATATACATACAAAACATATATATATATATATACATATATAAAATATATATATATATATATATATATATATATATATATATATATATATATATATATATATATATATATATATATATATATATATATATATATATATACATAAATATACAAATATATATATATAGATATATAAATATATATATATATATATACATACATAAATATATATATATATATATATATATATATATATATATATATATACATACATAAATATATATATATATATATATATATATATATATATATATACATAAATATATATATATATATATATATATATATATATATATATACATATATATATATATATATATATATATATATATATATATATATATATATATACATAAATATATATATATATATATATATATACATAAATATATATATATATATATATATATATATATATATATATATATATATATATATATACATAAATATATATATATATATATATATATATTTATATATATATATATATATATATATATATATATATGTATATATATATATATATATATATATATATATATATATATATATATATATATATATATATATACATAAATATATATATATATATACATATATATACATAAATATATACATAAATATATATATATATATACATAAATATATATATATATATACATAAATATATATATATATACATAAATATATATATATATATATATATATATACATAAATATATATATATATATATATATATATATATATATATATATATATATAAATATATACATAAATATATATAAATATATACATAAATATATATATAAATATATATACAGAAATATACATATATATAAATATATATATATATATATATATATATATATACATAAATATATATATATATACAGAAATATACATATATATGTATATATATATACATACATAATATATATATATATATATATATATATATATAAATATATATATATATATATATAAATATAAATATATATATATACATACATACATACATATATATATATATATATATATATATATATATACATACATAAATATATATATATATATATACATATACATACATAAATATATATATATATATATATATATATACATATACATACATAAATATATATATATATATATATAAACATATATTTCACCTTTGAACCTTCACCCAGGCTGGATCCGCCCCTTTCACTTCCGATTGGCCAGCTTCTTCAGAGGGTAAGGCCTTTCTGATCCGTTTTGCAAGTCATGCTTGCACGCGGACGTGGTTGAAATCACCGGCTTCACGCGGACGTGGATGAAATCACCAGTCTCACGCGGACGTGGTTGAAATCACCGGCCTCACGCGGACGTGGTTGAAATCACCGGCTTCACGCGGACGTGGTTGAAATCACCATCAAATGCGGACGTGTTCGTTGAGTTCTTGTTATTGTTGTAATTCTTTCTCTATCTTTTATTTTAACAATAACAACGGCTAACTCAAAGATGCACAGCCCGGCACACGAATAAAATCCCTATATACATCAGTGGGGAAATCTAACCTGGAACACACACTTACCAAAATAACTGGCCTCTGGGGAACCTGACTGGTGTTCTGTGAATTTCCACAACCGTAACAACATAATATTGTTACGGCTGTGGAAATTCGCATTACACCATAAAGGGCCCTCAGGTGAGATATCTTCATAGGTACATGTGTAGTTAGCCCAAACCCGTTGAATAGAGGGAATTTATGTGATCCATCTGGGCTGCGACGCTTTGAGTTAGCCATTTTTCTGTTCTATCTTTTATTTCAAACACACAACATTTCAACAACCACGCAATCCCCATCACAGCGCCAACCACACTGCAACCACGCCACCTCCACCATCTACACTACTACATCTTCGCCCTACGTCTGCTTCCGAACGGCAAACAAAGGCGCCAAGGAGGGAACTGCGAGGATGCGCAGGTTTCCCCGCCTGTTTCTCCAGTTTGACTTCCCCGCGCTTTGGAGTGTAGGAGGGGCGATGCAGGTCAAAGGTCAGAGGTCATGTGAAGGAGGGGTCTCATTTTGGGGGAATAATTCTCTGGCCCAGAGCCAAAAACTGACTCCCCCGGCCCCCGCAGGGGGCGGGGTGGAGGGAAAGCGTGAGGGAACGCCCTTTTCGGGAACCCTCTCGAAGGAAGGTGGAGCCGAGAACGGGGCGGGGTGAAGGGCGGAGCCCCGTGCTATAAAAGACAGACACGGGCGGGCGCGCTTGCGCTTCCTCTTCGTCATGGCTGGTGGTCTGGTTGGTCTTCAGTTGGTTTTTGTGGAGAGTTGGTCTTCGGGAAGAGGTCCCGCGCCCGCGCCTTGGTGAGCGGCCCTGTCACGAAGGGCACGGACGGGAGACGCGGGAGCGCCAGTAGCGAGTTGGACCTGTGCGTCCGGACGGGGGTGCCAGAGAGGGTGCGCCGGCCGCGAGAGAGGTCGGGGCCAGGCGCGACCACGCTGGCGGTTGTGGGAGAGGGACTCACCAGCCATAAAAGGGAAGTCGCGACTTCTTTCTTTCTTTTCTTTGGGGTTTTTGTATAAATGTGTGTTGGCGCCGTCTGTGAAGTAGAACTGTTTAAGTGTTGCTGTGTGTACGCTTATTCGGTTGTAGCTCTGCATCGTTTCTTTTGTTACATTTGCTTTTTGTGCATAATTGTATGGCTGTAAATACGTGCCTTCCGTGCGTGCGCGCGTGTGTGTGTGTGTGTGTGTGTGTGTGTGTGTGTGTGTGTGTGTGTGTGTGTGTGTGTGCGTGTGTGTGTGTGTGTGTGTGTGTGTGTGTGTGTGTGTGTGTGTGTGTGTGTGTGTGTGTGTGTGTGTGTGTGTGTGTGTAAAAAACGCTTGCTTGTTGACTGTTCCCGATCTGCTTCGTCTCTTTTCCTTTTTATTGACCCTCCATCTTGCATCACGTAAGGGGTTCGTAGTGGGTGCAACATCCCGGTAATTAATCGGAACCGTCAAGGCCGACGATAACACCGCTTGGTTATCACTGAAGCACGGAACGGACCGCTTAAGCGGTTCGTGTCCGGAGTCGGCCTGTGGCGTTGTACGATCGCCCGCTCGACCATTCGCGCAGGTACTTAGGTAGATCGAATTTGGCGAGCAACCCTTTCCTGCGCGGGTGGGCAATTGGCACAACCGTGGTGGGGTTAAACCCCCCACCCGTGACTAGCTCCCGGCGTTGTTCCAAGAGGGTCACGACTGAATTGTCCGTCCGGTGGGCGACGTGCCGCGATTCGAGTTATGGGGCCGTTCGCACGCCGGGCGGGCGAAATTCGTAACACTGGTGTGCAGGAGTGTGTTGACGAAATTCACAAACCACCATTCAGGTCCCTTAGGTGAGATATCTCTGTAAGTATATGTGTAGTTAGGCCCAAACCCGTTGTTTAGAGGGAATAAATGTCATTTATGCGGGCTGCGACCCCTCTAGATAGCCGTTTTTCTTTTACTATCTTTATTTTGGACCAGCCGCCATTACTACCACCACCAACCACGTCTCAACAGCCATCACACAACAACCACCAACCACAACGCCGCTTCACAACAACAACCACCAACCACAACGCCGCTTCACAACAAGAGCCACGACCTTTACCGTCACAACTCGCCACCATCGCATCACCACCATTCTTGCGCCACTTGTGGGCACCGATACTGGACTCGTGCAGGGCGCGCACCGAGCAGCGTGTTCAGAAACATCACAGACTTTCCGAGGAAAACGGATCAAAAACGACTCACGCCCACTTCTGTTCCGTCCTATCGGTGAGCGTGGGGCGATTTGGCCCCGCCTCCAGGGCGTTGGAGTGCGGTCGCTATATGCAAATTCATGGATCAAAAAGCATTCACGCCCACTTTTCCTCGGTCCAATGGGGAGCCAGTTAGAGGTGAAGGGTCGGAGGTAAAGGGTCAAGGGTGAAGGAGCGAGGCCACGGGGGATATAAACGGCTGCGTTCGTCAGTCAAGGCAGTTAAGAGTTGGGAGTTCGCGGAGCCAGTGAAGAGTTGGGACGAGTCAAGAGAGGAGACGGAGAGGGCGATCGGACGAAGCTGTGGAGAGGCGGCGGCGGCGAAGGCGGTTGAGGGGGTGCTCGCGTCGGATTCGGGGAGCTGCGGAGGGAGAGGCCGGCGGCGTGACCGAGGTCGTGGTGGAGACGCTCGTCGCGGGACCCGAGACAGAGAGATATCCTCCTTTCCCCCGAGCATCAACAACCCCCTCCTGTTTCCCCCCGCGCTGAGATAGTGCGACAAGGGGGCCCCTTTCCCACCCCCTACCAGACACTGTCCGCGAGGCCCGCGGAGTTGGGGCGCCACCGCCACTTTGCGTCTCATCATCAGACGGGTAGGCCCGACGCGGTCTCGGCCCCAGGCCCGCCTCATCCTTGAGGGTGGTACTTTTCTTTTGCTTTGGGTATATGTGTTGTCGGCGCCGTCTGTGAAGTAAAATTGGATAAGTGTTGCCGTGTGCTCAGTAGTCGGATAGCTCTGCATTGTCTTCTTCTTTTATATTTGCTTTTTGTGTAATATTGTGTGTTTCTTCTCCTTTTACATTTGCTTTTGGTGTAATTGTATATGTGTGCTTTCCGTGTGCCATCGCGAAATACATGTGAATTATGTTGAACTGTTTTCCCGTTTCGCTTCGTCTTTTCTTTCATTGAATCTCCAACTTACTTCACGTGAAGGGTTGGTAGTGGGCTGAATACGCCCGATAATTAATCGAACCGTCGAGGCCGACGATAACACCGCTCGGTTATCCCGATAGTACGGAACGGGTCGCTTAAAGTGGCCCGTGTCCGAAGTCGACCTGCGGCGAGGTGCGATCGCCCGGTCTACCCTCCGTGTGGGTACTTAGGTAGGTCGAATTTGGCGAGCAACCCTATCCCACGCGGAGGGCCGATTGGCACGATCGTGGTGAGGCCGAAAGGTCCACCCGTGACTGGTTCCCGGCGTTAGTCCGAGAGGGTCACGACTGGATTGTCCGTCCGGTGGGCGACGTGCCGCGATTCGAGTTACGTGGCCGTTCGCACGCCGGCGGGCGCGAATCCGCAACACTGGTGTCAGGAGTGGGATACAAACTCATCGCCCTCCTCGCGGCACTGGTATTGGAGAACGGGAAAACGGGCTCTCCTGTCTCCAGCTAAATTCACGGGAATCGGTCCAGGGGTGAGAGGAGCGACCCCCGATTCCCTCCAAATTACGAGCGAGCTAAATTAACCCTTTACGAGAAGCAAGATGGCGTCTCAAGGCGAGCGGGAGCCGGGGGTATTAGAAATGGATGTAGAATGTGTAGAACCCATGGCTCAGGATGAAATCCCCGTGCAGGAAATGTTGGTTGTGCAGGAACACGGACTCGCCCGACTGAACCCAGAGCCCGAAATAGGTGCGGCGGCGGCCGCGGTGTATGACACCTCCCCTCCCCCTCTCCACCAAAACCCCCTGATCCCTGCCGAAACGGCTCACCCAAGCGCACCCGACATGGCCCAGCTATGCGCCATGCTGGCGGCAATGACAGCGAGGATGGATGCGAATACACAACAAATGAACGAAAAGATGGATACAAACACAAACAAAATAAAAGGCATGAACAAGCAAATGAACGGAATGGAAACAAACATGAGGGAAGAAACTAAAAAGCTGCGGGGTGAGATGCAGAACATGGGCCGAAGCCTGTAGGCGGGCATGAAGGCCGTTAGCAGGGAGCTTAAAATGGCGACTCCACGTGTGGGAGCGAACGAGCTGGGAGGGGGTGCAACGGCTGTCGGGCCCGCGGTGGAGGCGGGTGAAAAAATAATTCGGGGGGCGTGTTGGGCGAGGGTCGTGACAGAAAAAGTGACGGTAACCGAGAGGGACAAACTAATTGGGGTGACGGAGACGTGCACGAGGGAGACAACAAGGGAAGAGACGGAAATAATAGTTGAGACAAGGGAGGTAAAGGGTGAAGAGGTGACTGAGTTGGCAGAGACACGGGAGATGGGAACGATAGAGGGAAGACTGCACGATGAAGACGGGGTAAGTGACGCATACACACACACGGAGGTAGTGGAGGACAATGGGGGTGAGCTGGTGGACTGGGTGGAGGCCCGGTGCGAGCAGCTGGATGGCCTCCTCCAGGAACGAGGGGAGGGAGTATGCCCCCTTGAGGCGAGTCACGACCAGGTGAGTTCGGTCGTGCTTTGCGAGGTTGAGGGGACAAGTGCTGTGGACAGGTGCACGGAGAGCTTGGGGGGTATAGAGGCCCCGGAGACCCTTGTGGGGACACAAATCCCCAGAGTGGTTGTCCCTGTGTGTGTGGTGCAAGGTGTGACAAAGACCCCGTGTGTGGAAGCGACCCCGTGTGTGAGTGGTGTGGTGGCGATGGTGCCGGAGTACGTGCTTCCCAGCACGCCGTGTGTAAAAGGGGCACCGCAAGTGGAAGAGGCAGTGTGTGTGGATGAAACGGCCAGTATGGATGAAACACCGCGGTTGAGTGCCCCCGCGTGTGTGAGTGAGGCACGGTGTATGAGTGAGGCACCGCGGGTGAGTGCCCCCGCGTGTGTGAGTGAGGGACGGTGTGTGGATGAGGAACCGCGGTTGAGTGCCCCCGCGTGTGTGAGTAGTATGGTTTGTGTGAGTAGTATAGCACGAGTGAGTGAAAGGCCGCGAGTGCGTGGAGCCACGTGTGCGAGGGAGATGGCATGCGTGGGTGAACGGCCGAGTGCAAGGGAGACCGTGTGTGTGAGAGAGCGGTATGTAAGGGAGATGTCGGTCGGCATGTGTGAACATGCAGCCGCGTCTCCCGGTGTGAGTTTAATGGTGAGGTGTGTTAGGGTCGTAACACGCGGGAGTGCGTGTGTCGAATGGCGACGACGAAGGCGACAGAAGAAAGAAAGCCGGGTAGCGGCTGTAGTTGTTTCGGGGACCGTGCCGGGTTCACCCAGCAGTGAGCACGAGGTCCGTGCTGTGCAACGCATGAGGCCCCCACGTGCTCGCTTGCGAGAGTGAAGTCCCGGTCCGGAAACGCACGCGGTGGATTTGCCGATTCCGCGGACGGACAAAGTTTAGGCAGGATTACGGATTTGGACCGGATGGGTTCTCCACGCGGGCGTGTGTGTTAAGCTCCAACGGGCAAAGCACATGTGTTCGCGTGGGGAACCCCTCGAGACGTGGGGCTTGTGTTTTTTTTTTTATGCGCACGGTGACGTCATGGCTGCACGTGGGGTTGGAATCCGGCAGGAGGGGTATCCCTGCCGGATGGTACCGTCCAAGGAGGGACGAGGTACACGTGCAGCTGCATGACGTCACGGGCAGGTGCAAAGTGCGCAAGCTGTGAGTTGCCGCGCTGGTGATGCGCATGGAAAAAAAAAAAATAAAAAAATAAAAACAGCAAGCCTCACTTTCGGGTGCACAGGATTCCTGGGCAAGGGGTGGAAGACCCCCTTACTAGGGCACAGGATGGAAACTAGTTAGGGGGAAGGGTTAGCTTAGCTAGACCGACTTCATGGGGCAGGGGTAAGTCCTCATGGAGTCCGTGGAATGGATTAGTTAGAGGGATTGTAGCGAGATTTAGGTTGGGAAAGTTATTTTAGAGATTAGGAGACAGTGACAGACTTGTGAATGTGTAGTGGGGACGTAGCTTAGCTACGTAGTGTTAAATGGAACGTGCTATAGTATAAGGGACGACGTGGGAGCACGAGTTAGTTAGGGGAAGTAGTTAGGAGGATGACAGAGTTCAGTGGTGTGTGTGTTGAAGAGTTGTTGGTGAGTGAATTGGAAGCATGTGCTTGGTGAGTGAGTGAGGCCAGCGGGTCTGTGTGTATGGAGCGAATGGGGAATGCATGGTGCGATGAGTGATTGGGGGGAGAAGTGACTCCCGCCCAAGGGACCCCGGGGTCAGTGTAGAGTGAGTTAGGGGGTTAGTCAAATTTTAAAAAATGGAAGTCGTTTTGCTGTTGGTGTGAATGTAGGCTCGAAACCCGTTTGGAGAGGTGCAGGAGCCCTGTTGACGGGCTGGGAGCGTGGCTGCGAAAGGTGAGTATCGCTGAGTGGGTACCCCGGGCACCAGGCTAGTCGGCCGTAGTAGGCCAAGGGCCCATGGGGGGCCGGGATAGCGTAGTGGGAACGGGTGCGCCTGCTTGGTGCGGGGGCCCGGAGCGCCATTAGCCGCGTGGGCAGTGTTGTGGGCACGGGTGACCCTCGGAAAGGGGCCCGGGAGGCCAGCCTGCCACGTGTGCGTTTCAGGGGAGGTGCCATGGGGAGCTGGTAGGCTCAGAGGCAGTGTAGTGCCCGGGGCGCCATTAGCCGCGTGGGCAGTGTTGTGGGCACGGGTGACCCTCGGAAAGGGGCCCGGGGAGCCAGCCTGCCACGTGTGCGTTTCAGGGGAGGTGCCATGGGGGGCACTCCCCGGTGTTAGGGAGCTGGTAGGCTCGGAGGCAGTGTAGTGCCCGGGGGTGCCATCGTCGGAGAATCGGCAGAGGGTCGTGCCTGCCAAAGGGAGCCACGTGTCCCAGCCATGAGACCGTGTGAGGGCACGGAGAGAAAATTGGGGGGCGAGGCCCGAAATTGTGAGGACACCAACACAGGCGACGGGAATCTGGGTTGTTAGAACCAATAGTTTAAGCGAGAGGCGCTTGTTGAAAGCCCCGGGGTAGTTTAAGAGTTAATGGTTAGGGTAGATTAGGAGATGTACCCCTCCGCACCATCCATCCCCTCGCTCTCGTTGTGGGCCGCTGGACCCACTTTGGTTATCGATCGCTGAATTCTGGGGAGGCCATTCTGAGGCTTCGTTGGGCCTCGACACAGGACGCTAGCTCTCCCTTATTCCCCTCCGGGAAGGGAACGTAGGGGTTGGGAGTAGGCTAGGTGACAGGATAGGTTAGCCGAACAAGGACAGTACAGGGGGTTAGGGGACGATTTATAGTGGGGAAGTAAAAAAAAAAAAAAAGTTGGGGCTAAATTGGGGTTTGACAAATTAAGGGAGTGGGTATAGACAGTGACAGGCAAAGGCGATAGGTTGTGAGGGAGACCGTAGGGTAGGTCCGAGCCCGCCTTCCGAGTGGCCAGCACCACCGCACTACCTCCACTGAACGGCAAAGGCTGGCCAGCTTCATCTACTGGCTGCGTTGCTGCAAGGCAAAGGCCGGCCCACTTCATCGGCAGCTGTTGTTTTACTGCAAGGCCTGTGCCGGCTGGATCATCTGCAGCTGCTGTGCTTCACCCACGCTCACCAGCCCCGTTCAATTTTGCTTTGCCCCCCCCCCCCCTGTTCATTGCCATGCGCGCCGGGATCATCGTAAAAGCAACAGTTTGCAAGCTGCAAGAACTGCCCTGTTGGCAGCTACAACACGGGCCTGCAGTGGCGGCCCGTGCACCGTATTTGCGTGCATCCATTCATCCATGCATTTGTTGTGCTCATTGCGTGTGCCACTTGAGCGGGCACGGAGACTGTGTTTGTGCAGCCCATGCACCGTTGTGGTTCACTGCGTTCAGTTCAAAAGGGAAGTCCTTGGACTGCGTGTGAGCAGCCGGCCACGTTCCCTGTCACCTGCATTGTTTGAGTCAGAGACTGCATGCGAGCAGCCTGGCTCCCTGCTAACTGCTTTCTTTTTGCAGAGTTCATTGATCCTGGGCCATGGATTAGTGTAAAATTTGTAAGTTAAGGTTAAGATGTACTGTAAATATGAGTGCGCCCCCGGCATGTATGTCTTAGCGCCGGCAATTTTATTTAAGTCGTCCATGTGAGTGAGTTTGTTTAGGTAGTTACTCAGCCCTCAGGTTATTTATTTTGGGGACACGAATACCATGAATGTCGCACTCAGGGATCCGTAGGTAAAATGTACTAGGGGAAAACTTCACATGATGGCACACGAAAATTTGACGACTCGGGACGAGTCTGTAAAAAGGGGAGGGGGTAATGTTGTGGTTGATGAAATTCACAAACCACCATTCAGGTCCCTTAGGTGAGATATCTCTGTAAGTATATGTGTAGTTAGGCCCAAACCCGTTGTTTAGAGGGAATAAATGTCATTTATGCGGGCTGCGACCCCTCTAGATAGCCGTTTTTCTTTTACTATCTTTATTTTGGACCAGCCGCCATTACTACCACCACCAACCACGTCTCAACAGCCATCACACAACAACCACCAACCATAACGCCGCTTCACAACAACAACCACCAACCACAACGCCGCTTCACAACAACAGCCACGACCTTTACTGTCACAACTCGCCACCATCGCATCACCACCATTCTTGTGCCACTTGTGGGCACCGATACTGGACTCGTGCAGGGCGCGCACCGAGCAGCGTGTTCAGAAACATCACAGACTTTCCGATGAAAACGGATCAAAAACGACTCACGCCCACTTCTGTTCCGTCCTATCGGTGAGCGTGGGGCGATTTGGCCCCGCCTCCAGGGCGTTGGAGTGCGGTCGCTATATGCAAATTCATGGATCAAAAAGCATTCACGCCCACTTTTCCTCGGTCCAATGGGGAGCCAGTTAGAGGTGAAGGGTCGGAGGTAAAGGGTCAAGGGTGAAGGAGCGAGGCCACGGGGGATATAAACGGCTGCGTTCGTCAGTCAAGGCAGTTAAGAGTTGGGAGTTCGCAGAGCCAGTGAAGAGTTGGGACGAGTCAAGAGAGGAGACGGAGAGGGCGATCGGACGAAGCTGTGGAGAGGCGGCGGCGGCGAAGGCGGTTGAGGGGGTGCTCGCGTCGGATTCGGGGAGCTGCGGAGGGAGAGGCCGGCGGCGCGACCGAGGTCGTGGTGGAGACGCTCGTCGCGGGACCCGAGACAGGGAGATATCCTCCTTTCCCCCGAGCATCAACAACCCCCTCCTGTTTCCCCCCGCGCTGAGATAGTGCGACAAGGGGGCCCCTTTCCCACCCCCTACCAGACACTGTCCGCGAGGCCCGCAGAGTTGGGGCGCCACCGCCACTTTGCGTCTCATCATCAGACGGGTAGGCCCGACGCCGTCTCGGCCCCAGGCCCGCCTCATCCTTGAGGGTGGTCCTTTTCTTTTGCTTTGGGTATATGTGTTGGCGGCGCCGTCTGTGAAGTAAAATTGTATAAGTGTTGCCGTGTGCTCGGTAGTCGGATAGCTCTGCATTGTCTTCTTCTTTTATATTTGCTTTTTGTGTAATATTGTGTGTTTCTTCTCCTTTTACATTTGCTTTTGCTGTAATTGTATATGTGTGCTTTCCGTCTGCCATCGCGAAATAAATGTGAATTATGTTGAACTGTTTTCCCGTTTCGCTTCGTCTTTTCTTTCATTGAATCTCCATCTTACTTCACGTAAAGGGTTGGTAGTGGGCTGAATACGCCCGATAATTAATCGAACCGTCGAGGCCGACGATAACACCGCTCGGTTATCCCGATAGTACGGAACGGGTCGCTTAAAGTGGCCAGTGTCCGAAGTCGACCTGCGGCGAGGTGCGATCGCCCGGTCTACCCTCCGTGTGGGTATTTAGGTGGGTCGAATTTGGCGAGCAACCCTATCCCACGCAGGGGGCCGATTGGCACGATCGTGGTGAGGCCGAAAGGTCCACCCGTGACTGGTTCCCGGCGTTAGTCCGAGAGGGTCACGACTGGATTGTCCGTCCGGTGGGCGACGTGCCGCGATTCAAGTTGCGTGGCCGTTCGCACGCCGGCGGGCGCGAATCCGCAACAATATATATTGCTGGAATGTTGCGAAAGACTGTGACGCAACCCGTTCATTCTCGTTGTGTAAGTGGAGCACACAGCAAGCTCAGTCCCGTTACTTTTTAGACGGACCTTGTATATTATGATTATTCATTTTTATGCTATGATCCCTCAGGTTGATTGTTAAAAGCTGCCACAGACAAAAAGGATGACAGCATCTTGCTACACCTACTGGCATGTGACTGTATTGCATCCGAAGTCCGATACCACAGGATACGTTTCCTGGAATATATCAGATATCTCACAGCGCGACCGAAGAGTGATTGTTAGTCTGTCAGCTGTGAAAGGTCGGTGATGCTTTGCTAAACAATCATCCTGGAACATGTATCGATTCCCGATATGTATCAGATCTTGACACATCCATGTTCATCGATCACCTTTAAGTTGAAAATTTTAGGTTTCCACTTGGCCTTTATTCTTACCAGTGCTGCATCTTAAAGAATACCAGCACATTACCCATAGGGTGATTGCATCACCCCCCCTACAGTGACCCACACACACACCACATTCACACACACACACACATTTGAGATCTGACGTGCTCTGGCTGACTGGGTCACCTTTCCAAGACTAAATGATCGATCATATTCATCTTGCCGTTGTTTTAAATTTATTCTAGTTTCACCAATGTAGAATTGGTCAGTCTTTGCATGATGAATGGTTTATTTATCACCAGTTGGTATTGGGTCCTTTAGTTTTGAGATGAGGGCTGACTCGGACCGGGGGATGATCAAGCAGGGACCGTCGATACTCAGTGGAGTTCCCACCAATCATTCCTGTGTTAAGTGGGTACTCAGGATTGGGAAGAAAGAAAGTAGAGGAGAGAGGGAGAAAGTTTGTGGATTGTCCTTTGTTGGTGGTGGTTGGAATCAAGTCATGGTTGGATTGATGGAGTGACATGAGACATCTTTGTTGTGTTAAAGAGCCGGTGGAGCATGAGCCAAGAGGGTCAATCTCGAGCTTGGTTCATTTGCCGCCGTCGTCCTTCAACTTCCACCTCGACCAAATGATGCTGGGCTTGTAAAGACGGGAGACAGAGAAAGGATTCACTGTTGTGTGTGTATCCTCCATAACTCCAAAACCATGAAACCTCACAGCCTGAGGCTTTGCATGCATACTAAGGGAACTTCAAGGAAGTGCAAAGTGAAAATTGGGTGTTTGGATTAAGTAAACACCCCTTTTGATGACAATTAACGGCCTTATTTAATTATATCCTTTATGAGGCGCATCCTCGGTCACGGCTCTTGATGGGGACTTGCGGCGTATCCTGGGTAACCTCGCTGGGGTCTGAAGCCGCCATGTTTTTTGGCCTGCTCAACCATGCCTTGACTTGGAACAGGCCGCAACGATTTCTTAACGATAAAGTTTTTTTATATACATATATAACAGCAACATTTTATGCCTCCGCATGCGAAGTCACCGGTGACATTACATTTTGGGGTTGTCCGTCTGTCCGTCCATGCATGCTAATTTTCTGTGTTCTCTGCAACCGCTTATCCAATGAACACAAAATTTTCACCATAGGTGCGACTACTCATGTGGAATGTTGTTATGATAATTATGACATCATAGATGGTGAGGCAGCCATGCTGGAAAAATGGAAAAACTTTGGACCTCTATCTCCAAAACCGTTGCAAGGAAAAAAATTGAAACTTGGCACATATGACGTCCTCCCCATGAGAAACAAGTGATTTTTTGACGATGTCATAGGTGGCTTCATTAAGATGTCATAATTGCATACCTCGAAGGCTTTACTCGATCAGCATGAAAATTTGAGGGTCGTCTTGGGCTAAATTTTATGGGAAGAAAAACTAATGACATCATCGGTCATATGGTTCGGCAGCCATTTTATTTTTTCACATAAAATCCGAAAATTTTCTTTTCCGATATGGCTGAACAGATCGAGGAAAAACTGAACAGGTATGATTATCCATGAGAAACAAAAAGTTCTCCTCCTATGATGTCATAGGTCACATGGTTTGGCAGCTATGATTTTTCGAAGAATAAACCTTTAGAAACCTTCTCTGTAACGGCTTGACAGATCGAGGGGAAACTTCACCCACATGTTCCCCAAGCCATGCATATACCAGGGTGTTCACGAATAATTAATAGGTCACATGGCATGGCAGCCGTATTGGATTGAATGAAAACCTTTATTAAAAAAAACTCTTCCCCTTGAACTGCTCCATCAATCGACATGAAACTTCACAATTATGATCTACTAGTGATGGTGAATATATGTTTTAAATGTTGACCTGATCGGACGCCATGCTCTGGCAGCCAGAATTATTTAATATTTTGAATCTGGGTTCAGGGATTTAAATCAAACTTGGTACAAGTATGTATATTGATGTAATAATGTGGGCGAAATCATATCTGGCGATGTCGCGAAGTCCAAGAGTGCTCTTCTTGTTTATGTAATGTTATAATCATTTTCTTGCAACAACATGATGCACATATCAAATTGAAACCCTTTGCCATTTTTGACTGAAACTAGATTATGTACTATTAATAACTGTTTTTAATCTTTCTTTCTTTCTTTTTTTAGAAAAATATTTAAAACGTAGAAAGACACTCTTCGACGTCGCGCCCACAGCCCAGGTATAAAGCGTCACCTGGGTGGCAATTCTATATCTCAAAAGCAATACTTTACCTCAGATTGACATTCAGCTGGAGATGCATCTGCTAGCAAAAGTTGATGGGCATTAAATATCACACAGTATACTTCAACGAAGTATCGATGAGTTATTGCATCCTCGACAAATTCCGTAAATTACTGCCCTAACCTATTGGGGGCACTACATTTGCGGCACAGTTGTGCTCCTTAGCAATGTCGGTTGCCTTTCTTATCCATATCAGGTTGATGGTAAGGCCCAAAATTTGAATATCTTGATGGCTTGCCTACTCTTTGCGAATGACACCATGGGGTCTTTAACGTCCACCAATGGTAGACGGGTCCTCCGGTTGAACATCTGTCTGACTGATGATGCATGGTGACAGTTTATAGATGGATCGAGATACGAACCCAAGCTATACAACCTTCAATCAAATCAATATACAACAGAGAGGAAAATGCACATACCTCTCAGGGTCTAAGCTATCCTGTCAGCCCTATGTTTGTATGGTTGTAACATGATGGAAGTTATAAAAACTGAGCAATGATTGCTGAGAATTGCTTTCAGCAAAACACAATGCTGTGGTCAAAAGTAATATAGTTTGAACTGGAAGAGTACAATCTAAGCAGGTATTAGGCCAGGATGCCATCTGACATTTATAGAGCTTTGCATACATCACTCTCAAACATTTAATGATTCCTTAGCTATTTGAAAGTCTCACTTTCCATTAACATTTTAAATAAAGGAAGAAATTACCTTCATCAAATATTTACTTATCCTATTGATGGTGACAATTTTGAAACTTGAGAATCTCACCATTAGGCGAACATGGTTGACGTTCCACGTGTGCGTCATCAGCGTCCGACGATGTGGGTCCACCACCGAATCCTCCACAATATAGGCCGGACGTAGCGAACCCCCGGGAAAAAAGCGCTCAGCCCAACGAGGAAGGCGGCTGGTCTTTGAGAGCAGGCGACGCGTGCGTAGCTTGCAGTCAGTTGTCACCTCACGTTCCAACACATCTTCGCTCAACACGTGCTTACTGCAAATTGTTTCCATGTATATAATGAGTCGTGTTTTCACATCATCTCAGGAAATTAAAAATTATATAAAAAGCTTGTTCACCATGGATCTTTCTTGTTAATTTCAAAAATTTACAAAAAAAAGCGACTAGTTGCTTTCTTTGCGTGACACTCTCACTTGAGCTCTCCAGGCCCCCACTTTGCAATCCCATTCACATTATTTCCTACCTGTAGGGATTTGGGTAACGTTGCCAGAAAGCAGAAGACACGTGGTCCCAGGAGCTTTTGAGAATGTTGAAGCAGGAATAAGACTTCATGTTGGAAGAATGCTGCAAATATGAATACATCAGAACCTTCAATCAAATCAATAAATCATTGAAAGGAGCCCACAAGGCATTTTGAAAATGCAGATGTAGAATAAACAATTTATTCATAACAGTACATGTCACAATATTTGTTTGGATTATGAAAATCAATGGGTATTTGTATCAAAAGCTTCAGTCAGGCAGCAGTTGTCACTATCTGATCAGTACTTCAATAAATTTGCCAACTTTGATTTTTCACTTTTATTTGTTCAAGGACATCATACTGAATCACTTTCAACTTGTCTTCCAATTTTCAGTGTCATATTTCACCACCTGGGGGCGCTTTTTCAAAATGGCTGCCAAAATCACAGAAAAAAATGTTAAAAACATAATATTGACCACACGTATAAACTGATATGATGATGTTTTCTGGATTGTTTCATCCTCCTGATACTAATTATGAACTCTTGTTGTTTTGCAGGGCTCAAGCTGATGCCGGGCCATGTTGTCTGTTACCATGAAAGCAAACATCTGATCAATTGAAATATGGAACAGTGAGTGCATCATTTGTGCAGAAAAACGGAAAGATGAATTTTCATTAGCAAGTGAAATATCTCTAAACAATATTAAATTGTTCAGTGAAAGATGGGCTAGACTTGGTAACAACATTAACATTCATGATAGAGTAAAGCAGATGAACATTGTTGCAGGGGCAGAATATCACTACCACAGAAAATGTTACAAATCACTATGTAACCAAGCTAACCTTGAGAAAGCTGAAAGAAGTCATGAAGAAGATTTAAAATGTACAGTGAACAAAAAGAGAGGGAGGCCAAGTACAAGTTCTGTACCGTCAACTCCAAAAACAAGGAAAACGTTTGATCAGGAATTGTGTCTTTTCTGTCAGGGCTGTAGTGTGGAAAAACTGCATCAAGTTTGCAGTGAGCCTATGGGAAGGAAGTTCTTACAGATAAAGGAACTGAGCACAAATGAAGACATCCACGCAAGATTGGCACTTCTTTCTGATGCCATGGATGCATGTGCTCAAAACTGTAAATACCATCTGACCTGTTTCAGAAAGGAAACCAGACACATTGGATCTTTCCAGAGTTCAAACACTTGTTCGTCTGAAAATGAAGCCATCGGAAAGGCCATATGTGACATTGAAATTGTCAACATAGTGCAGTTGATAATCACCAATAGTGACAGTTTCCCAAGCATTGACATGAAGACAATCAACAATGCCGATATTAAACTCTTTGAAGAACATGATGTAACAGTTCAAAGAACTAACTTTAAGCAACACCTGAAGTCCCTTTTACTTGAGAAGATACCTGGGATTGATTTTGTCAAGCGTGGGCCTAATCCAGAAATTGTTGTGTCACAGTTGGTCAAAGACAAAATCCTCACATATGAGTATGAAACATCAGATGCGGATGAAGAGATGGAAATTCTTAGTAGGGTTAGATGATACAGATGTCCTTGTTTTATTCACAGGTATCTATCCATTGCTTCCTCCAATGACCTGCTTACTTAGGAAAAAAGGAGAAAGGATACCAATCTGGGAAAGCTACCATAAACTTGGAAGAGAGAGAGCAGATGCCTTGGTGGGATGGTATGCCTTCAAAGGGACAGACAACACGGGCACATTTGCTGGAAAGGGAGTCACAAGTCATTTCAAGGCATTTATGAGTCGTGATGGCCCCATATTAGATGCATTTACTGCTTTTGGAAGAAGTACTGAAGTGCCACAGTGGGGTTTCAAGCAGATGGAACGCTATGTATGTATTTTGTACAAGCCATCTGGAAGTGTAGAGAGTGTAAGAGAGTTACGGTGGTCCCTGTTTGCACAGAATGGAAAGGAGGGCCGGCAACTCCCTCCCACCCTCGGCACATTAAAACCTCACACAGAACGGGCGTTTTTCATGGCATTGGTTTGGAAGTGATCCTGCAAGCCATGCCCCAACATTCCGCCACCAACCAACTACTCTTGGCAACTTCAGGATGGTAATTTGATACCAGTATAAAGTGAAAATCCACCAGCACCAAAAGCTCTTTTGGAGCTTCGAAGCGGTTCCTGTAGCAGTTCCTGCATGACAAACAGATGTGGATGCCGAAAGAATACACTGATGTGCACCAATGCTTGCGGATGTGGTGATGGGTGTGAAAATTCAGAGGACTATATTGCAGAAATAGAAGAAGAGGAGGAGCTTTTTTATACCAGTTCATATTTGACAGGCACTATAATATTAATCTGCCATAGACAATACAGGGGTGATGAACTTATGAGATATAATTTGAACTTCAAATGATATTGCATGGAAAATGTTCATTATACTTCACAAGTATTGGTAACTAAACAAAATTGATGTCAGGATACTTGTCCAAAAAGCGTAACAATAACGTATGGCAGTCTGGGAAAACCCATCAGAAGTCGTGCTGGACAAGTTCCTCGTTTGAACAAACACATATCAATTTATGTTTACTTCCCATTGTTACCATGCACGCTTATTCCAAAAGAGTATGGACCTGCTTGTTCCATACTCTTTTGAATAAGCGTACATGGTAACGATAGGTGGAAAAAACAATAAATTGTTCGGTTGCGTGACCGTTTTAAACAAGGAACTTGTCCATCGCGACTTCCGATGGGTTTTCTCAGACCACCACACATATTTCATCTGTAGGCCTACAACAGTATTGTCTATGAGTACACAATAATTGATTGAGTCAAGGTGTATCCAAATCACTAAAACGTTAATATGTCAAGTATTGAAGGAAATCATCTTTAACTCGTGAAAACATTCGGGACACTGCATAAAGGTGAACATTTTCAGTTGAATTTGAACCAAAACGGTAATCTTTATAATGAACGATACATTTTATGGGAATTTTTTAAATGATTTTGGCCGCCATCTTGGAGAAATGCGCCCTCTTTGAGTAGTTAACTACAATGTTTTTGACACTTAAGCTTACTGTAAAACTTACTTGAAGATCATTTGGCCAAAACATTAGAAAATATCATTCTAAATTGCTGGAATTGTTGGTGAAAATTACGTTTTTAACAGCTTTTTTATGATTTTGGCAGCCATTTTGAAAAAGCGCCCTCACAAGGTGAAATACTGAACTGAAAATTAGAAGACAAGTTGAAAGTGATTCATTGTGATGTCCTTGAACAAATAAAAGTGAAAAATCAAAGTTGGCAAAATTCCTGAAGTAGGTGACAACTGCTGCCTGACGATCATGCAGACCAGGGAAATGACACCGAAGGAGTGACGAATCCTTAGTCTCATAATATTGTTACGAATTCTGGCCCACCTGGCGTGCGAGCGACCACGTAACTCTAATCGCGACCGCGTCGCCCACCGGACGGACAATTCAGTCGTGACCCTCTTGGAACTACCGCCAGGAGCCAGTCACGGGTGAGGGTTTAACCTCACCACGATCGTGCCAATTGCTCACCCATGCAGGATAGGGTTGCTCGCCAAATTCGACCTACCGAAGTACCTGCGCGTGTAGTCGACCAGGCGATCGTACCTCGCCGCAGGTCGGCCGAGGACACGACCCGCTTAAGCGGTCCGTATCGTGCTACAGTGATAACCGAGCGTTGTTATCGCCGACCTC
Organism: Eptatretus burgeri; assembly: GCF_056783735.1. Lineage (NCBI taxonomy): Eukaryota > Metazoa > Chordata > Myxini > Myxiniformes > Myxinidae > Eptatretus > Eptatretus burgeri. Next base: position 631,160 of record NC_140972.1, read on the forward strand.
GACAGATGTGATTCTCTTCTTTACTCGGGTGTTCAAAACCCACCACTAGTTTATTCCGCGATTCAAGATGGCACTTTCAAAAGGGAAAAAGATGACGAACGGGATAAATTTCACACAAGGACATTTATTTAAAAAGCGCACGTATATACAGCCAAGGCAGTCATGCAATGTACAGGCACATAGAAGCAAAAGCAATACCACCGACGACGATTATTATTTACAAGCACAGTCACTTACACAGTTTCTACTTGGCAGGACACGGGACCACAGCATGCATACGAAAACAAAGAAAAAACCCTCCCCATAGGCAGGGAGGTAGACGGGGTTCGTAAACCTTTATGGCATGGGACCTGGAGGACCGAACGGGTCCCTTGAGACCGAAGGGTCTTACTCGTACCCTCGTGGCGCGACGGTGGGTAGGTCGCGACGTCGACTCCCCACGGCCTTGCGTAGCCGCGCCCTCGTGGCGCGACGGTGGGCAGGTTGCGACGTCAACTCCCCACGGCCTTGCTTAGCCGCGCCTGACCTCGGGCCCCTGGCGTGGTCAGCGAGCTCTCTCCAGCATTGCTGCTGGTGCTTTCACGTCCCACGACCAAACAAGAAAAGACTGAAGGGCAGGAGGGGCTTCAGGAGCAGAGAGAGAACGGATGATGGACCACAGGGCGAGAGCTCATGGACCAGAGAGAGAGCGGATGATGGACCACAGGGCAAGAGCTCATGGACCAGAGAGAACGGATGAGGCCCACAGGGCGAGAGCTCATGGACCAGAGAGAGAGCGGATGATGGACCACACGGCGAGAGCTCATGGACCAGAGAGAGAATGGATGATGGACCACAGGGCGAGAGCTCATGGACCAGAGAGAGCAAGCTTCGTGCGCGTCTGCCCTTTTATAATCTGAGGCTCCGCCCTTCACACCACCCCACTTCTGGCTCCACCTCCCTTCTTGAAGCTTCCCAAAAAGGGGCGTTCCCTCACCCCGACCGCCTCGCGCTGTTCATCCACCAATCGGCGGCGAGCTGCCCTCCCCCTGCCTCCGTCACACTCCTCGGAGAAACAGGTGGGAAAAATCCGCACGCCCATCGGAACTCTTTTGGTTCCCTTTTCGTTCGATGGTTTTCAACGCGGCTTGTTGCTTGTGTGGAGGTTTGTTCAAAATAACAATAGAAAAACAAAAACAGCTATCTCAAAGAGTCGCAGCCCGGTGAACACGAAGAAATCCCTTTAAACAACGGTGGGGAACTATCTGCACATAAACTTAGCGTCATAACTGATCTAAGGACCCTTTATGGTGTATTGCGAATTTCCACAGCCGTAACAATATGCTCGTTGACCAGTGTTACCTCAATTATCATTGGAGTCAGCTTATTGGACACAGCGACAGAAACTCCTTGGGCATGGTAAACATTAGAGCAACCAGACAAATCGTAGGTGTAACCACACACCATGATCTCGCCGAAATCCGGTCTCCGAACCTCAGAATGCTGCGAAACCGATGTCCAAATACTTGAGCTCAGATGATAACAGAGACAGGTGATCATCCTCTCATAGGGATAGGACATTCCAGGCACCAACCTGAAGGGACCACCTTAGGTAAACCCAAGGAGACCGCTTTCCGTCTGGATGCCGACGGATCCCGCTGCTCCCGCTCCCGCTGCTCCCGCTCCCGCTGGCTGGTGGACGACACCTCAGCACCACCCCGACGCAGACGACAGCAATTGGACCCGGGAAGGTTACCCCGTGGTTTCCCTCCTATCATCAAATATTTTGGGTCCCGAAGGCTTTGCCCCAATCCCGTCATCCGGCAAGCTGCCCTTCGCAGGGAAGCTGCACAGGAGGTACTCCCACGGAGTTGGTTTTCAGATTTTTGTGTGCTTTTCTATGTTTTGTGGAATGAAGGGTTTTACGGTGGCCGGAGTGCAAATCCCTCCACCAACCTCCTAATAAGAAGTAACCCAACTGCAGGAGGACGTCCGCACACAGATGGGACTAGATATGGATGGCCGTTGCTCACAAGGAGCTCCTCCACCCTTTGACGGGTTTTGTTTTTTTAACCCTGTGGGTGTCCATATCATATACCCTCCTCACCAAGAAACTTGGTGGGGGAGACGCTCCTGGTTTAAATAAATGTGCTTTTAAGAAATGTTCTCAGCTCATTTTTGTCTTTTCTTGCATTGGTCAAGCATGGCCCACACCATACCATAGCATGGCCCACACCACATAGATTATTCCCCAATAATCTGTTCAATAGCCGGTACGTACTTGGCAGCTCGGCTCGGCTGCACCTGATCTGGTAAGTAACCTAAATAACGCAAGTATGTAAATAACCGAAATAGCACAAGTATGTATGTATATGTATATGTATATGTATATGTATATATCTTCTTCTTCTTTCGGCTGCTCCCGTTAGGGGTCGCCACAGCGGATCATCCGTATGATCCGCATCGTGATTTGGCACATGTTTTACGCCGGATGCCCTTCCTGACGCAACCCTGGTCGCCTCTTACGATACAGGGATATGGTACACCTATTCTAACCGGGGCATACACCGGCCCAGTATACTGGTACTCATTTCGCCGACCTCGGAAGGATGACAGGCTGAGTCAACCCCCTGGTGTATTAATTCAGTAGCCCAACGGGGCTTGAACTCAGGACCTTTTGGATCCCATGCCGCTGCCCCAACCACTACGCCAACACCAGGCTCATGTGTATATATATATATTATATATATATATATATATATATATATATATATATATATATATATATATATATATATATATATATATATATATATATATATATATATATATATATATATGTATATATATATATATATATATATATATATATATATATATATATATATATATATATATTATATATATATATATATATATATATATATATATATATAGTAATCCCCCGCTATATCGCGGTTCACCTATCGAGCCCCCGGTTCATCGCGGCTTTTCCCTTGGAACCTAACTAATTTTTTCTGCGGATTCCCCTGGTATATCGCGGTAATAATATATAAAATATAAATTATTTAAGCAATAAATTATAACGCGTGATGCTTGACCAGTCACACAACGCACGAGACAAAGTTTCGCTTGTGAACTTCGAATATTTTCTACGTTTTTTTCTCCAAGCCCTACGATGCCGCCCAAACGCCCTGCACCTTCTCAGGCTTCTGGCAAGGAACTGAAGCGCCAGAGGAAGGTCCTGACACTCCAGGAGAAGGTTAAGGTGCTCGATATATGCTTCGGGAAGGAAAAAGGTTTGCCACGGTTGGAGGAGTACTGCCAAACCGACCAGACCAGACGAGTCGATCTCCGGCACCTCAAACCCGATTACTGCCTAGGCGACCAGACCAGACGAGTCGATAATTTTTGGGAGGCATCCATTCATCGCGGATTTTCACTTCTCGTGGGGTGGGGGGGAGGGGGGTTGGAACGTAACCCCCACAGAAACGGGGGATGATGTGTGTGTGTATATATATATATATATATATATATATATATATATATATATATATATATATATATATATATATATATATATATATATATATAGTCCCAAAAAAAATGTACTCACTCTTTAAATGATAATAAATGCGTTGTTTATTGACTTGGAAACAACATTAATGGTTAAATGTATGAATGGATAAATGCATGTTTACAAATGTTCAAACTGATGACCCTCACGTTCCAAACACAGCCGATAATGCGGACCAATGGATTCAACAGCGTTACAAATCATTCCATTTGGAACTGCAAGACATTGTCTTTCAATTTCCTTTTTCAGCTCATCGACTGTTGCTGGTTTTGAGCCGTAAATCTAATCTTTGAGATATCCCCATAAAAAGAAGTCCATAGGAGTGAGGTCTGGGGAACGCGCAGGGAATTCAACACTACCTCTTCGCCCAATCCATCTGTTCAGAAAAGTTGCTTCGAGATAGGCCCTTACATCACGGTGGTAGTGGGGAGGTGCTCCATCTTGCTGAAAGTAAATCTCTTCGTCACCAAATATCCCTTCGACACGTGGACCGACAGATTCCTGCAGCAAGTTTAAGTAAACATCCCCAGTGACAGTTTGGTCAAAAAATAATGGCCCAAGGATGCCCAATGCTGATATCCCATACCACACAGTGTCCCCTGGTAAGTTTAAATGGTGTTCCATAGTAACATGCGGATTTTCAGGAGCCCAGTAGGTGCAATTGTGTTGGTTAATTGAGCCATTTAACTTGAAGCTGGCCTCATCACTCCAAACAATTTTGGATGGAAATGCTGCACCTTCTTCGCATTTGCCCAGGTACCACTCACAAAATTCAGCTCTCCGGTCAGGATAGTCTTCATTTAGAGCGTGGATTAATTTTGGAATGCAACTTTTCCAATTAATTTGCTTAAAAATGCGATGGGCGCTTGATTTTGGGATTCCTGTCTCACGAGCCATTTGTCGTACAGATTTCCGTTGGGATCGGTGGAGGGTTTCCAGCAATTGATTTTCCGTTGCGGGGGTGGTTGATGACCATGGTCTTCCTGAACGCTCCTTATGGACGTCATGCACAGTTCCATCTGTTTCAAACTTATCTCAGATGCGAGCAATGGTGCATCGCGTTGGTGGATTTTTTGTGAAAATGTCTTCTAAATTGTCTTTGCACTTCCATGATGTTTTCATGCTTCCAGTAGCACTTTATGATACATTTTCTTTCTTCCAAACCGAGTTGTACTTCTGCCATTATTATGGTCAATTTGATCTGAAAATAAATGAAAAATTCAATGAGTTATGAGGAGCCAAAATGTGAGTACATTTTTTTTGAGACACCCTGTATATCTTCTTCTTTCGGCTGCTCCCGTTAGGGGTTGCCACAGCGGATCATCCGTATGATCCGCATTGTGATTTGGCACATGTTTTACGCCGGATGCCCTTCCTGACGCAACCCTGGTCGCCTCTTACGACACAGGGATATGGTACACCTATTTTAACCGGGGCATACACCGGCCCAGTACAACTGGGACTCATTTCGCCGACCTCGGAAGGATGACAGGCTGAGTGAACCCCCTGGTGTATTAATTCAGTGGCTCAACGGGGTTTGAACTCAGGACCTTTTGGATCCCAAGCCGCTGCCCTAACCACTGCGCCAACACCAGGCTTCGAGACACCCTGTATATATATATATATATATATATATATATATATATATATATATATATATATATATATATATATATATATATATATATATATATATATATATATATTGTTGTGAATTCGTGCCCGCCTGCGTGCGGACGGCCGCGTCACTCGAATCGCAACCGCGTCGCCCACCGGACGGACAATTCAGTCGTGACCCTCCGGGAACTATCGCCCGGAGCCAGTCACAGGTGGGCCTTTCGACCTCACCACAATCGTGCCAATCCCGCGTAGGATAGGGTTGTTCGCCAAACTCGACCCACCTAAGTACCCACGTGGATGGTAAACCGGGCGATCGTACCTCACCGCAGGTCGACTCCGGACACGAACCGCTTAAGCGGTCCGTTCCGTGCTACAGTGATAACCGAGCGGTGTTATCATCAGCCTCGACGGTTCCGATTAATTACCGGGCGTATTAAGCCCACTACGAACCCTTTACGTGAAGCAGGATGCAGGGTCAATGAAGAAAAGACGAAGCGAAACGGGAAAACAGTTCACACAAAGCACATTTATTTCCCGGCACACGGAAAGTACACATATATAGCCAAACAGTCAAAATGCACATATAGCAACAAAAACAAAAGCAACAAGGACGCAGAGTTACTACCGACTACACACACACACGGCAACACTTACACAGTTCTACTTTACAAGACACGGCGCCAACACACATTCACTCAAAAGCAAAGGAAAGAAGCCACCCTCATAGACAAGGGGGCATACGGGCCTGTAGGCCAATATGTGCGCGGGACCTGAAGGAGCGGCCAGGTCTGCGAGACCGGGTGGGTCTTACCCGCGTCTTCGTGACGCGTTGGCGGACGAGCCGCGGACCAAAGATCAAAGACACTACACCAATGGATTTAACAAGTTCAAATGAGCAAAGATCCTCGTCCTCTTAATGATGACATCAGAAAAACGAATATGACGTCATTGTGATGCATCAGCTTTGTGATAAATTATCTGTGCTCATGCCCGGCTTGATTCCTGCAAACAAAATTCAAACAGCTTGCCTAGTTTCGGAGATAATGGGATAGGCGATTTCCATTAGCGGCGATATTATGACGTCAACTTTTTTTCTCGGAAGAATTTCCAAAATCAGAGATGGTTACTGCCTGCGCGTGAGCTTTCTGCATATACATGGCAAGTTGCACGAAGATCCGATGAAAACTCTGGGTTGTGAAACAAAAAATGTCAAAAAATAGGAATGACGTCATAAAAATTGATATGATGTCATGGTGATGTATTATATGTGTGGTAATTCATCTCTGCTAATGCCCTGTTCGATTCCCGCAAACATAATTCAAAAAGCTTGCCTAATTTCGGAAATAATTTTTTAGGCGATTTCCATTAGCGGAGATATTTTGACGTTATAACTTTTTTTCTCGGATTAATTTTCAAAATCGGAGATGGTTACTGTCTGTGCAGGGTATTTTTACACATATATGCCAAGTTTCAGGAAGTTTTGATGAAAACTCTAGGCTGTGAAACAAAAAAGTCCAGAAGAAGAAGATGAAGAACAATAACGCGAGTAAGACTTGGAGATCCTCCACGAGGATCGATAAAGATGGCAGTACTGAGACAGATGGACAAGTGTAGGTTCTGCAAGAAGTAAATAGAAAGTACTAGTCAACTGCTTCTGGGATGCAAAAAACAATCAGAACAACTTTACACACAACGGCACAATAAAGTATGCAAAGTGATCCATCGGCATATCTGCAAAATTTTCAACATCCCAGTTCCAGAAAACTCATGGAAACACGAACCAAGGGCAATCAATGACAATAAGGACGTCATGCTCACGTACGACCTGATGATCCCATAGAGCGTGAACACAGAAAACAAAGCGTTGTGACCGGACATCAGAATTAGGTACAAAAAAAAGAGAAGAAGGCATTGCTGATTGAGGTGCTAATCGCAGTGATTTTGGACTAAACAATGCAGAAATCAATAAAATGACCAAAGACCAAGACTTCAAGAATGAAGTGAGAAGATTCTTGAAGCTGAAGAATGAAAAAGTTGTTCCAGTGATCACTGGACCTCCAGGAATTATGACAAAACCTCACAGAGATATTAAACATCGAGGCAGTACCGCTGGGTGCTCACCTGGTAAGTGGCTGGAGAAGATAACCAGGCAACAACTGGTAGCCATGGATGACCCACAAAATATATAATGGAGAAGAAAGTAAATACATATTTTGAGGGGCAACCCCCCTTAAATCCCCTTGGAGCAGATTTTTATAATGCCATGAACAAACTTTGGTAGGTCATGGGTGATGAAAGTTGTCGTGAAGTTTCATCGGATTTGTGTGTATCGTTTAAGAAGAAAGCAAACACATCTTTGGGGAGTTAACCCACTCTCCCCCTCCCCCCCAAAAAAAACTCCCTCTGTAGACCCCTTCAGACCCCGTTATTATTTTTTAATGCCACCGTGGGTGATGAAGGTCGTGGTCAAATTTCATTGAAATCATTTGTGTAGTTTCTGAGAAGAAGTTGCAAGTATTTGTGGACGGACGGACGACGCACAATCTCATAAACTCCCCGAACTACTTTACAGGTGAGGTAAAAACCATCCCTGGGAATATTATAACAAACTACATTTGGAAGCTGACCGGGGCTCAGTGACGATCCTGAAGCGAGCCCTCGGCACAAAACTTTGAGAACAGAAAACTTCACAGCTTGGTCCATGAATCGTGACTCCCTTACTGAAATGAAGGTGGATAGTTTGAACCCACCCTGGGAGGACTCCATTCTACATTCTGAAACTCACATATGCAGATATCAACGACACACACACACACACACACACACACACACACACACACACACACACACCAGTTTGAATACCGACTCCAGTATGTACTTCACACAACCCAGAAACCTTGAGTAGCTTTCACCAAAAGACAACGTTATTTTATATAGACGTTTTAAGGACATGATCACAAACATTATTCTTTATAACCACATTTATATAGACATTTCAAGGACATGATCACAAACATTATTCTTTATAACACATTTATATAGACATTTCAAGGACATGATCACAAACATTATTCTTTATAACACATTTATATAGACATTTCAAGGACATGATCACAAACATTATTCTTTATAACACATTTATATAGACATTTCAAGGACATGATCACAAACATTATTCTTTATAACACATTTATATAGACGTTTCAAGGACATGATCACAAACATTATTCTTTATAAACACATTTATATAGACGTTTTAAGGACATGGTCACAAACATTATTCTTTTTTAAACAGCCGTGTGTGATGGGTGTAAAAATAATTGGCTCGGTAATTTAGAAAATACATTAATACTGCAAATGGCTTAGAAATCGGACGTTATTATCAAATGTAGTTTGCTGGGAAACACAAAGGGAAACATATAATCTTTGTAAAGCAAATGCGATTACCAAATGCTTTTGAAAAAGGCACGAGGACAAAGGAAAACTTGATAGAACCTCCATAAGATACGGGATGAAACTCAGGCATGGCATGTCCAGATACCCGCGGAGAGTCCGTACAGATCCAAATATACCCATATGTACCACGACCATGTGTAAACACACGTACCTCCACCTTGTAGTAACTGTTGACTGTACATCCCAGTCAGGACACGAACTGTACTGTCCAGCTCGGTAAGTGGTTTAAGCACCCAAGCACTCCAACGGAACGCCTGGCTTGGCAAGCGATTACCAATTGCCCTCTATAAAACTATGCACCCGTAAACACCCGTGCGATATCCCAATTGGACAAATCAACCTTCTTTGGGGGCAGTCAGAACGGCTGATACTTTCAAATCTGGAGCTTACATCCAGGTCAAAAAACCTGGTGACTTCAGACCCCAGCAAAGTTACCCTGGAAACGCCTTAAGAACCCAGATAGCGAGGTGGCCGGGGATCGCCTGATGAAGGATATAATTAAATAAGGCCGTTAATTATCTTCAAAAGGGGTGTTTTAATTAACCCAAACACCCAATTTTCACTCATATTTCCTTGGAGTTTTCTTCGTATGCAAGCAAAGTTTCAGGCTGCTAGGTTTTATAGCTTTGGAGCTATGGAGACACACACACTGTGTTTTATTAATACTAGTACGTGCACGTAAAAAAAAAAAAAATTCAAACTGCGACCAAGAAACAACAACCACACAGGCTGTTCCATCGTTCTGGCGTGCCCGTATGTGCATGGCCCGGAAGTTCGCATATCGCAGTCACTATTATTCGCAATTTAGTTTTAATGGCCAATTATTCAATTAGCGTCAACGTATTTTGCCTTTTCACAATGTCATCGCAAGGACAAACACAAAGAGAAGAGAAGAAAAAAATATATATATATTACTTCCTGCTTCGGAGCATACCAGTTCACTCTGATGTTACCGAAATTTATGCACCGTCTAATATGAAAACGATCATAACTTGGGGCATTGTGTCTATCTATAAATGCGCATAAGAAAGAGAAATTATTAGAATACATGAAGTCATCACTCTCCGGAAGTCCGTATGTTGTAACCCGTAATGGGGAACACGGCTGAGGTTCCCTTCCCCCATCGGCCACGCCTATGCAGCAACATGTATTGTCATTGGTTGGTAAATAAATGGCCATAACTTGGGAAGCACTTGTTCGATTAATATCAAACCTTGAAAAGGCACATCCTCAGGTCCCCAGCATTATATCTGGCAAGTTTCAATTAGATCGGACCAGTGGTTGTCGAGAAACAGCAGTCGCAGACACACACACACACACACACACACACACACACACACACACACACACACACACACACACACACACACACACACACACACACACACACACACACACACACACACAATTATAGATAGATAAGACAAACGTGCAATCATGGCTTTGGGAACATTGGTGTGGTTTCCCTTCGATCTGTCCAGCCATTTAGGTCATGTGGAGTTGCGTCGGTTCGTTCAGTTTCGTTGTGCAGATCACCAATCTAAACGAAATTCACCCTGTACATTCATGAGAACACACCATTGAAATTCCTACTTGTTTCCATATGCACAAGTTGACACACCGACAGTTATTACCATTTGAAATTACCGCCGTGAACGGGCGTGGCATGCTTCTAATCGTGGAGGAAACGACCAGGAAACAACAAATCAAGATGGCAGCGCCCATGGTTGTCGTGTGATTGAGTGATTTTTGGTCTTTCAACAACCAAATATGCGTTGTTTCATACACTTGGGCACGGAGGATGATGAGAAAGTGATGCAATTCACAGATAAGAGCTGGCGTAAGGTATGCGAGTGTGCGAAGGCTTGGTGCGACGCCGCAGATAGTGAAACTATCAACAAATGCCATTTGCTGGCTGATCAAATTATGAAACTGCTGCCAATGACTGATCCTCCTGTGGATGCCGGCTGTCACCAGTTCTGCTATGCGTCGTTTTGTAGCAAGGATCATATAAAACACGCTGAAGCCAGGAAAAGGAAATCAGAAGCCAGCACTGCTGCAGTTTCTGCTAGAGCCAGTGAGGTGGTGGGCGGACTAGAAGAAGAGGGGCACTCATACCACAAAATACATAGAAAATCCCTCAGAACCTCTGCAGAAAGGGTGGCTGGCAAATCAGCTGGTGTACTGCCAAGAACTTGTATCATATGCCAGAAAAAAGACAAATTCATCCATGTCAAAGGAAAATCTTAACGTGATCAGTTGTCCCTGGCAGAAACACAGGATGGAGGAAAGCTGAGGGAAACTGCTGAGCAGAGGAGAGATGAACGTGATGTGAGAATAATGACAACTAGAAAAGGATAAAGACTGTGTGGCGCTGGCAGTTTGTTATCACCGTAAATGTTATTACGAGTATGTGAATAACACATACCAGAGACAGAGTGAAAGTAAACTCCAAACTCAGAAAGTGAACTATGACTCAACATTTGACATTTTCTGTGATAAAGTAATCCAGGTAAGACTCATTGATGGAAAGCAATCTATACACATGAAGAAGTTGTATGAGATGTTCAATGACCTACTCAGAGTATGCGAAGGTCAGGATAAGGCCAACTACCAGGCAAAAAGACTGAAGAAAAGACTGCAGGAACGGTACCCAGACATGATTTTCTATCGTCCACCAAAAATGTCTGAGAGCGAAGTGGTGTGCATGAAGGACATTGATATTGGTTCCATTGCTCAAGCTGCTGTTGTAGACAGTAGCTCCACAACAGAAACAGAGTCAACTACAGAGGATGAAGCCAGCCAGGGTCCACAGCAGGGTGACTCAGACCTCAATTTACATGTTTTATACATGGGAGCACTCATGGTGAGGGATGACCTGAACAAACACCAGTGTGGACATTACATGGCCACCACTTGCTCCTGACTTCGACATTTCAAATGCTGAGAGAGCCATCCCTGTTGCATTGTACAACCTTGTTGCATGGATAGCGGGCCTGTCAGACGAGCCAACCCTGGAGAAATTTGTGGAACTCCCACGGCATATTCATCTTAAAATGCTCTCTGTTCTTCAAGACGTTGTTTCTATAGTGTCAAGGGGTCAGACGTTTACTCTGAAGTCCTATGCATTGGGCCTGACTGTGAAACATTGGACTGGTTCTACTCGACTGTGAGGACTGCTCAACAAGCTTGGACATTGTGTCTCAGTCAGTAACACACAGGTGTTGGAAACTGCTTTGGCACTGTTGCAAATTGATCAGGAGGGAAAACTGCCCTCAAACTGCCTCAGAAATGTACCGACAATATTTGTGTACGATAACATCGATTTCAGTGAGGAGACCCTCACCGGTCATGGGACTAGTCACCACACCAATGGAATGATGATACAAGACGCACCCTCTGAGCCGATTCAGCACGCTCATCCAGTGACTCCAATTAGCCGTCGTCAGCGGTCATTAGTTGGTAACACGCCACCCATTCTCAAGTATGGTGGTTGGAAAAGGCAAGGGACCACAGCCTTTTACAGTTGTGACATTGACATCAGTCCGTCACAAGAGGACAAGCTATCGCTGGATGTGCACTATTACACAATGAAAACGGTCCAGAAAACGGATGGGCGGTTGCCGACATGGACTGGGTAAAACACCCTCCTTCGTCGGGATGAAGAGTTTACCAAGTCAGCCATCATCTACCTTCCCGTGATCGAGGCATCACCCACGGAACTGGACTCCGTTTACACTGTCCTACGCCAAAGCATCGATATGGCTGATAAACTGGAACGTGAAGAAGTAGTTCGAGTCTTTGAGCTAGCGATCTATAGTAAGGCGCAGGAGATTCGTTGGTTGCACCCGGAGTTGAGAGAAAGGTTGGTAATTCATCTCGGCGAATTCCACCAACTCATGAGCTTCCGAGGGGTGATCGGCAAAAGATTCAGAGATGCAGATCTGCTCGACCTCATAATAGAGTCTGGTATTGTCGCTCAGCGTTCTGCAAATTCAGTAATAAACGGCCACCACTATAACAGGAGTCTGCGCTGTCACAAGCTCGTCTACGAAGACTAAGCTTCCAGGCCTTCACGGACTCCCTCGCAGAGGTGTATAGAGCGTCTCCAGGAAACGTTTCCGTCTCCGTTGTTCGAACATTTACTGTCATCGGAAGAGGTCTTAGAAATGTTCACACGCTACAGCGACTTCAGACAGCAGCAATGTACAGCGAGCAAAACATTCACATTCTGGTGCTCCTACTTGGAAATGGTGGAGCCAGCACTCGAGCTTATATGGGCAACTCGTACTTCGAACTGGCCGAAACACCTTGCGATCAGGAGAGCGTCAATGCCCTGGTACTTTGCGTACGATCACCTAAACTATGCAAGGTACTTACCCGTTTACTGGCTGGAAATGGCCGGGCTCGAGCACTCCCACCCAGTCACCTATTAAGCATTTATGGATGGCAAATGGACTGCCCAACGGCATACTCATTATGGATTTAGTAGTGTTGCGTGTGATCAGATCATAGAGCAGACTTTAAATAGGGACAGCAAGACCAGTGGAGGCATCATTGGTTACACTCAGAAAAACACAGCTGTGAAGAAGTGGATCCTGTCCCAACCAGCACGTGTGGAAATCGCAAGGAAATGTGAGTCCATGGCGGGTATCCATGACGAGCCCCGGACGAGAAAGGATTTGGATGTGTCGAGCTCGAAGAAGAACGAAGCAGTGGTGGTACAAGTGATGGACACAGTACTTCAAAATGATGAACCCTTCCTCCGGCGCTCACCTTGAACTCGTCAATATTAGTTCAGGTGTCATCGCACCGCCAGCCACTTCTGCGGACTTGATGAACGCGTATGTCAAGGGAGAGAATGCTGTCGTGCAATTCATGTGTGATCGGCTTCTCTCGGGTGAGGTCCCATTCTTTAGTCCGATTTCGAAGGCCAAATTGGCAACTTTCGCGAAGGCGCGAGGCAAGTAGGCGACTCCCCACCAACAGATGCCGAAGGTTGAAATTGCGAATGAACGTCGTCTTTTCACACGACTGCTGTTGATTGGCGAGAAAAGCAATGTAACACTCCACGATCTGCTCGCGTACCCACTGGCGAACATATCTTTCCCGCTGGCATCCGGTGATGGTTCGATTGCCAAGACGGACAAAGCCAAACTCCGCAACCATATACTGAAACTGTGGCCCGATTGCCGTGTGGACGCTCGGCCTATCCAAGGTGCAACAATTGTGGATGGAATGGCCGTTATTCAGGCGATAAAGGCTGGTTCACTGCCTAACACTTTCGGCAAACTGGAAGAGATGGTGCTGAACATCGTAGTGGCCAAAGCATGACATAACCAATCTTCGAGACTGGACGTGGTGTTTGATACTTTCCCAAGTATTAGCATCAAGTGCCTGGCGCATGCCAGACGAGCGGGCAGGGCGGGCGATCTTCAGGTGTGAACCATCTACGGACGTGATCAAGCCCTTCCAAAACAGTGGGCCAATTATCTCCTGAGCAGAGCCAACAAGGAGGCGTTGATAGAGTTAATCGTCGAATCGTGGATGAGAAACATCTCTCCATCAAAACTGGGCGACATGCTGTTGTACGTCAGTCATGCCGGCAAATGTGAGAAAATCGAGGCGTCGAATGGTGTCATGACTGTGTCGTCAGTAGCTGAACTTGAATGTGACCATGACGAAGCTGACACGAAGTTCCTGCTACATGCTTCTCACGCGGGACAGAATGAAGAGTCGGAGCGCATAGAGAGTTTCGACACCGATGTGTTTGTGTTGGCATTGGCTCACTCAAAGTCGATTCGGGCACGAAATTTCCATCTGGTCACAGGAAGTCCCAAGGACATTATTGTCGTTGACATTAGGAAGCTGAGTAATGCCCTGGAAAGTTCTGCCTGCGATGCGTTGATAGGTTTGCACAATTTCACAGGAAGTGATACCACCAGTGCATTCCACGGTAAGGACAAAACAAGGCCATTTGACTTGATGATGAAGGGTCCCCATCCTATCACCTGTTTCGGGAGCATTGGTCGAGAATTCACGCTAGATCAGAATATCATTCACGACCTGGAACAATTCGTCTGCACAATGTACAATCAGCCGACCATGAAGAGTGTGGATCAGGCTCGCTACAAGCTATTCTGCAGCCAGTCGCTGGGAGAACAGAAGTTGCCGCCTACAAGCGACGCTCTGATGCTGCATTGCAAAAGAGTGAACTATCAGTCTGCGATCCACCACCGCGCGACTGAGAGGTTTATAGAAGCCCCTTCTCCTACATTCCACGGATGAGTGGAACGCAACAGAGCACTGATTGTTCACTGGCTGAGCAAACCAACAGCGCCGAAGGAACTGTTAGAGGCGACGAAATGTAATTGCAAGAAGATGAAATGCGAGACCAACCAGTGTTCTTGCCAGTCAAAAGGACTGTCCTGCACAGAGTGCTGTGGGTGTCAAAACTGCGCCAACGATGAACAGACCCATGCAGAAATGGAATTTATGGATGATGAAAGCAGAACTGACGATGATTCCAACAACGAACTGTGAATGCGGGTGTTACACTGCTTTTGCTGTGGTGATCTACTACACAGTAGTATTCAGGTTGGTTAGCATGTAATAGTGGACTTGAGTTTTGTAATAGCAGCAGTCAAGTTCAAGAGCCAAGTTCAGCAACCGCTTCAGAGCAAGAAATACTGGAGTTCCAAGACAGTAATCCTCTTGTGGCGGTTCCACTTTTCATCAGGCTGAGTCGCGCAGTCTCTTTGTCTTTGATTTAATCCGTAATAGCCAATGTAACTGTCATTAATAGGCGCTGTAACTGCCTTTAATAGTCAATGTAACTACTTTTAATAGCCAGTGTGGCTGCCTTTTAAGCAAACAGTTGCCTTGTTCAACTTGAAGGCCTGTCTGGTCGGTCCAGACGTTTTCGGCCGGTAAAAATATGTAACTGCTTCGGTTTACGACCTTTAATTATAAACATCTTCAATAACAGTGAATAGGGCTCTGTATAAACATATTGTATCATTTTAAGACCTCACAAGAGCTTTCTTTGAAGTACATATCAGTCTAACCTTGATTCTTCATTTCTGTGTCAAAATCGTGCATTAATGTTCGGTTTACCATTAATTGCCAAAATCTGCACAACGAAAATCATTTTCTGAAGGTAATAGCGAACACCTCCACATGGTCTAATTCTGGAGAAGGAGATTTTTATATGTTTTAGGGCAAATCCAATGTGGCTGCCAAACCATGTGACCGATGCAGTCATCGGTGTGAACCTTTTGCTCCTCATGTATAGGCGGTCATATGTGTAAAGTTTCGCATCGATGTGTTCAGCCATGTCAGAGATTTTTGAAGGTTATAAAAAAAATAAAAGCAATATGGCTGCTGAATCACGTGATCGGACAGCAAAATAAAATTCTGCACCTTTAATTCGTAGATGACCCTCAAAAATTTTCACACTGATCGGATGTGGCGTTTTACATATGCAATTATGACGTCATAACTAAGGCACCTATGATGTCATTTAAAAAATCACATTCCCCAGGAGGAGTAATTGCTATGTGTCAAGTTTCAATTTTTTCCTTGATGTGGTTTTGGAGATACAGCAGTCCAAGGTTTTTCCGTTTTTCCAACAAGGCTGCCACCGCACGTGACCTATGACGTCATAGTTATCATTCAAACATTCGACACGAGTCGTCCGTCACACCAATGGTGAAAATTTCGTCTCAATCCCACAAGTGGTTGCGGATAAAAACATGAATATTCTGCGCAGACAAATAAACAAACAGACAAACAGCAAACGGACCAAAAATGCACCACGTTCTCCTTCGGCGAGGGGAATGACAAATGTAACAAGTCAAACTAGTGATCACCTCGAAGACTTTATTTGAATGGCGACGCTCCTCAGAACACAACTGTGTCGTCCCGGTGTGACCTTCCTGGTGTACAGTAGGCCAATGAGCAAGCGTCCAAAAAACAACAACAACTCCTCCTCGAGGAACAACATGTACATTTCGCGCACAGTCGCCTCCTTCATCGGTTCATTCGCGTCAATTTTTTCCCTTCATTCATTTTTGGTTGATATCCACTTGCAATGCACTCATTGGTAATGGTCTCAAAATATGGAATAGGCAAAGCCTAGAAGCGAACGTAGAATTCTTCTTACTTTACATAAAACTTGTTCACAACTGTATACTTGCCAACTATACCGTGGTACATGTAAGCGCCGCACAGCTGATGATTTTGACGCAATTTCTGGTTACTTTGGCCTGGATTTGGGATCAGCGAACAAATAATGTAAATCAAGATTAACAAAATATTTTTTGATTATGCGGGAGACATCTTTATTAAAATTAACTTTGGGAAAAAAATAATTGAATAAATAAATAAATAAACGATAACTTCTAGTCAAGAATAAAAGAAATTAAAAGTTCCGGAAAGAGTTTCAATATCACTCCCGGTAATGTTAAATACAAAATAAACACTTCCTGTCATGAAAAAAATCACTTTCGGAAGTATAAAATTAACTTTGGGAAAAAATAATTGAATAAATAAACAAGCAGTCATAGACTGGTACTTACGAAATCGTCAACTTGACCTCTGACCTTGTCTAATAAAAGCTGTCTCTCAAGAAGGTAGCGACGCAAACCAGAAGTTTCTACGATGATTCTGTATCAAAACATCAAAAATCGTAACGTCGACCGAAGCAAAAATCTCCATTTCTCCACGCAATTATACCTTAACATAACTCAACGAATCGTCTGCTCGAGCGTACTGCATCATGGGACGACCCGTGACGTGTCGAGTGAAATATTTTTTATACAATCTTAAAACGTCTCCAAAACATCCGATTTTTACCAGAATTTTGACAACCGAGTTTTAAGCGTCCTAAGCGATCGGAAAAACCGAAGACAAAATTAAAATCGAAGTTAAAACGAACTCGCAACGTCGAGCGAAGCAAAAATACTCCATTTCTCCACATGAATTTACGGAATTATGTTTGACCTCACTGTGACCTTGACCTTTGACCGATTTTGACCAAAATCTAATCAGCACTAGCCATCACCCTCCTGAATCACGTGGTGTAATTTGACATTGGTAGCTTCTTCCGTTCTTGAGTTATCGTGCCTACAAACAAACAAACGGAAGTCATCAATATACTTACGAAATCTTTAGATTTCGTAAGTAATAAACACTTCCGGTCATGATCTCCCGGCATGCATCATTCCCCATGACAAAAACTGGAAACAAAACAAAAACGGAAGCAAAATGGTCATAGCCAACGACAGATTCACAATTGCCAGGGTATTGTGTGTTTTTGTTGTTTCCTATTCTCTCATGTGCACGCGTTAAGTAATATTCAGAAGATAGAAATAAAACCCAATCGTGTTTATACACCGCACAGCGTTTAACAACAACCGGAAGCAAAAAGTCAGAGCTAACGACACGGATTCCAAATAGCCAGGGCTATTGTGTTGTTGTTTCCTATTCACTCACGTGCACGCGTTAAGTATTAAGCTCACTTCGTTCGCTAAAAAATAGAAATCGTGCGCGATGTGACACCTTTTCCGCTTCTGGAACATAAATGGTCGTGAAGGATATACGAGAGGGTCGGACAAAACGAGAAGAAACGTTTCTCGACACCGAGTGAGCGCGAGCGAGTGAGCACGTGACCGACACCTACCCCTGGCCTTGCCCTCAGCTGCGGAACGGAATGTCAGATGGATTCCCTGCACCAAAGGGATTCCCTGCTCTTCGATCGACCTTTCCAACCAGATGTGTTTGCGATACTGTACAGACGTTTATCGACCTCCCTTCCTCGCCGGTCCCCACGGCGAACGTCATCCCGCACAGGAACATCCCAGTTGCACGTCACCACGTTCCGCTGCTCTTCTTCTTCCTTAAACGTGATTGGTCGGCGCACGTGCGATCGACTGTATCTCCAAGACTGTAGAATCTGTCAATATATTTTAAACAATTGGTTTTGGCTCTGACAATGGCATTAGTTACAGTTTAATTGTGGAAATAACTCATAAATCACGAATGTCTCCGCAATTGCGTTCTTACATTGGCGATTCTTCCGTCGTTGTTGTTGTCGTTGTCGTTGTCGTTGTCGTTGTCGTTGTCGTTGTCGTTGTTGTTGTTGTTGTTGTTGCGAGGATTTTTCTCTTGATTGAATTTAATTTACATTTCAATGAAGATCTCGACTTTACTGACTGGTTTCTCACTTCGAGTACAGTGCAATCGAGATGCATCTTCATTAACGTTGGTTTCACGATAACAAATGTGAAATTTCCACTTTACGCGTGACGTCATCGACATCAGCGTTGGTTTCACGACACCAAATTCAAAATAATGACAAATTACTGCACCATAGTTACAAGAAGGAAGCCAAACATAACAATACACACATCCACGCACACACACACACACACACACACACACACACACACACACACACACACTCACACACACACACACACACACACACACACACACACAGACACACACACACACACACACACACACACACATATATATGTGTCAGGAAGGGCATCCGGCGTAAAACCTGTGCCAAATCACTATGCGGATCATACGGATGATCCGCTGTGGTGACCCCTAACGGGAGCAGCCGAAAGAAGAAGAAGAAGAAGAAGATATATATATATATATATATATATATATATATATATATATATATATATATATATATATATATATATATATATATATATATATATATATATATATATATATATATATATATACACATCAGTGCTGGATTAAGCCTCGGCTGGCCCTGAGGCACATTTTGAAATTTTAGAGAATGGCCTGAAAAATTTCAATTAGATCGCAGGCTCATGGAAATGGACCCCAGACAAAAGATGAACTGATTCAAGAACAAAATATTTAATACAAAAAAAGACAAATATTTAATGTGAAAATGATTTTTGGCCCGAATTTTTGGCTGACCCTAAGGCACATGCCTTGTCTACCTAATGGTTAATCCAGCACTGATATATATATATATATATATATATATATATATATATATATATATATATATATATATATATATATATATATATATATATACATACATTGATGAGCCAAAACATTATGACCACCTGCCTAATATGCTGTTGGTCCTCCATGTTCCGCAAAATGCACTCTACAAAACCCCTAAAGATGGCCTGTGGTATCTGACACCAAAACATGAGCAGCAGATCCTTCAAGTCCTGTAAGTTGCGAGGTGGAGCCGCTGTGGATCGGACTTGTAGGTCCAGCACATCCCACAGATACTCAATCGGATTGAGATCTGGAGAATTTGGAGGCCAGGGTAACACCGTATTCATCCTATTCCTCAAACCATTCCCGAACAATGTGTGTGTGTAACAGGGCGCATTATCCTGCTGAAAGAGGCCACTGCGATCAGGGAATATCATTGCCATGAAGGGGTGCACCTGGTCTGTAACGATGTTGAGGTCGGTGACCCGTGTCAACTTGACGTCCACATGAATGGCCGGACCCAGGGTTTCCCAGCAGAACATTGCCCAGAGCATCACACTCCCTCCACGGGCTTCTTGTTTTCCCACAGTGCATCCTGGTGCCATCATTTCCCCAGGTAAACTGTGCACACGTACACAGCCATCCACGTGATCTAAAAGAAAATGTGACTCATCGGATCAGGCGACCTTCTTCCACTGCTCCAAGATCCAGTTCCGACGCTCGCATGCCCATTGTGGGCACTTTCGACGGTGGACAAAGGTCATCATGGGAACTCTGATCGGTCTGCAGCTACACAGCCCCATACACAGCAGGTTGCAATGCGCTGTGGATTATGACACATTCCTCCTGTGACCACCATTAACATTTTCTGGGACTTGTGCCACAGTAGACCTTCTGTCGGTTCGGACCAGACGGGATAGCCTTTTTTGCCCTCGCACATTGATGAGTCTTGGGCACCCAACACCCTGTCGCCGGTTTGTGGTTTGTCCATCCTCAGACCACTGTCGGTAGGTACTCATCACTGCTGACCGGGAGCATCCCACAAGCCTTGCCGTTTCAGAGATGCTCTGACCCAGTCATCTGGCCATAACAATTTGGCCCTTGTCAAAGTCACTCAGGTCTTTACTCCTGCCCATTTCTCCTGCATCCAACACATCAACTTCAAGAACTGACTGTTCACTTGCTGCCTAGTATATCCCACCCCTTGACAGGTGTCATTGTAACAAGATAATCAATGTTACTCACTTCACCTGTCAGTGGTCATAATGTTTTGGCTCATCAGTGTACTGTATATATATATATATATATATATATATATATATATATATATATATATATATATATATATATATATATATATATATATATATATATTGTTGTGGTTGACGAAATTCGCAAACCACCATTCAGGTCCCATAGGTGAGATATCTCTGTAAGTATATGTGTAGTAGCCCAAACCCGTTGTTTAGAGGGAATAAATGTCATTCATACGGGCTGCGACCCTTTTAGATAGCCGTTTTTCTTTTACTATCTTTATTTTGGACCAGCCGCCATTACTACCACCACAACCACCACCAACCACATCTCAACAGCCATCACACAACAACCACCAACCGCAACGCCGCTTCACAACAACAACAACGCCAACAGCCACGACCCTTGCCGTCACATCTCGCTCTCGCAACCATCGCATCACCGCCATTCCCGCGCCGCTTGTGGGCACCGATCCTGGACTCGTACAGGGCGCGCACCGAGCAGCGGGTGCAAAAACACCAGCCTTTCCGAGAAATCGGATCAAGAACGATTCACGCCCACTTCTGTTCCGTCCTATCAGCGAGCGTGGGGCGATTTGGCCCCGCCTCCAGGTGCGTCGGAGTATAATCGCTATATGCAGATTCGTGGATCAAGAATCATTCACGCCCACTTTTCCTCTGTCCAATGGGGAGCGTGGCTCCGCCCCCGAGCGATTCCTGATCCAAAAATCTGCATATGATTTCTCCTGTCGCACTATAAAGCGCCGAGCGCGGAGCAAGTCGAGCAGTTGGAGGGAGTCGAGCAGTTGAGTTGGGAAGAGTTAGCAGTTGGACAGAGTTGAGAAGAGTGGAGAGTGGGAGAGTTGGAGAGTTGTGGCGGCGACGAAGGCAGTCGAGAGAGTGTCTGTCGGGGTCCGGAGAGGCTGGAGAAGCCAAGAATCTTTGTGGAGGTCGGCGCTCGTGTCAGAGTCGGGGAGCTGCGGAGAGGGGAGGCCGGTAACGCGACCGAGGTCGCGGTGGAGTCGCACGTCGCGGGACCCAAGCCAGCGAGATATCCTCATTCCCCCGAGCATCAACAACCCCCTCCTGTTTCCCCCCGCGCTGAGATAGTGTGAGAAGGGGGCCCCGTTCCCACCCCATTCCAGGCAGTGCCAGCGAGGCCCGCGGAGTCGGGGCGCCGCCGCCATTTTACGGCTCATCACCAGACGGGTAGGCTCGACGCGGTCTTGGCCCCAGGCCCGTCTGCCCCCTTGTAGTTGAGGGTGGTCCCTTTTTCTTTTGCTTTGAGTATATGTGTTGTCGGCGCCGTCTGTGAAGTAAAACTGTATAAGTGTTGCCGTGTGCTCGGTAGTCGGTAGTAGATCTGCATTGTTGCATTTGCTTTTTGTGCAGAATTGTTGTGTTTCTTCTACTTTTACATTTGCTTTTGGTGTATAATTGTATATGTGTGCTTTCCGTTTGCCGCGGAATAAATGTGCTTTATGTTGAACTGTTTTCCCGTTTCGCTTCGTCTTTTCTCTAATTGAATCTCTATCTTACTTCACGTAAAGGGTTGGTCGTGGGCTAAATACGCCCAATAATTAATCGAACCGTCGAGGTTGACGATAACACTGCTCGGTTATCCCGATAGTACGGAACGGGTCGCTTAAAGTGGCCCGTGTCCGAAGTCGACCTGCGGCGAGGTGCGATCGCCCGGTCTACCCTCCGTGTGGGTACTTAGGTAGGTCGAATTTGGCGAGCAACCCTATCCCACGCGGGGGGCCGATTGGCACGATCGTGGTGAGGCCGAAAGGCCCACCCGTGACTAGTTCCCGGCGTTAGTCCGAGAGGGTCACGACGGGATTGTCCGTCCGGTGGGCGACGTGCCGCAATTCGAGTTACGTGGCCGCTCGCACGACGGCGGGCGCGAATCCGCAACAACATATATAAATATATATATAAATATATATATATATATATATATATATATATATATATATATATATACATATATATATATATATATATATATATATATATATATATACATATATATATATATATATATATATATATATACATATATATATATATATATATATACATATACATATATATATATATATATATATATATATATACATATATATATATATATATATATATATATATATATATATATATATATATATATATATATATATATATATATATATATATATATATATATATATATATATATATATATATATATATATATATATATATATATATATATATGTATACACACACACACCACACGCACATGCACGCACACGCATACATACACACATACATATATATATATATATATATATATATATATATATATATATATATATATATATATATATATATATATATATATGCTTGGTGTTGACTTAATGGTTCGGGTGGTGGGCTTGTGATCCTAGGATCCTGAGTTCAAATCACAATCGGCTGTTGAATTAACACCAGGTGGGGTTGACTCTGCCTGTCATCCTTCCGAGGTCGGCAATATGAGTGCCAGCTTGTTGGTATCCTGCGTCGGAGTGGCGACCCGTCCAGGATCGTACCCAATAGCCAAGGAGACTGCTTAGGCAGCACCAACGCTCTGCACAGAGTATGGTCCCAATGGATGGATGGATGGATACATGTATATGAGGACCCACCCACACATCTCTCACCTGTGAATGGAGGGAATAGCTATTCAGCTCTCACCTAATCGACTACACCCAGGTGGCTAGGATTATATGCATGATTGACCTCCCCTCCCCATGCTCCTCCAGCAAAAGTAGCTGCATAAAGAAACCCAAGAAGACTTTCTCTTGGTCAAGTAAAAACAAGCCAGCATTCTGTTTTTCAACAGCACAGATGTCCCACAAGTCCCGAATTTTTTAAAAAATGTTCTCATGAATAGACCGATTTGGAATACAAAAAGATTGATCAAAATGAATTAAAAAGCTAAGAAAAGGCTTTATACGATTTACAAGGGCCTTGGAAAAGATTTTGTAATCCACACAAAGCAGAGAAATAGGTCTCCAATTCTGCAAGTTCTGGAGATCTCCTTTCTTTGGGATAAGGCACAGGACTGCACGGCGACAACTTAAAGGTAATAAATCTTGTACACTAAACTTAAAAACATCTAAAAGTGTTGGTCCAAGCAAATCCCAAAATGTTTTATAAAATTCAACAGGTAAACCATCAAAGCCAGGTGCTTTATGATCATGAAGGTCATTAAGAGCTATAAAAACTTCATCTACAGTAAAATCTTGTTCTAAAGAGTGCTGTTGCGATTCTTCCAATTGTGGTAAATTTTGGGTAAAATCAGACATTGCTCGTTCATTACTTTTCTTTGTGATAAAATTATTCTTGTAAAAATCCCGAATAAAACACTTTAACTGAGCATTGTCTTCGATAATTTGTCCATCACTTGAACGTAAGCTTAACAGGGAACGATTAGACGTTGTAGTTTTTTTCAAAGTTAAAAAATCTTTACAGCAACTTTCTGAAGTCGACAGACCTTTCACTCTAAGTCGGGTTAGCACTCCGAGAGCATCTTCTTTAATTCAACAATTCAATAGGGTTTGTTTCTCATCAAGGCACCAGCATCGTACATCCTTATCAATATTAATCGTGCTATCTTGTAAAATTAGGATTTTTTTCTTTAAAATACTTATCCGAGCTTGCTCAACATTAGTGAAGTTATTCTTAGATTGCTGACAGAAGACTCGGATTTGTGCTTTTATATAATCCCACCATTGACAAAGATTGGTGAAATCGTTCCGTGATTCTAGAATTTGAAACCAAAATTTTTTAAAAGATGATTTAAAAGAGGAATCATTTAAAAGAGAGGTGTATAAAGACCAATGAGAAGTATTCCTCTGAGGACGAGGAAAAGAAAGATGCATTTTAATTAAAAAATGATCAGAAAAGCCAGAGGGAGTGATGTCAGTAAAACTTACATGGTTTAAAAAAGAGAGACTGATGTAAAATTTATCAAGCCTTGCAAGCGACATGTTATTTAACAAGCAAGGACACCAAGTAAATTGTTGAACGTTCCCATGCTGTAGTCGCCAAACATCACCAAGATCGTGTTGTAACAAAAGTGTGGACAAAGGCCGAGCACTAGCTGGATGAGGTTCAGGGCTGTTCCGATCTCTGACTGGGTCTAATATTCAATTAAAATCACCAACGAAACACAGTAGGGGATTGGGGGTGAGATGATTAAGGAAAGTGAAGGATTCAGTGAAGAAGGCTGTCCTGACTGTGCTGGCACTTGGGGCATAAACATTGACAATTAATATCCGCTGATGGTTGCTGTGGTACATTTCTACCTGGAAAGGTTAACAAGATGACAGGAAAACTGAAATCATCAACTTCATGAGATACACTCCCACTAAAACCATTCTGTCCAACTCCACCCAACACATCCAAATATGCAGCAACTTCACAATCATTACCACTCCTTTTTACAATTAGGATATCTGGATCAATCTTGTGAAGCTGCCTCTCAAAAAAATTATTGTTAACCACACAGATATCATCGATGTAACGACATGTATGAGATAAAATTTTAGCTAATCCTAATTTCCACTCCCGCATCAGTTTCTGCAAGAATGAAAATTCACAGAAAATAAGAAAAATATCCGCTCGGAGGGGGCTGCAATTCCCACCCATGGGAATACCCTTAACCTGTCGAAATATCATCCCACAAAAAGATACAAAAGTGTTGAATATAATAAAATTAACATCATCCTTAAACTTCTGCTTATCAAAACAATGAAAACTTGAGTATTTATTTTTGAGAAAAGAATGCTCTATCAAACTTGACATATTGTTACGAATCTGGAACCCATTGCACACAACTGCCAGAGTCCTTATAGATCAGTTATATCGGTAAGTATGTGTTTCTTGTTAGGGTCCTATCCCTTGTTTAATGGGTAATTAAGTGTATGTGCACTGCAAAGTTGTTTTATAGTCAGGTCTTTAAATCCTTAGATCCGACAAAAAAACCACCCTGCCATTCCCATTCACAAGTCCTCCACTGAACTCGTGCTTTACCAGGCTCCCCTTGCTGTCCAATCAGGAGCGAACAGCGCGTCCACACACCTGATTCCTGTCCAATCAGGAGCGAACAGCGCATCCACACACCTGATCCCTGTCCAACCAAGTGCGCACAGAGCGTCAGACACCGAGGCTCCACCCCGCTCAGGGAGCGGATAAAAAGACCAGGCTCCCTTTGGAGTGTTTGTGTTCGTGTTCATGGTCGTGTTGGCGGCGGAGCCTGGTTGTGTGTCGGAGCCTGAGGAGAATCACTTGCTTCACCTGCCTTGCCGCCTTCTCGCTTGTTTTTGCTGTCCGCATCGTGCTGGCGACTGCCGCTCCACTCCTGGTGCCTTCATCCTTGACGCCACGTGAAAGTTGCGGGTTTGAGTCCCGCCACTGAGCCAGATCATCGAAGACCGCACGAGGCGGACAGGTCCAAGCACAGGCTCTGGCCTCCAGCTCACCTTTCCTCGAGCTGGAAGCCTTCAACAAGGACCCGACGGGGTCCGTTTCTATTGGGTGTGTGTCTGTGTGTGGGCCCGTCTGATTAGTAGAATTGTTAAGTGCTTTTTCTCACTGTATATTGCCTGCCTGATATTCGGATAACTCTGCCCTTACGTGCTTCCCGCCTCGATTGTTATTGTAAATAAATTCTCCTCTTGTTGAATGTCCCAGCTCGTTCCCTGTCATTTCATTCATTGGCTTAGCACGGTGCATGTTGAGAAATAGCGAGGCAGTAAATTGTTCATTTGGACCGACAGGCCTCGGTAACTTCTGCTCAGGTTACACACGGTTCGGGCATGGTAACGGCTCGTCCCGCTCGAGGTCTGTCGAGGGTGTGAATTCCCCGGTAGCTTTGCCGTGTGGGTAATTAGGTAGATTGAAGTTTGGCAATTAACCCTACTCCACGCAGTCGAATTATTGGCGATTCATGATCCTGTAAGGGACCCGTGCGTTCCGGACTTATCTGAGGGTCACGACCTAAATTCTGGTGTGTTCAGTGGAGCCGATTCTACTGCTCTCTTGAGCGGTCGTGCTCGCCACCGATACCTGGCCTCGCAACAATATAACAACTCATTAAAAGAGTTTAAAACCTTGTCAATCACTTTGAAGAGTGAATCCCTCACGAGTACTAAATCCAAATTTGCATATATAGTATAAAAAATCAAAAACTTCAACTGACTTGACATTGAGGTATCTAATTCTATCGAAGAACTCTAAATAAGAACTAGAACTGCCACTTCATAACTGCTGGCAGTGATGACCGGGTACCCACACGTCCGCCTTTGATACAACATGGGACTTTCTGCAGATGACAGTCGCAAAGTTTCACTTTGATCGGGTAAGTAGTTTCAGAGAAAACAATATTTAATATAGTTCTTGAATCAAACATGGCTGCCAAACCGTGTGACCTATCAATTAAAAATTAACAAACTTATATTCCCTACTCGTGGGCAATACGTTTGTGAAGTTTCCCCTTGATCTGATGAGCCGTTCTGGAGAAGAAGATGTTTGAAGGTTTATGGTAAATTGAAGATGATTGCCAAACCGTATGACCGATCAATAAGAAATTAACAAACTCGATAAAGGACCTCATGGGGAATGTGTGTGTAAAGTTTCGCCTCAATCTGTTCAGGCGTTCTGGAGAAGATGTTTGAAGGTTTACGGTAAATTCAAGATTGGCGCCAAACCGTATGACCGATCAATAAGAAATTAACAAACTTGATAAAGGACCTCATGAGGAATGTGTGTGTAAAGTTTCGCCTCAATCTGTTTAGCCGTTCTGGAGAAGATTTATTTTAAAAATATTCCCAAAACAAGATGGCTGCCGAACCGAGTGACCTATGACGTCATAATATATTTTTTCTACGGTGAATTGTTGTGCAGATGAGGCTCAATAAATTTCAGATTTTTCCGATGCAGTGTTGTACCTAACGAATTTTTACCGGCACACCTCTTGACCGATGACCTCATGAAAAATCACCCCTGTTCCCATTGAGGAGCTTATTCAAATGTATGAAGCGAAAACATTTTTACCCTAGAAAGTTTCAGAGATACAAAGGTCCAACGTTTTTCGGTTTTTTCAAATGGCGACCGTACCACGTGACCTATGACGTCATGATTACCACTTACGTTTGCTATCAAAAAAGATACATACTATGGTGAAAATTTCGTGTCGATCGGACTTACCGTTCCTGAGAAAATGATTTTTAAAGCGAAAGAACCCGCAAAATTGCCGGTGGAAAAATATAAATAATAAAAAAAAATAAGGAAATAAACAGAAGAAAAACAATAGGGTTCCATGTCAGAATGACAGGGTACCCTAATTAATATTCCAGAAAGTGTTAATACCAGAATTCTTCTCAATTACTAAACAATATTTCCTGAACTGTTCCCTAACAACTTGTAAGCCTGAGTTTACAGATAACCGATAACTGTTTGGTGGAACACTGCCTAGCACCCGCTATAAACCTATACTTGTACAGGTTCTTATGAAGCTTAAGAATCCAGAAAAGTCGAGGAATATAAAGATTTACCTCTTTACATTTAATACCGAAATGACTAACTAAAACTTCCTGATGCTCAGAGATGATATCTTGGAGTGACATATAACAAGGAACATATGTGCTATTTCCTATACTTGCGAAAGTAACCGTATCAATGTCTAACTCTTAATAAAACCTCTACATAAAACTTTCTGCAAACCACAACAAAATTATGAGCAGCCTTATCCACTGGAGCTATTATAGAGCTATCATGGAGATCCCGAATGTCTTTACGAACACTCGGCTTGTTCAACACTGGTTTCGACCGACCCAGTGAAAGCAAACCCTGACTACTAAAAAAAAAACTTAATCCTAATTATTCAAGATTTCCACAACTCTATTAAACCATGCATTAACACTGTTTACAGATAACATAAACCTGGTGCACATTTTGTTACAAAATTAGAGACAGAACCCACAACTTAAGACTAAATGCAGCTCCAAGGTTGAGTGACTGGTTCCCTACATTTAGCTCCCATTTTCATCAGATCCCTATTTTCACTCTTACTAATTACATTCAAATCCCCATAAACTAGGTGTCCACAAGGACCAGATAAAAAAATGGGAAGACGAATTTGCAGTTTTGATCCAATTTCTCCGAAATTAGCATAATGGGTTTGAGGGTGATAAAACAACAATAAAATGCTGATAATTAAAACTTGATATTAAAATAAATGTATGAAATCTGAAATATAAATGTACTCAAATATGATATGTGCTTGAACATGTATCTATTTTTATTTTAAGTAAACATTATCATATCTTTCCTTTGTATGGAAAGATCGACCTGACTATTAAAAAAATGTAATGAGCAGACCGATTTTCCAGTAAGCCAGATTCAGAAAAAAATAATTGTCTATTATTATTATTTAAATAGATATTTTACTTACGAAGGGGTTTTATGGCATGATAAATATAAGGTACCAGAAAGCTGGATAGAGGAATGTTATTACAACTCATCTAAGAATGTTGGTCTAAAGGCCCGGTCACACCTTGACGTTTTAGCCAACGTATGCCGATTTTTGAATTTTTTTTCTAAAACGCTGGCACACGTTGAATACGTTATGGGTAAGTTTTGATAACATTGAGAGCACGCTGAAAAACACTGC
Organism: Eptatretus burgeri; assembly: GCF_056783735.1. Lineage (NCBI taxonomy): Eukaryota > Metazoa > Chordata > Myxini > Myxiniformes > Myxinidae > Eptatretus > Eptatretus burgeri. Next base: position 660,753 of record NC_140972.1, read on the forward strand.
CATACGTCGTTGTACGTTGGCTTTAAACGTACTTTTCGGTTGTCCTCAATTTTTTTCATGCTTGAAATTTCATGACGTATGCCGGCGTATGACTCACACGTTCCGCTACGCTGGCCACAAGTTGTATGCACGGTCTGCGATCGTTGACAGACGTCAACACATGCTACTTGTAAGTTAATCATAAGTTGAGATACGCCGAGGTAATGTTTAGCGTACCCGAAACTTGTTTCTAACCTATGATTAACGTGTTGTTGGCACGCCACGCGATCGTTGCCACACATCGACAGACGTTACTTTTAAGTTACTCATAGGCTGAAAGACGTCGGTATAATGGATCGTCCTTGCGTCAGCGTCCACGGCCATGGCCAGGACACTTATTTGCAGCATTCTTCAAACTTTTCTATGGCATGACGAGGATGTTCACACTTCGATGTCTAGCTTGGCTATGATTCCAATTGTCCATCGGCAGCATCTATTTAAAATAGTCGAGTTTGACACGTTTTTTTATTTTAACACGTTCAGAAGAAACGCTTCAAATTTCCAAACCTCAGCATCAAAAAACAAAGGCGAGTGACAGCAATTTAAATCGTTCATTGTAAACAATGAAAATGGCTGAGTGGTGCCGTTTAAAAGTCGTTGAGTGTAAAAAAAAATCCAATTGTTGAGCGCAAGCGTCTACTTTCAATAGTGGGGTTTGAGCGATTTAGCACGTTCAATAGAAACGATTAAAATTTCCAAGCGCCAGCGTTAAGGCCGGGTCACACCTTGACGTTTTAGCCAGCGATGGCAACGTATTAAAATGTATGTAAAACGCTGGATGACGTTGAACTTTTGATGTTTTTTTTTTTAAGATTCGGACGTATTCATAACGAGTTGGTCGTATGCATAACATATTAGTAATGGACACAGAACGTTTCGTTGTGTTATAGATAACTTATACCAACGAATGCTGAACCTGTTGTTGGCCTACACAACCTATGCCCAACGATAGTCTAACTTCGGCATAGCGCGTTGCACGCATCGCCGACGATGTCGTGATGTAGCCTATTAAAAGGCTGATGCACAACGATTCGAATCATAACTGCCGTAGAAATGGAAGTGACAACATCGCGGTCACACCTTGGCGATCTTGCCAGCGTATGCCGACCTAAGAAAAATGTGTCTAAAACGTTGGGGGCACGTCAAATACGGTATGAGTAAGTTTGGTATACGTGAGTAGAACGCTAAAGTACGCTATCATACGTCGTAGTAAGTAGAGTACGTCAAGAAATTTTAAACATGTTCAAAATTTTACGACGTACTCGGCGTATGACACACGTTCCGCATGCGATGGGGATACGTTTTACACACGATATGTGGACGCTTACACACGTCCACAAAGGCTACTTATAAGCTACTCATAAGTCGAAACACGTCGCGGTAATGTCTTTTTTACGCGAAACTTATTTCTAACTTATGTTTGACGTGCTTTGAACCAATTCTTTACGTAGTCCCAACACACATTGACGTATGTAGACGTATTCCAATGACGTCTTCCGGTCGACAAAAAAAAAAATGAATGTGTTTCTAGCTTACAACTGCCATATAAAGACGTGTTCCCAGCGGTTTTGGGAATTGGTATATAAAAATGCTGCTCATAAAAGGGGAACCCAACAGTGTTTTCGAGTTCCTTTTTGAGTCGATATCCATGTCAGCAGTAACAGTATCAGTATCAGTATTAGTATTAGTATTAGTATTAGTATTAGTATTAGTATTAGTAGTAGTTTGTTCATGTTGGCAGTAGTAGGTGGGTGTGAGGGGGAGGGTGTGGGTTATGATGGATCGTCCTTGCGTCCGCGTGTCCACGGGTAGGTTCATAGATAGCCACTCAACGATTTAAATGGCTGCATCTCCACTATTGAAAGTAGACGCTTGCGCTCAACAATTGGATTTTTTTTACACTCAACGACTTTTAAACGGTACCACTCAGCTATTTTCATTGTTTACAATGAACGATTTAAATTGCTGTCACTCGCCTTTGTTTTTTGACGCTGGGGTTTGGAAATTTTAATCGTTTTTATTGAACGTGCTAAATCGCTCAAACTCGACTATTGAAAGTAGACGCTTGCACTCAACAATTCGATTTTTTTACACTCAACGACTTTTAAACGGTACCACTCAGCTAGTTTCATTGTTTACAATGAACGATTTAAATTGCTGTCACTCGCCTTTGTTGTTTTTTTTTTGTCTTTTTTTGATGCTGGGGTTTGGAAATTTGAAGCGTTTCTTCTGAACGTGTTAAAACGCTCAAACTCGACTATTTTAAATAGACGCTGCTGATGGACAATTGGAATCATAGCCAAGCTAGACATCGAAGTGTGAACATCCTCGTCATGCCGAAGAAAAGTTTGAAGAATGCTGCAAATAAGTGTCCTGGCCGTGGCCGTGGACGCTGACGCAAGGACGATCCATTATACTGACGTCTTTCAGCCTATGACTAACTTAAAAGTAACGTCTGTCGACGTGTGGCAACGATCGCGTAACGTGCCAACAACGTTAATCATAGGTTAGAAATAAGTTTCGGGTACGCTAAACATTACCTCGGCGTGTCTCAACTTATGATTAACTTACAAGTAGCATGTGTTGACGTCTGTCAACGATCGCAGACCGTGCATACAACTTGTAGCCAGCGTAGCGGAACGTGTGAGTCATACGCCGGCATATGTCGTGAAATTTCAAGCATGAAAAAATTTGAGGACAACCGAAAAGTACAACGTTTAAAGCCAACGTACAACGACGTATGGCAGTGTTTTTCAGCGTGCTCTCAATGTTATCAAAACTTACCCATAACGTATTCAACGTGTGCCAGCGTTTTAGAAAAAAGATTCAAAAATCGGCATACGTTGGCTTAAACGTCAAGGTGTGACCGGGCCTTTAGATTAGCTATGCCGGTAAGTGAGTGTTCAGATAGGTCCCCACCGTTGTTTAAAGGGATTTCGTGTGATTCATCGGGCTGCGACTCTTTGAGATAGCCGTTTTTCTTTTTCTATTGTTATTTTGAACAAACCTCCATGCAAACAACAAGCCGCGTTGAAAACCGTCAAACGCAAAAGGGAACCAGAAGAGTTCTGATGGACGCGCGGATTTTCCCGCCTGTTTCTCTGAGGAGTGTGACGGAGGCAGGGGGAGGGGCGGCTCGCCCCCGATTGGTGGACGCGCGGGGTGACGCAGTCGGGTGAGGGAACGCCCCTTTTCGGGAACCTTCTCGAAGGAAGGTGGAGCCGAAAACGGGGAGAGCGAAGGGCGGAGCCCCGCGCGATTTCAGGTGGACCGCGCGCGAGGCTCACTCTCTCTCTGTCGGGGTCGTGTTGGATTCTACTCGCTCTCTTGGTAGACGTCATCCTCTCGCTTCATCTTCGAGCTCTCTCTTGGTGGTCGAGGTCGGGCTCTCTCGTCTTGGCGTTGGGCGACCTGTCGGTGAAGGCGCGGGCCGGTGGCGAGTCCGGGCGACGCCTCAGAGACGCAGATGGGAGGCGCAGCCCTGCCGGTTGTGTGGTGCGAATCTGCGCGTCTGGCGAGGGACGCCGGAGAGACCTCACCGACCACGTCATCGCAAAGGCCCGAGAGCAGGCGCGGCTATGCTAGCTGCTGTGGGAACAAGGCGTCGCGACCTGCCCACCGTCACACCTCGAGGGGGCAGGTAACCAGCACGGTCTCGCGGGCCTTTTCGGTCATCCACGGCCCACGACCATAAAGGTTTACGAACCCCGTCTACCTCCCTGCCTATGGGGAGGGTTTTCCTGTTGTTTTTCTATGCATGCTGTGGCGCCGTGTCCTGTTAAGTAACGACTGTGTAATTGACTGTAGATAATAATCGTAGTCGGTTGTATTGCTTTTTATTTGCCTTGCTTGTAAATACGCGCATGATTCCTTGCTTGTGTTGTGTGTGCAATATGTGCTTTATAATAAATGTCCTTGTGTGCAACGTATCCCGTTCGTCGTGTGCTCCTTTCACCACATTGAAAGTGCCATCTTGCATCGTGGAATGAGTAGTGGGTTTTGAACACCCGAGTAAAGAATCTGAACCGTCGAGGTCGGTGATAACCACTCGGTTATCCCTGTAGCACGGAACGAACCGCTTAAGCGGTTCGTGTCCTAAGCCGACCTGCGGCGTGGTGCAACCCCTCAGTAGGTTACCCACGCGGGTATTTAGGTATATCGACATTCGGAGATTCACCCTATTTCGCGCGGGTGGAATGCGGACTGGGTTGTGGTGAGGTTAAAACCCCCACCCGTGACTGGCTCCTGACGGTAGTTCCAGGAGGGTCACGACTGAATTGTCCGTCCGGTGGGCGACGCGGCTGCCATTAGAGGTACGCGGCCGATCGCACGCCGGGCGGGCCAGAATTCGTAACAATACGATGTCTCACTGAACACTATATAAGGACCTAAAATTCTCCATGTATTTCAGAGATCTGGAGCAAGTCTGAGTCCAAGTCCTCCATATGTGCATTTGTGTGTATTTGTTTATGTTGTTTGTTTAATAAGTGTTCAAATGTACAGGATGACTTCGAAATTTCTTCAACAGTCAGTTCCCAAAATGTCCTTTCCTATATATGTATATATATATATATATATGTATATATGTATATATATATATATATATATATATATATATATATATATATATATATATATATATATATATATATATATATATATATATATATATATATATATTGTTGTGGTTGACGAAATTCGCAAACCACCATTCAGGTCCCGTAGGTGAGATATCTCTGTAAGTATATGTGTAGTTAGGCCCAAACCCGTTGTTTAGAGGGAATAAATGTCATTCATTCGGGCTGCGACCCTTTTAGATAGCCGTTTTTCTTTTACTATCTTTATTTTGGACCAACCGCCATTACTACCACCACAACCACCACCAACCGCATCTCGACAACCACAGCCACCTTCTCCAGAACCGCCTTCACAACATCCACCTTCTCCACAACCGCTTTCACACACCAACCACCAACCGCAACGCCGCTTCACAACAACAGCAACGCCAACAGCCACGACCTTTACCGTCACAACTCGCCCTCGCAACCATCGCATCACCGCCATTCCCGCGCCGCTTGTGGGCACCGATACTGGACTCGTACAGGGCGCGCACCGAGCAGCGGGTGCAAAAACACCAGCCTTTCCGAGAAATCGGATCAAGAATGATTCACGCCCACTTCTGTTCCGTCCTATCAGCGAGCGTGGGGCGATTTGGCCCCGCCTCCAGGCACGTCGGAGTATAATCGCTATATGCAGATTCGCGGATCAAGAATGATTCACGCCTACTTTTCCTTCGTCCAATGGGCGAGCGTGGCTCCGCCCCCGAGCCATTCCTGATCCAAAAATCTGCATATGATTTCTCCTGTCGGACTATAAAGCACCGAGCGCGGAGCGAATCGAGGCAGTTGAGTTGGGAAGAGTTGAAGAGTTGAGAAGAGGAAAGAGTTGGAGAGTTGTGGCGGCGGCGAAATCAGTCGAGAGAGTGTCTGTCGGGGTCCGGAGAGGCTGGAGAAGCCAAGAATCTTTGTGGAGGTCGGCGCTCGTGTCAGAGTCGGGGAGCTGTGGAGAGGGGAGGCCGGTAACGCGATCGAGGTCGCAGTGGAGTCGCTCGTCGCGGGACCCAAGCCAGCCAGATATCCTCTTTCACCCAAGCATCAACAACCCCTCCCTGTTTCCCCCCGCGCTGAGAAAGTGTGAGAAAGGGGCCCCGTTCCCACCCATTCCAGGCAGTGCCAGCGAGGCCCGCGGAGTCGGGGCGCCGCCGCCATTTTGCGGCTCATCACCAGACGGGTAGGCTCGATGTGGTCTCGGCCCCAGGCCCGTCTGCCCCCTCATCGTTGAGGGTGGCCCCTTCCTTTTTCTTTTGCTTTGAGTATATGTGTTGTCGGCGCCGTCTGTGAAGTAAAACTGTATAAGTGTTGCCGTGTGCTCGGTAGTTGGTAGTAGATCTGCATTGTGTTTCTTTTGTTGCAATTGCTTTTGGTGCATAATTGTTGTGTTTCTTCTTTTGTTACATTTGCTTTTGGTGCATAATTGTTGTGATTGTATATGTGTGCTTTCCGTTTGCCGCGGAATAAATGTGCCTTATGTTGAACTGTCTTTCCCGTTTCGCTTCGTCTTTTCTCTAATTGAATCTCCATCTTACTTCACGTAAAGGGTTGGTCATGGGCTAAATACGCCCAATAATTAATCGAACCGTCGAGGTTGACGATAACACCGCTCGGTTATCCCGATAGTACGGAACGGGTCGCTTAAAGTGGCCCGTGTCCGAAGTCGACCTGCGGCGAGGTGCGATCGCCCGGTCTACCCTCCGTGTGGGTACTTAGGTAGGTCGAATTTGGCGAGCAACCCTATCCCACGCGGGGGGCCGATTGGCACGATCGTGGTGAGGCCGAAAGGCCCACCCGTGACTAGTTCCCGGCATTAGTCCGTGAGGGTCACGACGGGATTGTCCCTCCGGTGGGCGACGTGCCGCGATTCGAGTTATGTGGCCGCTCGCACGCCGGCGGGCGCGAATCCGCAACAATATATATATATATATATATATATATATATATATATATATATATATATATATATATATATATATATATATATATATATATATATATATATATATATATATATATACTAAGTTTTAAGAAATTTACCATGATTGAATAAGGATTGTCCTATGGCCTTGGTAAAAGTGAAATAAACCTTAAAAGAGGTTCACTCCCTAACTTTATCTGGTAATAAACTCTCTACACTCGTATCCCTAAAAATAGAATGAAGCTGAAGCCGATACACCTGCTTGCTGGAAATATCACAAACTTAAGAACCCGTGGATCGTATCAACTTTGGGACTTCTTTACCAGAACCCTGCTATGCAAAGCTTTGATCAAAAATGAGCACGTCATATGAACCTGCTAAATTCCAGGCGATATGAGCTAAGACTTGTGTGGAACATGACCTCAGAAGAATATAAAAATCATGAAAACCCTTTCCTTCATAAAAATCCTTGAAGTTTATCAATTAACTCTGAAATTTCCATTTTTCGAGCTGTATGACTACGACACCCATGACCTCTGGGTCTCCTTCTGATTGGATTGGAAAAATACTCCTCAATGAAAACATTACCTTGAGAAACTGACCCAGTACCTTGTACCCTGTCATTAAGGCCCAAAGGATAGATCGCACATAGTGTCCTGATTCAAAAATCATCTCAGCGTCCGAGCCTCAGGATGTTCCTGTTTCCGTGACAACTTCATATGATCTTTGCTCTGAGCGTGGGGCTGATACAATTTCTAGTTCCCAAGCGTAGGACCACCCAGCCTCCTCGAGGACCTGAACTTGTTGGACAGGTTGAAGTAGTCCGAGATCAGGATTGGCCTGGCAGTCAAATTATTCTTTCTGGGATGTTTGACGTTCAAGTGCCTGTAGGGTTGCGTCACGATTTGGTGCCACGTTCGGCACCTTGGGAGGATGGTTGAATTTCATTTTTCTCTGATTCAGTTGCTCATCAGGTGATGCAAGGTGGCTGTCGATTGCCGTAGTCCTCAAACTGAGGAGGGCTGTGTGTGGGTTGGATCCGGAGAGCATTGTTTTGTGTAAAGTGTTATTTGTGGTTTGAACCTGGTGCTCTATGAAGCCGTTTGATTGCAGATAGTGGGGGCTTGAGGTACTTTGATTGAAATTCCAGTCAACAGCAAATTTTGTAAAGGCACTGCTGCCAAAATGGCCTCCATTGTCACTCATGAGATTCTCTGGAATGACATGCTCTGAAAATTCCAGCCACAGGAAACCTATTAAGTCATTGCTAGTTTCCTCTATTAGAAGTTTTTGAACAATGGAGAACCTGGAGTACACATCATTGAGCAGGAGGTAGTCATGTCCATCTTGATGGAATAAGTCTGCAGCCAGTAGTTGCCATGGCTTGGTCAGGATTTCATGTGGGATAATTGGTTGCTGGGATTGCCAACGCTGATGAGTCTGGCAGATGTGGCAAGAGCCGATCCAGTTTTCAATGTCCACATTTGCCTTGGGCCAGAACACGCAATTCCGTGCTCCAAGCTGAGTTTTGAGGATATCGAGGTGGCCCTCATGTTACTTCCTGAGGATTTCATGTTGTGAACTGGAAGGGATAAAGACCCCCCCCCCCAACCACATGACACCATTTTAAACACTCAGCTCACATGATAATACCAGTATAGCCTTAGTTCGCTGGGCAGATCTTGACGCTTTTCCGACCTTCCGGTCATGATGACTTTCCTGAGCATGGTGAGGAGGGCATCCATGTCTGTGGCTTGCTGCATTTGCTGCGTCTTCCGATGACTGAATTGCATGTGTTCAACTTTTACATCAAGCTGGATGATTGGTGCTTGTGTTGTTGTCAGCAAATGAGTCAGCCCTTCGGCTTGGAGCATGTATTTGCCAGCTTTATACTTGATGCATGTCATCTGACTGTCGCCCCACCCCGACTGCAACAGATACTACTGCAGCAGTCAGATTTTTCAAGCTTATCATTTCCAGGGGCTTTTGGTCGCTCACAACAATGAAGGGGTGAATGTATAGGAAATTATGGCTGAATGTATATGATGAATGTATAGGAAATACAGGAAAGCATTCACATCCGAACACGTCGGCGAGCATCTCACACTCTATATTGACATATCGATGCACGGTTTTTTTGACCTGAAGGCGATAGGTTTGTCGTCTTGCACTGGGCAAGCCCCAAGGCTTTTTGTGGAGTCATCGACCTGTGGTGTCGTGGATTTATGTTGGTCGAAATAGGTGAGGCAGGTCTCATGGCAGATAGTGTCCTTGACCTTTTGAAAAGCCTGGCTATGGCTGGCTGTCCATTCTAGTTGCCCTGATTTCACTAGTTCACAAAGAGGAGCTGTGAGGTCAGACAGCTTTGGTATAAAGGGGCCCATATACATAATGATCCTAAGTGCCTTGCGAAGTTCAGAGGTTTTTTTGAGGTCTGATAGCATCTGGATCGCATCCACTTTTCCTGGGTTTGGGTGGGCACCTTGTTGGTCAAACATGAGACCTAAAAACTGAATCTGACTTTTTCGTGCTGTACTTGTCACTGTTGAATTGCAAGCCAAATCTGGCAGCTGTTCTCATGAGGCAGTGAAGGTTTTGCTCATGTTCTTGCTCCATTTGATCATCGATGGCAACATCATCTGCAATGCCGATGACTCCTGGGCATTGCTCGACAATTTGGTCCACCTTGGCCTTGAAGATGTCCTGGAACATCAAAAGGCTTTTGCTGGAAGCAGTAACGACCATATGGCAAGTTGAAGGTCATGATCAGCTTGGGAGGCATTTACAAGGAATTAAGGCGCAGAAAGAGGCCATTCGGCCCATCATGCCTGCGCCACACCAATACCAGATTTCATCAATCCGTTGATACCCCCTTCCTTTCGTGTGCAGCCTTTTTGGCTGCTACACTGGAACTAATTTTGCTGACCTCAGAAGGATGACAGGCTGAGTCAACCCCCTGGTGTTAATGTAGCGGCCAACAGGGCTTGAACTCGGGACCCTAGGATTCCAAGCCACTACCCGAACCGCTCAACCAATTCCAATACCAGGATGATCAAGCTTGATTGCCAAATACTCGTTTTTGGCATACAGCTTGGATAAAAACATTCAGCCTGCAATCTTATTGTCAGCTCTTTGAGCGTGGAGGTATGGTGGTAGCACCTCTTGATGGTGCGGTTAAAGTTTTTTGGGTCCAGGCATAGTCTAATTTCGGTCAGGTAGTGAAATGGCCAAGTTGGAGTTTCTCTCTTCATCAAAAACTCTATTCTCTCACTCCTCCACACCCCCAGGAATACCTCCAGCTATGGCTTCCCCTCCACCCTCACCTCTTGTTTATCTGTGTGTTGTACCATCCACCAAACAGTGATGACTCCATCTACATCTCGCTCACTGAAAACATGGACCAACTTATATCCACGCCAACAAACTCTCTTCCTCATATTCGGTGACTTCAGCTGTCATCATTGCAGTTGGCTGGGTGTGAGTACCTCTCTCACCTGCCATAGCACTTTAGCAAAGGACTTCTGTGACTCACTGGGACTGACACAATCTGTAAACTTCCCAACCCAGATCTCAACCAATGGTACTCTATCTTTTCGGTATTTGATTTTGACGAATTTCCCAGAAAATGTCTGCTGTTCTACTTCTGCTCCAATCGTGTCATCTGATCATATGCTTGTTAAAGCGGTCATCTCTCTGGCTGTTATAAGATAACCACCTCAGCGTTAACGAGTCTGGTATTTCACTCAGGCCAACTGAAGCTTGGGGTGAGGCTGTTGTCCTGAAACAACTTGCCTTTGCCTCATCGAAGGCAAATCCTCCTTAAAGCAATCTCAGGTCCTTCCTAAAAGCTCAGAACAAGTGTGTCTACCCTCAGGTCAGCCAGGAAGCAACATGTTTGAATGCTCAAACCTGTCTCCCTCCTACAAATCCTGGTGGCATCTAGTTAAGTCTGTTCTGGTGTATGTTCTCCCTCCATCCCCTCGCTTACCTCAAATGGCTGCGCAGCTGACACTGCACATGAAAAGGCTGAATGCCTAAACTCTGCGTTTGCTTCGAAATCTTGTGTTCCAAACCCATCGCTTTCTGTACCCACCTTACCCAGTTGCATCCAGCTGTCCCTGGACTCTGTGTCCTTTTCTCCTGACAAGGTGGAGAGCTTGCTGTCAAAACTCGACTCAGATTCTGCAACCGGTCCAGATGGCATCAGCCCACGTGTCCTAAAAACCTGCTCCTCTGCTCTTTCTCACCTTCTCTCTGTTCTATTCACCCTCTCATTTGCTCAAGGTCATCTGCCATCTGCTTGGAAATCAGCAAACATCACTGCCCTGTATAAAAAGGTGCAGAAACAGATCCCTGCAACTACAGACCAATTGGCCTTCTCCCAATCATCAGCAAGGTTCTGGAATCCATCATCGATTCAGACATTAAATCCTTCCTCTTCTCCAATGGCCTGATTTCTGATCATCAATTTGGTTTCAGACCAGGTCACCCTACCCTGGAATATTCTGCTTCTGCTCTCCCAACAATGGATGGAGGTCCTCAATGCCGGATATGAAATCAGAGCCGTATCCCGAGACCTAATCATGTGTTTTTAATCCCGAGACCAATTGAAGAAAATTGTTAAATAATGCTTTCGGTGGATCTGCTGAATCAATCAAAGTGAATCTTCACAATTATGATCGAATAGTGATGGAGAATACAGGTTTTAAATTTCAACTTGATCGGACGCATGGTCTGGCATACAGAATTATTTAATTTCTTGATCTGGGTTCTTTTGATTATTTTTTTTTTTGATTTTTTTTAAGAAGGCTCACTTCGCCATGCCTGTGGATAGGTTTGAGGGTAGAGGAGTAGCAGCTGAAATGGGAATCCTATCCAGGCTCCTCCTGATGACTTCATCTTTGCTTTTTGCTTGTTTGAGTTCCTACTGATGACTCCAATGCAGGATTGTACCTATTTGGTCTCCATTTGATTTGAATTTAATTTGTTTTAATCGCATTCTGAATTCACTTGAATAATAATGAAAAACCTCATGGGTCAGGGTCAGGTGTCCAATCAAAGTGGGACGTCTTGGTGCCGGTCATCACTGCCAACAGGTATATAATGGCAGTTCTTATGATGTCTCATTAATTCCGTAACACACCGGTACACAAACACCACACAAAAGCGGTCCTGGCGAGGTTCTGCAATCTCCGATTGCTCTTTTTCTTGTTCGTATTGCGATCATGACATACACACACATTCATGGCAGAAATTACTTTGCTTCAACATCCTTGCACATCAGATGTGTAGGTTTTTAATTGGTTTCTCATGCCTCATGTTCTAGTTCATGCAGTTATTTAGGAGTGAGTAATATGGTGTGTAGAGGATGTGGATGTGCAGTGTCTCCTGTAATTCACTTGTAATGCTGGAAATGTTCACACTGGCAATGCAGTCCATCAGTCTGCTTGAAGTGCCTTAAAAATTTGCCATCAATCATCTTTCTAAATCATTAAACAGTAATACTGTTACAAAAATCAATACATGTATTTTGGTTTTTTCCAGTAAATCCATGTTTCTTGGTCATTTCCTATAATGTCCATCCTTGCAGGTGATCAGAACATAGCAGTTTCCACCTGTGAATGTCTACGCTATTATTTACAGGTATTTTCCAAGGAACTGTGTCTGGACTAGTGCAAATCGTCAGCAGGTACAAGGTTGAACAAGTTTGAGTTGGGAAGGGAACATCATCAAGAAGGGGAACAAAGAGATTTCCATGAATTATCCTGTCAATCAAGTCTCTAAACAAGTGACATTTTATTGCTGTTGGAAACTGTTGATCCATGGCTCCGTAATCACACAAGCGGATAAGTTTGACTGAAGACTCCTACAAGCCGTTCCAGTAAGTACATTCAAACTTAACCCCTGTGCTGTTTTTATTTACATCTTTTTTTTCTTGTAGGGATGTGTAGATACCGCATGTGGTGGTACAAGTCCAAGAGTGTAGTAGAAAACGGGACGTGAACGTAGTTGACACATCAGATGTTCAGTTCATGTACCGTTGTACGTTTCACCATCCAAAGGTCACTATAAAACAGGCCACTGTGAGCAACATTGTACTTGTTTTAACAGGCGAGCCACACTCGAAAGTGATATGATATGACACTTGTATTTGCTCCCTGAAATGCTGAGTGTGTGAATACTGGTAACATATTTATCATCGATGGAAATTATTCCAACATTAAAAACAAGCAAATATAGTTTTGTCAACGATGACCTTCACAAGTCACTAATAAGATCAAACACGACAATGAACAAAGAAATCCAATGTCTTGGTAGCTTGGCTTGGATAGTTTACTCGACTAGTATGACTAGTATACTGGACGTGAGTCGAGTATAAATGCTGATGATTTGTTTCTTTCTCAACTTCTGAGATTTTTATAATACATCGTGCGCATGATTCTAGTCCAAGTGCTAAAACATGAATCTGCTTTTGAATGAAACTTAGTCTGACTGTCCAGATTCCCTGGCCAAGCAAACTCCCCACATCGAACGAAATTCTACCCATCATACATGAGATACAGCCATCTTAATGATGTCATGTAGGTTTTCTTTATCTCGTTCCAAACTTGTTTGTTCCCACATCAGCACCAATCAATGAAGATTGATATCACCACATTGGCTGAACATTATTTTCGAATCAAAAGCCAGTGTAAAATTATGAACAGCTTTTGATTGGAGGGGAAAGAAAATACCTCTATTCAATGAGCCAGTGTAAATGTTTGTCAGTGTGATGAAACGACCTTTGTAGTAGTTGTATTTTAATCGCCATGAGACATCTGGCGTTGTAAGAATTATTTTTTTTCCATAATCTTTGACGATTGACAAAGGGATACCTTAACTTGTCATCAACTCTTCTCAGGATCTCCTATGATTTTTTTCCTCACTTTCATCTGAAACTTCTTCACCACATTGACAACGACAAAGAAAGCCAGTAGACCCTCTCTCTGGTGATGTGAAAGTTAGAGAAGTCAAAGTAGCAATTATTACCTCGGCCAACGAAGGTGGTCGGAAGTTCTTTTCACCCTATCTGTCTGTCTGTGAGCAGGATATCTCAAAAAGTGATGGACGGATTTTGATGAAACTTGCTGGAGAGGCTGGGTGTAGGATTGATTCCATTTTGGTGAAGGTGCGGGTGCAGATCAGGCCTATTAGTGCGATACAAAATGTAAACTGTTCAGCCTGGCGGAGGTCTGTGCTCTCCCGAGTGCCCTTCTGGTTGATTTGTGTTCACATTGATCTGGACAAAGTTTATGGTTATGCGATTGATCAGCATCTACAGCAGGCGATTAAAACATCATCTTTATGAGATCTGTATAACCTGTTGTTTTTGAAAACTGTGGGTATCAAACTTTGTGAGAAATTTGAGTGAAAATCTGACAGCCACTGGAGCAAAATAAAAATTTCCCAAGATTCCCGGATAATTTGATCGTGTGATTTGATGGAGGGGGTGGTAAATTTTATCGGCAATTAGATGGGTACCTCGATGCATTGGAGATAGCAGGGTATGGGGGATATTGGCTTGTGTGTGTATGCTGAGTAGCTTGTGTGTTGGTGGGTGACGATACTTGGGTTGGTGCAGCACAGGCATAACAAGCCAAATGCCCTTTTTCTGTGTCAAAGTTCCTCGTGCCTATCCTTATGTGGCTATGCAAGCAGGATTCCAGTGAGATCCTGACAGCTGTTGGACAGATTGATCCAGAATGTATTTTCTTCACCATTTTGGATTGATGCAGATCACACATGATGAGCCAACAACGAAATTGAAGAGGTGAATTGACTTTGTTGTGCTGTAAGGAGTGAATCACCATATGTTTGAAGTAATAGGAGTCAAGGATAAGTGCTATTAGAACATAAAGTAAGAAAATGAAGATTCCCTTTTCATGGATGGTTATTTTTCAGATTTTCTTACTTTTGTGTGAAACGAGGCAAATTAAACATCATGAAAAACACACTCATCACAGTCATCCCATCTCCTTGCAATTCACTGAAGTGTATGACAGACTTTTCAAAATAGCATTAAAAAAATTAAACACAGGAGAGAAGCCAGTGCACATACAGCCCTTTTCAGCTGTACACGTACTGTGTGGCATTGGTGAGGTAAGACGTGCTTGGGGGGGACGAGTGTGGATGAAAGGTTAAATTACATATTTGATAAATTTGAACTGTCCCATTTGAATGTGCAGCTCTTACATGAGCCTCGACAATGTACATGCATACACACAAAAAAAACATGATTTAGAGCAATCCTTGCTGTCTGATGCAATGGAGACTTGATACAGCAAAGGTTTATGGCAGAATATCACTGTCAACCGGATTTTTTTGGCACTGTCTAATGGAACGAAGAATTCTGATTCTTTGTGAAGGGTTACATTTAATGATCAGGTGATTCCAGTCAAAGTCTAACAGACGGAAGTTTTGCCCTTGGCTTGTGCTGCTCCCTGTCGATCTTTCAGGAATAAAGCCGGATGTTCTGATCAGTCTATCAAGTCTCCTTCCTCAAACTCCTAGTGGTGCCTTGTCAAGTCCATCTCTGGTGTATGCTCCCACTCCATTCCCTTGCTTACCTTAGTCCGTGCTTAACAAAAGGCAGAACATCTCAACTCAGTGTTTGTCTCCAAATATTGTGTACCCAACCGCTCCCACTCTGTTCCCACTTTGACCTCTTGACTCACTGCCTTGTTGGACTCTCCCCTCCAAAGCCAGAGACGGTGTTCTGTAATCACATGGGTTTGTGTGTTTCTCCAGGCCATAACTTCTTTTTTTTTCATATTTGATATCAAATTTTCAACAAACCTTTATTATGAGAATACGGAGAAGACTAATTGTACACCGCTCCTTCCAAATTCCATATCCAGGTAATGCATGACGTCATCGCCAGGCATCGAGGGAACAGAGTACTCAGTTTTTACTCTGTTTGTTTGGTTTTTTTTCTGGGAGATATCTCGGGCACCCTTTTAACTTAGCAAGCTGATATTTGGACACGACAGTGAATGAGTGATTTTGCTATGTTGAGTATTTTTGATTTATTGATTAATTACTTAATTTTGAAAAAGTTACAGATTCGGATGAAACGGTAGTGGTTTTGGTATGCTGTTTGCCAATTAATCAATCGATTATTTTACGATTATTATTTCTTTCAATTATGCAATTAATCATTCAATTATTGTCCACTGTTCCCTCCCAATTCTGTCTCCATGTGCTGCACAGTGGCATCGCCGGGCACCGAAAGCACCCCAGCAACGTTGCGTACTGGAGGATTTGTTATTTATTTGTTTGGCTTTGGGGCGATGCACTTTGGATATACCTCTACTTGTTACGAATTGGGGCATAATGTCAAAGGACAAAGTCATAGTTGGTACAAATAACCCGTTTACCCTGGCCACCACTGCACAGCACGAGACGGCCGTTTTTTTTTTAGCGCTTCTGTGTTTATTTATTTACCATTTGTGAATCAGTGTTTATATCCAGGCCAGAACGGTTTTTTTGTAACCATTTGAACTTTTGCCACCAAATTTTCAACAAACCATTATTCTGAGAATATGGAGAGCAGAATGAATAAAATTTACATTTTTTTAATTTTTTTATTTTTCATCAAATTTAATTTGACAAAGCGGATGCGGACGGCCTTTGTATTTTTGGATGTTTTCTAGTTGATACTGTCTTTCACACTCAAAGGTGGAGAAAATTCTGTCTTGCCACAACTCTTCATCAGCAAGGGGCCCAGAAGGCATTGGTGCCCATGTTCCCCAATCTTGCTCTGGTAGTCTTACTTCTCCTCTATCTGCTCACCTCAGCATGTCCTCCTTTGACCACCTGCCGAATGCCCTGGAAGTCAGCTAACATAACTCCCATTCACAAAAAGAGTGCAAAAATATATCATAACAACTACAGGCCAGTAAGGTTCCTTTCATTTACAAACAAAGCCATGGAATCCATCATCAATGCAGATGTCGTCTTTCCCTTTTTTTTAAACATCTCATCTCAAACCTAAGTTTGTATTCCATCCAAGTCACTCAACTCTGGCCATGCAACTGCTTCTCTCTCAGCAATGGTCAAATCCCCTATATCTTAAACAACAGGTCAGGACCATTTCCCTGGACATATCTCAGGCATTCGACACAGTCTGACATCCTGCAATGCTTGCCCAGCTTGCTGCCAGCGGCATACAAGACCACCTTCATACCTGTCTTTCTGACTTCCTCAATTTGTGCAGCCATTGTGCTGCTGTAAATGGAACTCTCTTCTTTACCATTGCAGGGTTGTGGCCAGTGTTGTTCCTCATCTACATATGCTTTGGAAATATCTCTCGTTCTTTTTTGCAGATGATTCCAAATTGTTTTGCACAGTACCCTATCCAAATGGCAAGCAGAAAGCAGCTCGATCACTCTGCGATCTGCAGTTGATTATATCTTTCAATCCTGCCATGTATCGGTCACACCGTGTCACTTCAGAAAGACCATAAAACAAACACACTGTTCTATTTCCATGGTCAGCCACGAGAAGAGGTTTAGTCTTGAATTTATTGGACTCAGCATCAGCAATAACCTTTTTGGGGCAACCCTATTGAAAACCTGGCCTCTGAAGCCAGCTGTAGACTGGGTATCTTTAACTTTCACCCTTCCAAATAATTTCTCTTCTCTATTCAGAGGCTCTAAGGCTTTTATCCACCACTCAATAGAGTACTGCTGCATTATTTGAGCTAGCACCCCAGCATTACCTGTTTTTATTGGAATCTAAATCTCAACATTGTTGACATCTTCAGTGATGAGGCTGAAGTACATTGAGGCCTATTGCTATCACAGCACATACAGGCCAGTGCCATTTATTGTTTTTTTTTTTCTTCCTCCAGTCCAGTTTCCTCTGCTATCCCAGCCTCGCACATTTCCCTACCTACTGTAGGATGCATGTGTTCTTACAATAACCCTCTCCTGGTGAAACTCCCAAACTGCATGCTGACTGCACACATCCACTCTTATTTCATCTTCCAGAGGCAGCTCCAACCCCACTCTTCCCTCCGGGCTTCAAGCAGGCTATACACCATCAATTCATATCATCTATTCCTTCCCATAATCTTTTCTACCCTCATTAACCCTTCCTCTTCCATCCCTATTACTTTCACATTTCTCTCTCTCTCTCTCTCTCTCTCTCTCTCTCTCTCTCTCTCTCTCTCTCTCTCTCTCTCTCTCTCTCTCTCTCTCTCTCTCTCTCTCTCTCTCTCTCTCTCTCTCTCTCTCTCTCTCTCTCTCTCTCTCTCTCTCTCTCTCTCTCTCTCTCTCTCTCTCTCTCTCTCTCTCTCTCTCTCTCTCTCTCTCTCTCTCTCTCTCTCTCTCTCTCTCTCTCTCTCTCTCTCTCTCTCTCTCTCTCTCTCCCCCCCTTCCTTTCCTGCTCATTTATTCCTTCGATTGTTGAAATGTGGCCCCACTTTCCTACTGTCAATATATTGCCTTTTTACTTTCTATACCTTGCTCTTTCTTGAGCCTCGATCTTGTGTAGAAAAAAGGACAGATGGCACATAAGGCTTATTGTCAGAAATGTAGTCCAGCTGATAACATACTGACCGACAGGTTTGTTTGAGTAAAATATACGCATCAGGAAATTGCTCGTCAACCAAAGTGAGAAAATAATAAGGTTTGGGAGATTGAGCAGCAAAGCCTGGGTGAGATGAATGGACAACAAGGATGAGATGAAGGAAGAGAGAAACTTGAGCGAGAAACTGCTTTGAGGGTGTTGTCGGGCAATTTGACGTAACAGAAGTTGGAATTATTGATGTATGTTTGAATGTAACGTGCAGTAAAATTGTAGCTTTATTCCTCAGTCAGTTGGAGCCGGTAATGGTAATGACGAAGCTGAAAAAACATGCGTTGCAGTCCTGAGGAGTTGAGGGCACAGGTGCTTCTACTATTAGTGTTCTCTTCCACAAAACCAAGTGAACGATAAAGGTGATGTGCATTGCGTTTCACTGCTGTGGTGCTCAGCACAATCGCTGAAAAGCCATGTGCCACAGCAAACTCGATGACCTGATGTCCCAATGCTTTGGCAATGCCACGGCCACGGAACCGTGGGTCCACAGACATGCGGCAGAGCTCTGCAGATCCATCGTTGAGATCTCGAACTGCGACCATCCCTACTACAGTGCTGTCAAAGACGGCAACCCAGAAACAACAGCCTGAGAAGGGTTTTCAGAAAGCAAGGGTAAAAGAAGATTCTTTGCTTAAAGCCATTTCAAGCACAGACCTTCATGCATGTAAAATGTATGTCACATGACTCAGGAAAACAAACAAAACCAAAAACGGTAAATGTTTGTGCCAATAATGTTGGTTAAAGTGAAAGAACGAAATGTGGAAAGAATGAAAATAAAACCTACCAGGCCTCTTCATGTAATGCTTAGAAATATCTGCCAAGTCTGTATCAAGGATAGTGCGTACGTAGTTCAAGATAGCATGTTGGCTGTAGTGATAGCGGAGCCCAAGGAGTATACAAGGAGCGCAGAGGGTCAGTAGAGTCGAACCAGTGAGTGCCAGACAGCCCACTGGATGAACACGAATAACAAAGAGATACAAATCAAATATAATCCAGTCCAAACCTGCTTGTATTGGGTTTCAATTGATTTTCACAGCTGCGATACTCTCAGTGGGAAAATTTCTGGGTTGGCAAAGAAGGCAGCTGATTTAATGATAGCTGGAGTTCACAGAACACCTTACCCATGCAGTCTTGAGGAAAAGAACATGGAAAGGATTTTTCAACTTTTGCTTTGCATTTCTGAGCAAGATCTACATCAGCTTTATTCATGAACTTTGGATAACAGGCATATGAAGCCGATGGGTCAAACAGAACAATCCAGAGTTGAACCCTCTGCCAACTCTTCCAAGAGAAACTGACGAGTTTGGAACAATCTTTGAGAAAAAGATCCACTTAAACCAACTTATCTATTGGACAAGGTTAGCTGCCATTGCATCACTATGTGCCACCATTTTTTTTCTGAATCTCACTGCTCCCCACCCTGAGAGCATGTGGCAAATTTAATTAATGCAAACGAATACAATTTTGCCCAAGTACTGCTAAACTGTAGGTTTTGGAAGTGCTAACAAGCTGGTTTGAGTTCCACAGCGTTCAATGTATAAAACAATTGAAATAAAATAAATGTTTTCGAGCCTGGAGGAAAAAAAACAACCCATTGAATTGGAGGTTTACCGCCGCTGATGCAGTGTCTTTTACACCACCTTATTAAACATGCTATATTAGTTATTCGTGCCTGTTGTTTGTGTCCTTTACGACATCCCTAAAAACAGCAGGTTTTCTGTTTGGAATGATTTTCCATTTTGTTTAACTGACAGATAGACAGACTAAAGCAATTGCTTTACCCACGCTGTGTGGGCATGCACACTCGAGACAAGACTCCGTACAATTTGCCAAATTCAGAGTCAAAGTACTGCTAAACTGCAAGTTTGTGTTCTGATTTGTGTTGCAATTGCTCTTTTGATTTGTATTCTACAATTTTCAAGATATAAAATTAAACTAACTTTAATTGTTCCTCGATCATAGACTGGCATCTGTCAGACAAGCAGGCAGAGTTAAGAAATTGCTGAACTCCGCTTTGCACGCCGCATGAGGGGTAATGGTTGAAGAACTTGAGGTAGATAAATTTTTGTTTTGGCAAAATGGTCCTGATTCCAGCTAACCAATGGTAACCATGATAGTATTCCTTTCCCATGATGTTCATTTGGCAAATTGTTGTGAAACAGGTGAGTCAAAAAAAAACAACTACCTTTGAACTTTTGAACTTTTTCCTATTCCATTGCATTCAAGTCCTTTTAATTGCAAAATATGATGACTATTAATGTGTGATTAAAAATAAGCTTGGTGAATTAATCCATTTTCGAAATAAAGATTCTGGTTCAACAAAGATATAAACGGTGGGAAAATCCAACATTGACCATTCTCCCCAACACAAATATAAACAAGAAAAAGAGCAATCACAGATTGCAAACCCTCGCCAGGACTTCTTTTGAGTGGTGTATTCTTATAGGTTTTCGGGTAAATCTAATATGGCTGCCAAACCATGTAACCTATGACATCATATGTGTGACTCTTTTGTTCCTCATGGATAGGCGGTCATATGTGTAAAGTTTGACCTCGATCTTTTCAGCCATTTCAGAGAAGATTTTTGAAGGTTTAAAAAAACCTGGCACTATTTTCTCCAACACTACTTTCACTACTTTCTCCAACATCAACTCATCCTGGGAATTCTTTAAAAGAAACTTGCTTTCCCTCATGCACATATTTATCCCCTCTTGTCTTCAGTTGTCCTACCCTTGAATTTATTGTCCTACCCTTCAAAAATCACACTCATTCCCCACGAGGAGTAGGTGCCATGTGCTAAGTTGCAATATGTTCCTTGGTGCGGTTTCAGAGATACAGAGGTCCAAAGTTTTGGCGTTTTTCCAATATGGTTTCCACACCACGTGACCAATGACATCATAATTATCATTGAAACATTCTACATGAGTAGTTGCACCAATGGTGAAAAATTCGTCTCAATCCAACAAGCGGTTGCAGAGATTAACATGATAGTTCTGTGCAGACAAACAACCAGATAGACAAACAAACAAACACCCAAATGAACAAGAGTGCAAGTGAGCAAAATATACACCCGAAAATACTCTGTGACACACGTGCACGCACGCACAATTATATATTCAAACACGTCAATTTATGAAGAACAAGAAGGTATATACAGAATTATGCTACTACATGGAAAACAGCATCCTGGTTGCCATGGCAACCACTTTAGATGACGAACGTATGTCACAACACAACGTCTCCACAGTCTGTACCTATGTACCAAATATGAACCGTGAAAGTTGAAAACTTTGGGAGTTAGAGTGCGGACAGGAATGGACGGACGGACAGACAGACGGATGGATGACCGGTATCACATAATACGCCCCGATATATATATATATATATATATATATATATATATATATATATATATATATATATATATATATATATATATATATATATATATATATATATATATATATATATATATATATATATATATATATATATATATATATATATATATATATATATATATATATATATATATATATATATATATATATATATATATATATATATTTATATATATATATATATATATATATATATATATATATATTTATATATATATATATATATATATATATATATATATATATATATATTTATATATATATATATATATATTATATATATATATATATATATATATATATATATATATATTTATATATATATATTATATATATATATATATATATATATATATATATATATATATATATATATATATATATATATATATATATCGGGCGTATAAAAATCACTCATAGAGTGACAACTTGGCAAAACAACACAAAGTAGAATGGCACTTGGTAGAGCGCATACCTCTGCCAGGTGGAACAGTTCACGTTTTGTATACCACTGGGCTGGATTCGAACCAAAATACAATCCGCTTGTTCTTGTCACCTATTCAACTCCACCTTGTTTTGTCATAACTCGTCCACAACTTTTTGAGAAAGAGTGACTATTTGGTTTTTGGCCTGATCTATCAATCTTAGAAATTAGGCATGTGTTGACCTTTTGACCTGAAAATTAATTGGTTGTTGAATTCAGCGACCTGACCTGAAAAGCCTGTTCAAATTTCAAGTCAATCGAATGAAAATTGAGGATTTGAGAAAATTTGGCCAAAATTGGCCTTTTGGCCTATGTAGACCTTTTCAGTCGATGGAATTTTACAAAACTTCAACACCTGACCATCGCAGGGTCGGTGACATTAATCTCTGAAAATTTAAGAACGATCGGTTGAGCGGTTTCGGCTGGAGGCGAGTGGACAAACAAACACACAAACGGAGGCGATAAACATGTCAAAACAAATAGTTTTTGCCAAGTAAAGTAACAAGCACACAAACAAACAAATGGAGGCGATTAACATACTTGTGTAAAAAAAAAAGAAATTGCCAAGTAACAAACGGACCCAAATGCAATACCCTCTCCGAATCCTTCGGCGAGGGTAACAATGATGAATACAGTCCTGTACACCTTTCAGTTTAAGCTATTGCTTTGGCAGAGGGGAGAGAGAGAGAGAAAGAGAGAAAAATGGTGGGGGGGAGAAAGGGGAGGGGAGATTCCGGTAGATGTGAGGACCAGTTTAAGGGCACACATATTAATGAATCACCCTGCCTGTGAAATACTCGGATGACAGTTTATAGCTGGGTCAAGATTCGAGCCCAGGCTCGACAGCTTCGAGCGAGTGTGCGTACTTCTTGGCTATCATGCCGTGATGTTAAGAGACATTTCATTTATTTTTACCTCCACCACCAAAGGGAGAAGGAGGTTATGTTTTCACCACTGTCTGTCTGTTTGTCTGTTTTTTTGTCTGTATGTGTGTTGTGGACATCTCAAAAAGTTGTGGATGGATTCGGATGAAATTTGCTGGACAGGTTTGGGCTGTGACAAGAATGAAATGATTCAATTTTGGTGAAGATCCGGATCTGAAATTTTTTTTTTTAGTGATTTTTCACCATTGAGAGATCGGGCTAAACTGATATATAGCACAATATCTCAAAGTTGGGAACGGATTCGGATAAAACTTTGTGGACAGTTTGGGTTTGTGGCAAAGAGGAATTGATTCGATTTTGGTGAAGATCCAAATCCGAATCTGCATACGAGAATTATTTAATTTTTAAAGTGATTCTTCACCTCTCCAGGAGGCTGGCAACATCCTCATGAATTGGATGGGAGGTGTGTCCACTGTCCATTGATAGAATAATCGTGAGGTCATTCTGAGTAAACATTTATCCATAATCAGGAGTTCACACAATTTTTTTAATTATGTTCTCCAATGAGTACCAGCAGAAATGGTTTGGCACTCACAAAAAAAGAAGTCCGTTTTGAGCGTGCATACTGTATAGCATGATGAAGAGATCAGGTCAAAAACGATAAAGTACTGTATAGCATGATGTTTCAAACATGTATTGGACCCGATATGTTCTCGTGCATCAGGAATTGCGAGTCAGATGTATGTGGTCTACCAAGTGCACTTCCCGTTTCATTTATATTTATGCAGCAAAACAGTTGATAAGGAACAGCAGGCTTGGCAAGCGATTGCAGATCTGTCATATTTGACCACACACCTCCTGGAGACACCGAGAATATCAAATACGTCCGACTTGGTCAAATGAACACTTATTATCAGTCAGAACTGCTGCTAAGTTCAATTCTGGAGCTTAAATTTTGTAATTCGGCTTAGTTTAAGAGATTCTCGAGGTTATGGCACGTACGGAAATGAAATAAAGCCACAAATGCTGGTGCTCCATGCACTACTAAGCATTGCAATGTCTCCAGCGATTCGTAGGTATGATGATTAGGCATTTGATAATATGAGTGAGGAAAGTGGCAAAATAAAATTTATTGTTAAGAAATTGTGGAGGTGTGGTTGAGCATGCCGAACAAAATGGCGAATTATGATCCAAGTGAGGTAACCAGGATGCACCTTAAGACACCAGTGAGGTGGCCAAGGATGCTCCTGATAAAGGATATAATTAAATAAGGCCGTTAATTATCTTCAAAAGGGGTGTTTTAATTAACCCAAACACCCAATTTTCACTCTTGCCCTTTCTTGGAGTTCCCTTCATATTCATGCAAAGTTTCAGGCTGCTTGGTTTCATGGTTTTTGGGTTATGGAGGAGACACACATGCACACTGACATTCATTAGTATGGAAGACAGGTCAGTGTTCAGGTGCCCTCACTCCACTGCTTTACACCAATTGGCTGGACAGCTGGCCTGACTCCACTACAATAAAATAATGCGCCACCATTTCAGGAAGCAGCATAGATCGGCAGGCCTCAGGCCTTAGGCCTGGGTGTTAGTCCATGGCCCAGTACAAATGGAATGATCCCTGGTATATAACCACAATGTACGCATGTTGTTGCTTCATGTACGTACATCGGGTTATTTTTAATATGGCATGGAGGACATTTATTGCAAAGTAATTCTCGCTCTTGTTATTCCTGTTTTGCATCAATAATTTTTCTATCCCAAACCATATCTTGCTGTGTTTAATTCATGTCCCGAGTTAAGTTGGGCCTACTGGTGATAGTAAGGTGTGCTTTCCCTCTGTTGTTTTTGCCTCAAAAATACAAACATTTCCTTTCCCCTCCTCCCCCAAAAAATACAAACAAAATATCTCTCCCTCTTCACTCAGAACCCCCCCCCCCCCCAAAAAAAAATTCAAAGAACCAACAACAACAACATCAGAAAATAAAATCTAAACCCATATCTCAGTGCTCAATTACTCATTTCCCATTCCCTTCTTTTAAACATCCCTCAACTGAATCTTCACAAAATAAAACGTTTCTCTTCCTAAAAAGCTATTCATAACATCATATATTTTTGGACAGTGGTTCATGTAACTGGTACCCAGCCAGGTACTCACTCATACGTGGTAAAACAACAACTAATTGTGTCCGTCAAAGATACGAAGAAAGCTCAAAAGCGTCCCTCCACAACACAGGCTTGTGATGGAAGGTTTTCTTCGTTGGTGCAGGTAAGATTCTTCCGTGATAATTCTGATATACAGTACTGTGATTTCAAAATTTAATGTACAAAATTAAGTTTATAGATTACAACATTATAATTTATGTTGTATTGTAAATACATAACTTGATTAAAAGTTTTTTTTTAATCTAAGGGGAACGCGTGAGCGAGGAAGAAGAGAGGGTTCAAAAGTGTCCGGAACAAAAAAAAAAAGAGCGGCTTGCGAGTGTCTGGTCTGGAGCGAACGTTCTGAGAGAGCGCTTACAAAGGAGTAAGATGCGTACTAAGCTGAGAGGCACTTTAAGAATCGGAGTGGTGATTGGGAAAGCAGATGCACGCTCGAAATGGACTTTTCTTTTGTGAGTACCAAACCATTTCTGCGCCACAATGGTTATGGGGAATCCCCAACGGAGCACCGAAGCCAAACACCAGTCTTCGTGAGGTTGGAATCGACTTTAATAACACACACGATCCAACGTGCCCGGCTAGGCCAAACCTTCCACGATACAGCCCCCCTGCATGGTAACCCCGTGCACCACGGATTAAACCACGTACTCTACTGGCGTAACCACTTTTTTTACGAGGTCATTTATCTACTATCATGCTTGGTGTTATAAATGAAGAAAGTAGGTGACAGTACATGGCTTCAAATACTGAGGCAGAGTACACAAAGTTAAACAAGGATAATGGTCACTTAACCTGGAGGAGGTCACATAAATCATGTACCAGTCAGTCAGATATACTGAGACCATCACCGGATAGACTGCCCTCCGGTCTCAGGGATTATTCTGCCCCATGACAGTTTCTGCAAGCATTGTGACCACAATATGACTCTAAGCATCCAAAATAAAATCCTTGAAGTGTTTGGGCTGGTAACGTACACGGTTGGAGCGTCTTGGTGTCCAAACGGTTGGGGGATACCGTTGGATGTTCCTCACAGGTGTCACCGATGACTTTGGAGTAACTATGTCTACAGGTGTCAAGCCTCGGGGATGCATCAGAACCTAGATCTGGTTCCTGGCTACTAGGGATTGGGAAGGATTCAGCACTGTCGGCAGGTGAAGACAGCTCATAGGGGATGAATGGGGGGTCTGGTGGTTTTGTTGCTGGTTGGAGGCATACGTCCTCGGTTTGTTGTGCAACACCATATCCCTGATTGCGAGGGAGTGGCGGCGTATCCTTCCAGTAGTCTGAGACTTTGTAGCATTCAGACTTTTTCACCTGATAAGCTGCACTCCTCAATTGGGACACCACAAATTTACGTATGTTGCACCAGGGTCCATCGGTGGCAGAGACGAGGTAGCGGTTTCTTGCGCATGACTTGTTACGATCAGAGTACAAATAGATGAAATCACCAACTTCCACTGACACATTGGGCTTGACGGAGCCCATGGGTGCCTTCGACTTCTCACTATGGGGGTTGTTAATGGAACGAAGATGGTGTTGGGCTTGTATCATTTGTACGTCCGAGAAAGGGATTTGTTGATTGGTGAACTGATCCCGTTGGCACCACATCTCTCTGGCTGAGAGTCCCCGTGCACGAACTCGTGAGTTCATACTGGCGGTGGCCAGTGCGAGGGTTAGTGGAGTTACTGGTCCTCTTATCGGCTCCTGTCATAGAAGTTCGTCTTCACATTCACGAACTGCCTTCTCGGCGATGGGATTCTTGTTGGGATTTTTTAATGCGACCAATCTCGATGCACATCCGGTGATGTTTAAGAAGCTCATCGTGGACCAGACGTGTGAAGCCGGGAGCCGGATCCATCCGTGGCAGCAAGTGGTCCATCCAATGGCCAGAGCTCTATGCATAAGCGGATCAAGTTGTCGCGGAGAGTGATGTGTTGTTCATTCACCACAATGCACGATGTAGTGTAGGAAGTGGAACATTCTCGCAATATAAGAACTAGCTGGTGAATGCGTTTGATATCCGCTGCGAAGGATACACCAACAGCACCAGGGGGTTCTCCAGTAGACTGCTTGGTAATGGTATGAGGAATGTTGCGCAATGCAGCACACTGGTGACACCTCGAGGTTAACTGATCGATTGCTCTGTCCAAGTCAAGAGCATAAAAATAGCGGTGAATCACAGAACTGAGTTGATGATGACTCGGTGATCCAGTTTAATGTCTAATGCTGTTAGTAAGCCATTGACTACCTGACGTGGGACAATAATGCACTCACATGCCGAGGACAAGGGCTTGTCCCGACAGACTACAACTAGGCCATCTTTGGAAAGTGACGCAACCTGGAGGTAACGTTTGACATCCTTGATGTTGGTTGTTTTCTTCGATGGGCGGGTGCTCTGAATCAGGTGGACATGAGTCCGCCTTAAGTCTGCGCACTCTGCCTGAACTGCTATCCAGGCAGTTTTGTTGGTGAAGGGCAGTTTGGTTCGGCCAGAAATAATGTCTTGGGCTGACACCTGCAGGACTACGGCCTCCTCCTCGCGTCTTATGAATGCACAAATTTGACAGGAGGTGTCGGTACAGTCTGGTGCATTGCGGCTGGCAAAATAAGATGGGGCATTGGCGGATCCGGCGAGGTGTTGTACGGTCACTTGATAATGGCTGACGGTGGACAGGAATGTGGATAGATGAGGGCTCGCTGAAAACTCGCCACGACAGAGCTTCTCATACGCTTGTACGCATGGCTTGCTATCAGTGAGGATGGATGCATGATGTTTACATAGGATAATGAAGGGACTGAAGTGTTTTACTGATACAGCAATGGAAAGGGCCTCCACTTCACTTGGCAACTAGGTAGGTTGGCGTCCGCGTAACTTTGCGCTAAAAAAACCCGCAAGGTGAGATCTTCCATTGCATGTGATGTACAGAGTTGATCCAATGCTGTGTTTTTTGACAGAACCATCCATCACGATCCATAGCTGATCATTTGGAAGAGGAAGAGTAATTGTACGAGCTGACGAAAGAGCAGCTTGGGCTCTGGAAGGCAGAATTTAACTCATCAGTCCACACAACTCTGTCCAGTGATTGGCATCCAGCCACAACATCATCCAAGGGGGATAAGAGAGCGGAGCAGTTGGGGATAACACGAGCGAGAACCTTATATGCCCCGATAACGGATCTCATTCCCCTGACCTTCTCAGGAGCCGAACAAGTAGAGAGTGTAGCCACACGGTGTGGGCTGGCCTGGATAGTACCACTAGACCAGATCCATCCTAAGATGGTGGTGCTCTTTGGACATACAACTGTCTTCGTAGCAGAGAGGCGAAGTCGACATTTACGCAGAGCCTGCAACACCATTCTCCAGTTCTGGAGAAGTTCGTCCAATGTGTCTCCACCGCAATGGAGGTCGTCAGCGAGTTTGGCGACGGTCCCCTTCTCTAAGAGATCACCAAGGATGCGACACATGAGTTCTTCGAGTGCCGTCTCTGATCCAGGCATACCCATAGCAGATCTGGTATACACACGTATTCCCCGGAAGGGTGTGGCTACACCGCAGTACTTCATGGACTGGCGAGATAATGGGATTTGGAAGAAGGCACTCGTAAGGTCGGTAGTAATTAGATACTTCCACTGAGCAATTTTGCGGAGGATGGAATCTACGTTTGGCATAAGAGAGGGTTGGGGCTTGCTGTTTCAGCCCACATCAGCAAAGGCTGTGACTAAGCGGAACCCGCCACTGGGCTTCTTGATCAAGAATGAAGGATTCAGCTATTCCACAGTCATCCCCATGTCCTCAGGGCGAGCAAAGACTCTAAGCTTTTCTAGTTCATCAAATTTGTGTTGTTGTTCACACAGTTTATCTTGCGCTTACTGTGGTAGATGGCCTTTGCGTTGTGGAGGCTGAACAGGGCCCATGTTAACAACAGCCTCAAAGGGGCCTGCAGCACCATTGTAGCCTTGGAACACTGGGTCAAACACTTCATCATACTCTTCAAGAAGGGCACAAAACTTTGATCGTGTGTCAGGAGCGAACATGTTGTCAGGGTCGATGGTGACAGTCGAAGTGTCCTGAGAGTGAAGTGCGTGTGCGTTTTAATTTGGGGGGGGGCTGGTCTCGGTATAGTCATCTGGGTGTTCTTCGGGTTTGTACACAGGGCGGATTTGGCAAAATTGCTCATTTCGTTTGAGAACTCGTGGTTCGTTAGTTAAATTGGGGATCCGAACCTTCCCGCTGATGCTACGGATGACACTCGGTGGGGGCCAGTACTCAATGGGTCGCAGCGAACTCACACTGGGGGCATCCGTGTGAGGTTCGAGTGCGAACGCTGAGTCGATACTCAACATGTCACATAGAAGGACCATTTCGATGGACTCACCAGGCCACAGAATAGTTGTGTGGGGTGGGTCACGTACGACATGAGCTCGGCGTACTGCATGGCGATCAAGGCTCCCTTCCTGAGAACCATAAACGTATGTGGTGTCGTCACCCAGGATAACTTGATGCTTCGCAGGGCAGATTGAGATGTCATTCGGCTCCATGAGAGGTGTTCCTGCTAGTACTTCTACGTCAAGATTTTCAACAATCAGGCCCTCAAACTGAAATTCCCTTCCGTCGCGAGTCAGTGTCAGTCTGGTCTCACCAACCACTTGAAGAGGGGAAGACCCATCAGCCTGACGAGCGGACTGTGCACTCTTCTGAATCTTGGCTCCAAACCTCCTTACAGTTGTCTCACGAATCAGGTTACCCGTGGCCCCACTGTCGATGGCAACTCGGGTTGTGTGGTGGCCGTGGAAGGTGTCTAGATATGGAGACTGGCGAGTCTGGACACGCGAGATAGTAGACGGTTCTGTATAGTTTATGTTATTAACTACCTTGTCCATATGGGTATATGTTATGTCTCCAGACTCGTCGGCTGACTCTTCAGTTATGTCAGCCACATGGCGTGCTCTGGCGATGTACCGGCGATCTCGTTCGGGTAGGAAAGGACACTCACTGAGGAAATGACTGTAATCAGTGTGGCATACTTGTTTGTAGAGGGGACAGGACTTCGTAAGGTTGTTGGAACGAGTCCCCGAAAAGACTTGACGAGGTTTTGACGATGATAGGAACGATCACGGGCGGGGGACCTGTGGTCGAGACATTGAAGTGCGCAAAGACGTTGCATCTTCAGCAGCATGGAGCTCATCTAATAGTGAGTCAAGCGCCTGGGATATCTCCGGTTTGATGGAGGCTAAAGTGCGGGACCTGAGTTCAGTTCCATAGCGTTGTTTGACGACTCAGGGGAGTTCACTGTGGACAAGGCAAAGCCATGTGAGCACAATAAAGTTCTCCAACGAGGGAGATAATTCCTCATCTTCCGTGATCGCCTGGTTATGGTGGAAGATGCCGCCATCTTATCGAAGCAAGTTATCCTCCACAAACGCCATAAGGCGTTGGTATAAGTCTTCATGGCGCTCGTCGGGGTTATTGCGTATTGCTGCAAAGTCAATGAAGTGTGCGCCTGTTGACTGGAATCCAAAATGTTGTCGAATCGATTGCCATATGTTGACTACAGAGGTGGAGTTTCGGACTATGGTGTTGCGGGATATCACAGGGCAGTAGTTTGCAATCTGACCCAGCATAAGTTCCAGTACGGTGACTTTCTGTTGGGCAGTGTGCCGCTGCACAACGGGGACATCCTCACCATCATCCACAAGTCCACAAAGAGGGAACGCTCTGCTCTTCTTCTCCCAGGTGACGCTCTCAGTGAGGAAGGGCGCAAAGTTGGGATCGAGTGATTAAATATAAAGAAAATTATGTCTCCAATTTTCAAATGAGTTCACCGTTTCACTCTTGCTAAGTGACCACTGCTTTGGTGCACGGTGTGTGGTGGCCATTTTGATGACGGGCACGTTGTACAGACGATGTTTATGACACAGCTACAGAGTGAGCTGGTTGGCCACTCACCGTCTTGTGAGGCGTGATTGGGGTTCGAAGATGGCTCTCGTAACGGTGACGTTCTGCCGATCGCTGTCTCCGGGGTGAAGAGTGCGTGGAATCATATCCCGACGCTGCCACCACGCCACGATGGTTAAAGGGAATCCCCAACGGAGCACCGAGGCCAAACACCAGTCTTGGTGAGGTTGATATCAACTTTAATAACACACACGAAACAACGTGCCCGGCTCGTCCAAACCTTCCACGATACAGCACCCCTGCACGGTAACCCCGTGCACCACGCTCGCATGACGGATTAAACCACGTACTCTACTGGCGCTGCTGGTACTCATTGGAGAACATAATAAAAAAAATTGTGTGAACTCCTGGTTATGGATCAATGTTTACTCAGAATGACCTACTGATTATTCTATCAATGGAAACACCTCCCATACAATTCATGAGGATGTTGCCAGCCACCTGGAGATGTGTCTAAATCGCACAGCTTTCATCTTTGATGGTACACAATATCAACAAATATTTGGCACAGCTATGGGTTCGCTATTCTCTGTTTGATTGTCATCTCCATTTCTGAGGTTCAGGAGGTGGGAGGAAGTTCTCCCAGAACTCAACATTTCCACCGCCTTTCTTGGTAAAGGATCATTAATCACAAACCAAATTCGCAATTGGTTCATGAATCTTTCTCCTTCACACTTAGTCCCACATGCTTTATGCATAGAATACAATTTGCGGTGGAGGATGATTTCCTTCTCCTCAAAGCTCCAGCTCTGTTCATTTAATCTTTGCCAATTTGTCTGGAACTTTTTTTTGTATACTTTGTCGAGGCACATATAAGAACGAACACAGAATATAAAACAGGGAGAATGAGAAAAGAGGGGCAGGAGAGGGAAGCACAAAACAGAAGGGAACATAGACATCAGGAGATCTATGGAAGGGAGAGGGATGGGGTGGGTACATGGGATAAACAAGATGGACACCACAAGGACTTTCCAGAAGGAAAACAGGGAATTTGAATCAGGAGGTTTTGGTGTGGATTAACAGG
Organism: Eptatretus burgeri; assembly: GCF_056783735.1. NCBI lineage: Eukaryota > Metazoa > Chordata > Myxini > Myxiniformes > Myxinidae > Eptatretus > Eptatretus burgeri. The sequence continues at coordinate 692,859 of NC_140972.1, forward strand.
GGTCAAAATATCATGATTTTGGATCGGGGGAAATATGAGATGGTGGTGAACAGCTATTTTGAAGACCTGGAGGGAAAAGTGGGATTGAAAAGAGTGTGGATGTTTGTTTCAGAAGCAAGATTAAGAGTGAAGGTGAGCAGTGATTCTTGATTTTGGCAGTTTCTCCAGAAGGGGTTTTTTGGCGGACTTTTGAGCGCCCTGAGGAAATGTAAGGAGGAAAGAGCACAGACAGAGAAGAGAGGGGCAATGCCAGAGAGTAGTCAGTCGAAGACAGAAAGACCACCAACCTGCCTGTGGTGAGAGAGTGAGAGACCCAAAGACTCAGCTTCATCGCAGGAGAGACAAATGATCCGAAAAGCCTTCTTTTCCACAGCGTGAAGCCAAGCTAGATGTGAGGCAGGAGCACCATCAGGAGATGATAAATGGGGTTTCTGGGACGCCCATTCAAATGAATGGGGGAAACGGGAAAAACTTTCTGACCCAAGCACCAAAAGCTCAAAATAGGAGACTCATTTTCTCCCCACATATCCCCTTCCCTCCCATACAAGCAAATGTAAAATTGAGACTCTTAATTTTCTTTTAACATTCATTTCCATCGAGTATATTCACTTTATCTCTTCAAGCACGAAAGAAAGGGAAGTTCACTATCCCTCCTTTGGTTCTGTAAAATTGGGAAGTGCCTTTAAGAGCACAGTCGTGCTGTGAAAATGAGGAAGTATTCTGTGTCCATGTCTCTCATGGTTATATATGAAATCATCAGAACACTAACAGAACAAAGTTTAGCTAAAAGCAAACAAAAGAAGATATTTAAAAATAAGCGTATCATCGCCCCGCTCATCGCAACCGCTCACTCTCGAGCCGTCTGCCATGTTGGCCGATGTGCGCTGCTCACCTGTAGTTCGCGCTGGGAGAGCCCCGGTGATGTCACTTGCACACGGAACCTGCACGGCTTACTGTGCAGGCCCACCCGAGCATGTCATCCTGGCGACTCGCTCCGCACGTTCCGTGAACAGAACACGTGGCGTGCAGCACGTGATGCCCCGCACACGCGCTGGTATGGGGACTTGCGCTTTCCGAAGTCATACAACCTTCCTTTTAACCGTGCACGTGCCGGTTTTGTACCAAGCACGAGATGTTTCAGCGCCGGCTTCCGATTGTGCAAACGTGCGCGCTTGGGCCGTTTGCAAAGCATGGAATGGACCTCGCACGCAGCATCCCGCGGAGCCGGCACGGTCTGCAAAATAACTCCGTGTGGCCTACTAGGCTCGCCATCCCCGTCCAAATCCGTCCGACGTCCATTTCCATGCACGCACTCGTGCATGCAATGACACTCACACCATTCGCACACCTCGACACGCACTCTGGGACAATTACTTCAGGGATTCGTGTTAACTCAAGGGGTCCTGGGATCTCTACCCCCCCCCCCCAACTCTGTCATCCTGGACCATGGATTCCCTTAAACTTAGGTCTGAACCCACCTGATTCAACCCATCTTGGCCCGCCATGATTCGTACTGAGAATAAATTTGACGCTCTTAATTTGGAGGGAACATGGGGTTTGCTCTGTGCACCCCTGACCCGTGTTCCGTGAATTTCTCTATGGAGGCAGAGGGGGTCCGAATCGCACTCCTGACACCAATTTGTTGTGGGCCGGGGGTCGGTGGCGAGGTCGACTGCAAGACGGAACAGTCAAGCCATCTCCCACCGAACACAGGAATTGAAAGGTCGTTACCCCGGATAACTCCGAAGTCGACGGGTCACTTGAAGGACCGTGGTCGCCAATATTTCGATGGCATGAGGTAGGGTCCACTTGTCTATTTCAATTTACCTAAGTACTCACGCCGTCTAGCTTCCGGGGAAGCCACACCCTCGGCTGACTTTGTCCGAACCGAGTCGCATGTACCGACTCGGATCCGGCGTAACTGAGCGGATGTTACCAAAGTCGCGCCGGTCCCAATGACAACTGAAGGCACAGACGGCCTCACGACTTCTCAAGCCCGAACCATGCTAGGCCAATGAAAGAAAACACTGGCAACGAACTGGAACATTTAACAGGGGTTTATTTACAATAGGGAGGGGGACACAGAGCAGACTTAATCAGGAATATCAGGCAGGTAATGTACAGTGAGCGGAAAGCACTTAATTCTACTTAACAGACTGGCACCACACACACACACACACACACACACACACACACACACACACACACACACACACACACACACACACACACACACACACACACACACACCCCAAAAAAATGGACCCCGCCGGTCTTTATTTGGTCCTCCAGTCGAGGAGGATAGTTCAGCTGGGGGGACAGAGTCTGACCAGGTACCTGTCTGCCTCGTGCGGTCACACTGATTCCAACGTGCCATGGTGGGACTCAAACCCACGACCCGGAATCCACCGAGCCCACGATCCTGGCTGCCATGAACGACGATCGAGCACCACGGTCCTGGCTGCTCGACCACCACCACCATGAGGAACCCTGGAAAAGACCGCAGACCATGACTGCAGACCAAAGGTCTAAAGGGCAAAGACGATGACGATGACTCTACTCTCCCTCTTACTCTCCTTCTCAACCACACCAGATACAGCTCGTGACCTTTTTTTATCCTTCCCCCGCCACCGCCCCCCACCCCCCCCCCCGCGGGTCGAGGGAACCGCTCTGAGGTAACTCGCCTCCGGATTGAACGAGGGGTTGTCGGGCGATCAGTGGCCTCCTCTTATTGGTCGGGCCTAACACTCCATCTGGCTAAGGCGGAGTCGGCCCTGAGGTGATGAGCCTCCTGATTGGAGGAGGTCCAGTGGGAGGGGGCAACGACCACCCTCGTGCGTGTCTTAGAACCAAGACAGAACAACCAGGGGAGCACCTTATTCTCCATCCACCCTTGTAGCGGGGAGGGGAGTTCTCGGATCGGCTGTCGGGCCGGCCGCTGTCGATTGGACGAGCTCATGGTGGGCGGAGGGAACCTCACCCCTGTATGTGACAAGTTGCACGTGGGCGATGGATGGCAATGGTGTGAGAACGAAGGATGGATTTAAGATGTAAAAAAACCTGACTATAAAAGAAAGCCGCAGCGCACACATGAAATTAACAGATTAGACAGAAGGATGGGACCCTAACTATAAACACATACTTATCGAAATAACTGAACTGCGGGGATTCTGGCTGTTTTTGTGCAAAAAGCTTCCAAATCCGTAACAATATATTGTGATAAATCACTTAATCTCACCAAGTCATTCACGTCAGTCGGGCTTGGATAATTTATTGATTCATATGCATTTTTCAGATTAATATTTTTGGTTATATGACATTTCTGTCGTTCAGCCTGTGCCTTTGTGTAATAATTTGAAAAATCAACATCCAGTTCTTGGGATACACCAAAGATAGAACCATCTTTACCAACATGTCATTTTCTTAGATTAAAAATAGTCAGTAAAATTTTTTATTTTTGTTGAGTTGAAATAACACATATAGACATAATTTACCACAACACTTGGAATTTAATTCTTGGACTTGAAATGTTTGATAAACACCATTCTGTAAGAACTTTATGACTTCAACAGGTGGTGGAACCCAAAAACTATCAAAATAATATGTCTTGACTATTAAAAATACAAACCAATTCATAATAATAATATTCTTGACTTGGTGAGTTCAAAATAATATTCTTTGAATGTTTCGACACGTTTGTTAATTCATCTCAGACAAATAACCACATTATGAATTTTTAATTTCTTACAATATTTGATAAGTTCTAAATTTGATGTTCTATTCTTTCCAAATTCTTTAAACCACTCATCATTGCTCATTTATTTATTAGAAAGATATAATCCATGACCCATTTTAGTTAATTTTACACCTGCTTGTGCAATAGAAGAAAGCATATCTCCAAGCAACAATCTCGCTTGATCAGGCAGACTTTCAAGTTTTTCAGCAAAATCTACAATTACACCACTTCCACGAATATGTTTCTCCAACTCTTTGTCATGTCTTTCCAATTCTTTTTGAGGCCGGAGTTGAGCCTTCCTTTTTTTGGCAGTTTTCATCGCTGCTGAAATACCACCCGTCAATGCTCCAGCCGCACTTAAACCAGCAAATAAAGGAATTAGAAATGGGAGAAATCCTCCACTCGTCTCTCTTATTGAATATTTCTTCAACATTGGTTTTGAATATAAGATGATAGTTTATGAAGATTGATTTGATTAACATATACCCCAGTTGGCACTTTACTACTCATTTATTTTAAAAAAATATTATGTGAGACTAATCATAACACCATTATCTGTATTAATCTGCAATTCTGTTTCTTCCAAAAGCAAACAATATGTATCAACTTCTTCACTCTCTTCTCTTTCAATGCATAGGGAATTTGCCACTCGATTAGACTTTATAGTTTCCTTTTGAGCACGCAGGTCAATTGCATAGATTGTATACAGACTTTTAAATGCTGTCATATCTAAAATGGGTTCTTTATTTCCGTTGCTTTCACACACCTTTTGGTAAGACTTGTATGCTTCAGCATAATCATTTTTTTCCCAATTAATTTCCAATCTATCTCGTGGATAAAATGTTCCATCCAGAAAAACGCGAAGTTGTTTCACCCCAGCATTAACACTCAATGCATTATTCTTGTCAGTAGCAGTATCACCATCTGATTAAAAAAAAAATGAACTACAGATATCGTGGCTTTCCTTCCAGAACACCCAAATTCCATGTGAAAGTGGTTTGGTTCAGTTTAACGTGTTGGCATCTTCTTTTAAGGTATGATACATTGAGTGGCTTCTTTGAGTCAAGTTTTCTTTTCAACATCTCTTCTGTTTTAAGATTAGGAGTATATTCACTGATATACCAACTAATTTCATCAATAACAAATTTATTTTGAGCAGCAACAGCATTAGCCACACCAAAAAGCAATCTATTTTCATTATCATTCCTTTGCAGTTGAAAATATCATCCACTCCTCAAAGGGCGGAGGAGCTCCTTGTGAGCCAACGGCCATCCATATCTAGTGCCCAACTGTGTCTGCGGACGTCCTCCTGCAGTTGGGTCACTTCTTATTAGGAGGTTGGTGGCAGGATTTGCACTCCGGCCACCGTAAAACCCTTCATTCCGCAAAACGCAAAAACGCAAAAAAAATCTAAAAACCCACTCTGTGGGAGTACCTCCTGTGCAGCTTCCCTTTGCAGGGCAGCTCACCGGATGATGGGACTGGGGCAAAGCCTTCGGGACCCCCAATCTTTGATAGAAGGGAAACCACGGGGTAACATCCCTGGGTCAGATTGCGGGAGAGTGTGTCGGAGTGGTGCTGAGGTGTCGTCCATCAGACGGCGGTCTCCTTGGGTTAACCTGAGGCGGTCCCTTCGGGTGGGTGCCTGGAATGTCCTATCCCTAAGAGAGGATGATCACCTGTATCTGTTATCATCTGAGCTCAAGCGTTTGGACATCGGGATTGCAGCTCTCTCTGAGGTTCGGAGACCGGATTGCGGCGAGATAATGGTGGGTGGTTACACCTACTATTGGTCTGGTCGCTCTGATGGTTACCATACCCAAGGAGTTGCTGTAGCTGTGTCCAATAAGCTGACCCCAATGATAATTGAGGTAACACCGGTCAACGAGCGTATTATGAGATTAAGGATTCGTCACTCCTTAGGTGTCATTTCCCTGGTCTCTGTTTATGCTCCGACTGAGGCGAGTGATCTCACCGTGAAGGATGCATTCTACGCCACACTCGAGTCTGTGGTTGATCATTGCCCCAGACGAGATACACTTCTAGTCTTGGGGGATTTCAATGCATCGACTGTAACTGATAGGGATGGTTATGAGGTGTGTGTTGGTCCCCATGGGTCAGGAACTATGAACCAGAATGGCATTAAGTTCCTTGACTTTGCAAGAAGTCATGGACTTAGGGTGGCTGGTTCATGGTTTCAGCGCCCACAAGCTCATCGCTGGACTTGGTATTCCAACGCTGGCGTTGTGGCAAAGGAGATTGACCATGTCCTCATTGACGGTCGTTGGAGGATGATCCAGAACTGCAGGGTCTACCGGAGTGCTCAGTTCCTCAATACTGACCACAGGCTTGTTGTAGCAACTCTAAAGCTGCACCTTAAATCGTGGAGAATGGTACCATCCCAGCCGAGGCTGGATGTTGCCAAGCTCAGGGATGAGAGAGTAGCTGAGGAGTTTGCGAACAGGCTGAGTGGACACGTGGGGGGTCTGGGTGCTTTGGGGGGTCCTGAAGAGTTGTGGAGTGCCTTCAAGACCACCGTCCTTGATGTTGCCGGTGGATGCCTTGGAGCTCACCGCAGGGCAAAGAAGAATTTTGTCTCTCAAGGGACACTGGATACCATTGACCAGAGTCGCAGGGCCAGGCTGAATGGCAGAGCTGAGCTGTTCAGGGAGCTGAGGCGTAAAACTGTACGTGCACTGAGGGTGGACAAGGAGGCCTATGTGCGAGGAATCTGTGAGGGGGTAGAGCATCACCTGTGGACAGGTGATTCTCATCCCGCTTACAGGGGAATTCGCGCATTACGTTCATCCAAGCCCATCCCTCGGAGCACTACAGTTCGAGCAGAGAGTGGTAGGCTCTTGACAGAGGAGTCTGAAGTGAAGGCCCGCTGGGCCGGTTACTTTGAGTGGTTGTACCAGGCTGATCCCCCAACTGTCGAGTTGGACGTCAAGGGTGTTACAATCCCTGTTGCTGACCCTCGAATCAACTGTGGTCCACCTACGCTTGTGGAAACACGGGCTGCAGTGAACCATTTGAAAGGGGGCAACACTCCAGGGATCTGTGGCATCCATGCCGAACTTCTCAAGGCTGGTGGAAATGCTGCACTCGTGTCGTTGCATGCAGTTTTGTTCTCTGCCTGGAACACAGGCATCATCCCAACTGACTGGAAGAGGGGCCTTGTTGTCCCTCTCTGGAAAGGGAAGGGTGATCGCCAAGACTGCAACAACTACCGAGGGGTGACGCTGCTCTCAGTGCCGGGCAAGGTCTTTGCTCGGATAATTCTCGATAGGGTTCGCCACCATCTGCTTGAGCACCAGCGTCCAGAGCAGTCAGGCTTTACACCAAAGAGGTCAACGATTGACCGTATCCTTGCACTTCGTGTCCTCACCGAACGCAGACGAGAGTTTCGGCAAGGGCTGCTTGCAGCCTATGTTGATCTCTGTAAAGCGTTCGATTCAGTGAATCGGGATGTCCTCTGGAGGATTCTTGGTCTTCGTGGGGTGCCACCAAAACTGATCGATCTGATGTCTGAACTCTACTCTGGTACTGAGAGTGCTGTGAAGTGTGGTGGTACCATCTCTGACTTATTTCCAGTTGTTACTGGAGTTCGTCAGGGATGTGTACTTGCCCCCACACTTTTCAGCACTTGTATGGACTGGATTCTAGGGAGGATGTCGGAGAGATCAAGTTGCGGTGCATCATTTGGGAATGTCAAGATCTCGGACCTTGACTTTGCAGATGATGCAGTCATCTTTGCGGAGACTTTAGACATCCTCTTGGGGGCCCTCGAGGTGCTGAATGAGGAGTCGGAGTCGTTGGGTTTACGGGTTTCTTGGGTCAAAACTAAGATCCAGGCTTTCGGTGACATCTTGGATGCTGCTGTCCTGTCTGTGTCTGTTTGTGGTGAGGATGTTGAGGTCGTGGATAGATTCACTTACCTTGGCAGTGATATTCATGTCTCTGCTGGCTGCGAGTCAGAGGTCAATAGACGTCTGGGTCGGGCCTGGGGAGTCATGGATTCACTGGATCATGGGGTGTGGCGCTGCCGGTACCTGTGCGGGAGGACGAAAGTCTGAGTCTTCAGGTCCTTGGTACTTCCAGTCTTGCTGTATGGGTGCGAGACTTGGACTCTGACCAAGGATCTGAGATGGGGACTTAATTCCTTTGGTACCAGGTCTCTTCGGAGAATCCTTGGCTATCGCTGGTCGGACTTTGTGTCCAATGAGCGGTTGCTGAGAGAGACTCGGATGAGATTTGTTACCTGCATAGTCCGTGAGCGTCAGTTGCGGCTGTATGGACATGTGGCTCGTTTTCCTGACTCTGATCCTGCTCACCAGATTCTCTCAGCGAGGGAGTCTCATGAGTGGAGGAGGCCAGTGGGTCGACCACGTGCCTCATGGTTGCAACAGGTTGACCATCATCTCAAGGAGATGAGGATTGGCCTGGCATCTGCCTGGGGGATGGCCAGACGGAGGCCCCTGGAGTACCGGCGGAAAGTGGACGCAGCGACGTGCTGTTCTGGCACATGCTCCCATACCTGACCTGACCTGCGAGCAATTTCGGAAGATATTTGAGAAATCTCACATGCTCTGGGTGAAACTGTTATCGTTTTGTATCCACTTCCCGGATTATAACTAAATTTGTCATTTTTCTAGGTAATATTAAACAAGGTATTTTAAGTTTCCATGGGCAGTAAAGATGCCTCATATTCTTTTGTTGCCTCAAGTTGTAGTGGGTGGGTATGGAAATGAAGATGTGTGGTCGCTTGTTGTGAAATTAAAACTTAGGATTGTGCTTCTCATCTTAATTAATATGGGATAAAATGTCTTCGTATTGTCATTTATTAATTATTTTCATGTTCATCAACTGGTCTAAAATGGCTGATGCTTCATTAAAACAATTGTTATTTCCAGCCTTCTTACTACCTAACAGCAATAACAGTCTATTTACTTATTGTGATGAGTCATTTGGAAGAAAACTAACACCTGAACCAGGGCTACTTCAAGCCTGAATAATGTGTTTCGCCTTCTCATTCTTCCTACTTTTACCAGATAGACTAACCCTTTAATTAAGAGAGTCCAGCAGATCAATATTTACTCTCTCATCCTTATTTTTCATATCCAATGGTTTATCAAAATATTTTGATTCATCCCTCACAGTTGAACCTTGTTTTCCATCTTTTGTTAGAAGAAACATTCATCTTGGAATTAGTTTAACAGGAGGTTGAGCAGAACTCAAGAACCTTAATTTATCATTAAATATCAATCCCTTTTCTTGAACAAGATGAAATATTGCTGCTTGTTCTGTTGGAATGAGTCCTGCTTTGGTTTTTGAATACACTGAATATTCATTGTTTTGTAGAGCATTCACAATATAATCAGGGGGTTGATTTTTCTCTTCCAGTTGTTGAAATAATCCCTCATCATCATATTCTAATTCTCCGATATGCTCTAATTCTTCCTCCGTCATTTGACTGAAACCTTTTAACATTTGAAGTTTTTTCGGAGTATATTCTATGGTGGGAACTGGAAGCATCTATATTTTTTTTTCTTGGGAAGTTTTTAAAAGTGGTTCAAAAAAAATTCTCTTGTTTTTCTTTCAAATGCTTCATCACCCGTTAGTTTCTGTCTGCGTTTCTTCTTTTTGTCTTCCTGTTATTTTACAACTTTTGAAACCAACTCTTGGTGCTCCTTAAATCTTCTTGCTCTTTCTTTCGCATCGATTTATTTATTGGAAAATATCATTCACTGAATTATAAAGGTCAACAGGGAAATTTTCCTTTTCTTCATCATTAAAGTAGATGTGTTCAAATAAATCCTTTTCTTTAAATTTTTAATCAAATTCTTCATTCACATTAATACGAGTTGTAATTTCTTCTTCACCAATACTTGTATCTCTGCTTTTCATATGTGTGCATTAAGTTTCTTCATCAAATCAAAACCGAATGATAAAATCTTAACCCCATTACCGCTCAGATGTTTAATAATTTGTCTCATTCCTTCTGGATTAGTTTGTCATATCACAAGAACACCAGATTTTAGTTTCTTTAACTCACTCTTACAATGTGAATATTTTGTTGTACCAAGAGAAACCTCCTCAAATATGTGACCTTCATTCCTCAATCGCATATGTTCCTCTTCTGAAATATAGTAATAATCTTCACCTTCTACTTCTCCAGGTCTTATTGCTCTCGTTGTTGTTGATACAATACGAACTGCATGGTGTTTTTTTTTAGAAAATTTACAATATTTTCATTTGTACTATTGAAGAACCTTGATTAATGAAAGTTTTTTTCCAGAAGCAGATTTACCCACAAGATTTATAATAATAGTTGTCATTTATATATGTAATTGTTTATAAAATAAAATATATATCTTTTAATGTCTCATCTTGTTTCACAAAAATATATTTGTATTTTTCAGTCGTGTGCTTCATATATTCCCCAAATTCCATTTTATGACATAATGTTGAACAATTGTCTCTCCAAAAATTGTTTATATCTATTGAATTTAACTTGAATAAAATAAAAGTATGAGCATTGTTTCTTTTTGAGTGACGAGAGAGTTGAAAGTATGATTGACTAAGATAAATACGATTACAAGAAGAATGTCTCCCTCTTGTGTCATCGCTATCCATTACCGTTTGGTTTCTCTCATTAACACAATCATCAAAGATAACGAGGTTCTTTTTTGATTTAACCAAATCTTGGGGAGAAGGTATTGTTGCGGGCCGGGTATCGGCTGCGAGCTCGACTGCTAGGTGGAGCAGTAGGGTCGACTCTACCGAGCACCCGGAATTTAGATCATACCTTTCGGAAAACTCCGACAGGTACGGGTCTCTTACCGGACCGTGAATCGTCAATAATTACACCATGTGGTACAGGGTTATTTGCCAATCTTCAAAATACCGAGAGCTCCATGTGGCGAGTTTACCGATTATTCACACCCTCGACGGTGATCGTACGGAACAAGCCGCGAGCGTGCTCGAACCGTGTGCGACCCGAGCGGATGATCACCGAGATCCGTCGGTTCAAATGTCCCCTTACGGTGGCAACAACGGCCTTGCTAATTCTCCAACAGGAGTCACGCTAAGCCAATGGAAGGAAACACAGCAACAAACTGATACATTTAACACATGGGTTTATTTATAATGGGGGGAAGGAGGGAAGCACACAAGAATGCAGAGTTATCCGACTAAAGAGATGCACGTATGTACAGCAAGGCACTTAACCATCTATTACTTACTAGACTGGTTCCACAAACAAACACACACCCAAAATAAACGGTTTGCACAGCATATATTGAGGCCTCCAGCTCAGAGTGAAAGGCGAGCTGAAGACCAGAGCCTGCACTCGGACCTGTCCACCTCGTGTGGTTTGGGCGAGCCGATTCGAACCAGGCACCAGCAAGAGGCGAGCCGAATCCAGACACCAGCGAGCTGCGAACGGCCTCCCGAGCTCCACTCAGCACTCGTGCCGACAACCAAACCTCTCCTCTGTATCCCGAATTGACGAGAACGCAGGAGGTTTCTCGGCCACTTCCCCAAGTCTTTGAGTTGAACGCCAAAGCGACGGCTGATAACTCCACACTTGCTCCACCTTCCCATGAGAATGACCACAACCTTGTCGGCTCGATGGTCATCAACTATCTCCCAAACTCTCCAGTTCACCGGCTGAGACACGGCACGCAACCTTTGCGGTTCTTGTGGGGGATGGTGGCTCTCCAGCTCTCTCTCTCTCTCTCTCTCTCTCTCTCTCTCTCTCTCTCTCTCTCTCTCTCTCTCTCTCTCTCGTGGTCCGATCGTGCCCCACCCATATTCACCCTGTCTCGGGGGGGGGGGACGCCTCCGCCCTCCCTCACTGGACGGTTTTGGCGCGGAGAATCGCTCGTCGCCCTGTCACTGGCCAAAACTCTTGGCGAGTCCATTGATTGGCCCGGGGGTGTGATGATGTCATGCGGACCGCCTTCCTCACCATCGCGAGGCTCCTCCTTGAACTCCGCCCACCAAACAGACAGAGGAACATTATTCTGCGTGGACTCAGCACACGTACGTGCTGACACGTATGCAGACAATGGCATCAGTGTGAGGAATTGAGGTGAAGGCGTGTTATTGTAGTTGATGGTGGTGTAAAAATAAAAGAAAACCCTGACTATCAAAATAACGCACAGCGTATGTACATTTATTCACCCATTAGACACGGGACGGGGACCCAAACTAAAAACACATACTTACCGACATAACTGTTCTGGAGGACCTCTATGTTCTGTGCTCATGGCTTCCAGATTCGCAACAGTATATCATCCGTATTATAACTTAGAATACAAGTTATCAGCTTTGATTTCTTTTTATATCTCTGTGCATCACAAAATATTTGTATTATATCTTCAATGTTGGATTCATGAAGTTTGTTTTGAAGTTTAAATAAACCGATTATATCTTCTTTTTGAAGACCAGCATTAAAACCTTGAGAGAGTAGTTGATACTTAGGTTGAAAACTCGACTTTGTCAAAATTAATAAATTATCATAATCTAAAAACTTGGGAGTAAGGAGCATCTTTAAAAGTAATCAGGTTTTTCCACATCTGCTTGAACCAACTATGAGACATCTTAATGAATTTGGAAGATTTTTATGGTTGTTAAATTTTATCTTATTTTCCCAAATGGGTAAAAAATCGTTAATTTATATATTTGGAGAACAGGTTATTTAATTTTTTATTGGCTTTTTGGAAACTCTATGTTTTATCCGAAGTTCAGGTTTAATTTCAAGATAATCCATTATTTTATTTATGCAATATCTTGTGTTGATATTTCCCTGAAAACGACAATCGTTAATAATATAAATCATCAATCCATGAAACATGGTCGTTATTTGTTCAGTCTCTTCTATTGTAAGAAAAGGTGTATTATCACCCTCATACTTTACATTCATTTCTCGAAACAATCTTGTAAAGTAATTCATTTTGGTGTAAATCTCAAAGAATTATATTCCTTTTTATATTTTTTATTATCATTAATTAAAAGATAATCACAGAACATGCATTGTTTATAGGCTTTTGACTCTGTGTTTAATCCCCATCTTTCACACGCAGGACAATTCTCAAATTTGTCATGTGGAGAATCAGGAAATTCAAGAGGCTCAAAATATACGAAACTATTCATATTTATAAAGTAAAACTTGACTTAAAATAAAATTCTTCTTCGGTATCATCTTCGGTACTTTCATTGGTGCTTTCACAATCATCACTCGAACTACTTTCATAACTATCGTTTGAACACAAACTCTCGGAATCATAACTGTCTTCTGTGCCAATAGGAGATACTATCATCACTCTCATAATCTTCAGTTTAATAATGACTTATTTAATGAGTCAAAAAAAACATTACCATCTATATCTCTATACTTTTTTTCATTAACAGATTGAACTACTACTTTTTTATATTAAAGGTAATTTTAAAATGATCCATAGCTACGATTGAACGAAACGTCATTTCACCTGATATATTAACACTTCATTTCATCAGGATTTACATCTTTATGGTTGTTGAAAAAATACAAATTTCTCCTTGCATATTACAGATGGTCTTATCTTTTCTTTCCAAAGCTTCATCCATAAGGTTTTACTTTTTTGATACTTTTTCTTGTTTCATTGCTTTTTCGAGTTTTGAATATATTGCCAGAAGGAGAGGAGAAACTTTTGTTAGAGCTACTTTAATTGATGTTCTTCCAGATGTACTAAAAGCCCTTGCACTGAAGGAAATTGAAGAACTCGTATTATTCACCATAATTGCTTTTATCCAATAGTTGTTACATTTATCTTTATTCAATTTGACATCCTCGACATATTTCTCAGTATCTTTTACAAATGAAGAGATTGATTGAAACTTGTCTTTTGTGTTTTGATACATTGTATTTATTAAGTGAAAAAAGTTGGAGGATAAAATGGATACACCTATAACTTACATGGAATTTTCATCAATAATTTTTTTTATTTTAAGCAAAGTTTTGTTATATAAATATGGTGAATACAACGCACTGCAATGTTTGTAATCACGAATATAAATGTTAAAAAACACCTTCAAACCAACAAACACACATTCAATCTTTTCAGACAATTATCTCCACTTGACCGAGAAGCAAAACATTGCGATAGATGTGATGATGATATTCTTTAAAATTTTTTATAATAAACACCTTCAATCACGCAAGCACAAGAACAATGAAGAAAGGGAAGGTGCCACTAAATTCTCCATTGAAAACACTGATGGGGCATTTAAAGGACATATAAAAATATGATTGTTTCACTTTCAAGACCCTGGACCATCTTCAATCATTGAAGCTGTTGATATGGTTAAACAAAGTATTGAAACTATAATTAAAAACACATTAAGTGAAATGAAAACTTTTAAGTTTTATATGGGAGTAAAATTGAATATGGTAAGAGAAGGTGATGAAACTACTCCCTATATGAGGACAACCCCTCACTTTATCTCATCATTTCAAGATTTTGTAAGATGTGATGTTTCTGATGAAATCCAGAGACAAGAACAAGATGTTGATAACATTGTAGTAGGTAGTGGATTTGCTATTACAAAAATAATCTTTATAGATATACACATCTTAAAATCATATCCTCTTCAAGGTTCTTCTTATATTGATTTAACAAAAGAGATAAAACTTAAGAAAGCAGTTGTTAATATTCAAAACAAAGATAATAAATGTTTTATATGGCCTGTTCTTGCTCACTTATATCCTCCACAATGGAAACCTGAAAGGATTGAACATTATAAGAAATACGAGAATACATTTAATGTTAAATATTTAAAGTTTCCAATGTCATTGAGAGATATTCATAAATTTAAGAAAATGAAAAATCTATCTGTTAATGTATATGGATTAACGGATGCAAACAAAGTTCAGGTATTAAAAATTTCAAACAACTATAAACATGATGAAACACACATTGACCTTCTCTACTTTACTTCAAAGGAAACATCACATTATGCTTTCATCAAAAAATTATCAAGATTAACCAAATCACAACTACACAAGAGAAAATGTAAAACATCTCCTTGTAAGAGATGTCTCAACTCCTTTCACACAAAAGAACGATGAAATCAACATTCAAAATATTGTAGTAATCATAAATCAACCGTAATCAATTTACCAAAAGCAGGTTCAAACATATCATTCAAAGATTTTAACAAATTTATAAAACATCCATTTCTGATACATGCTGATTTTGAAAATATCCTTGAAAAGATAGATACTGTTTCTCCAATTCCAAATAAATCAAACACAAATAAATATGAAAAACATACTCCTTGTGGTTTCTGTTATTATATCAAATCATCTGTTGGTGATGAATACAACAAGTTAGAACTTTATGGAGGAGAAGATGCCTCAGAGGAGTTTGTAAGATGATTGGAAAAAGACTATCAGACTAAGAGAAATAATGATTAAAACCTATAAACCAATGTCATTAACAAAGGGAGAGAAAAAGGAATTTAGAAAGAACAGTATCTGCCATATTTATGAGGAGAAAATTGAGGGAGAGGTCAAAGTTAGGGATCATTGTCATCTTACTGGAAATATAGAGGTCCAGCTCATTCCCGTTGTAATCTTAATTACAAGCCCCCAAACTTTATTCTTGTCTTTCTTCACAACAACACTCACTATGACACACATCTATTTATAAATGAACTTTCAAAGACATCTGGAGATATTTCTGCCATTCCTAACACAGATTAAAAATACATCTCATTCACAAAAACAATTCATACAGCCCCCATAACCCATATCAGATTTCTTGACGCATACAAGTTTATGGCAAGTCCATTATCTAACTTAGCCTCAAATATTAAAAACTTACCGAATCTTAAATCACATTTCTCAAATCAAGAAGAGATTGATCTCTTATCACAAAAGGGAATATATCCGTATAACTACATGGATTCATTTGAGAAGTTTAAAGAAACACAACTTCAACTTCCTTCAACGGAAAGTTTCTATGGCAAGTTGCATAAAACTCGTATTTCCGATAGAGATTATACACAGCTAAAAAGGTTTGGGAGAAGTTTAATATAAAGAATCTTGGAGAATATCATGATTTGTATCTTAAAACTGATGAATTGTTATTGACTGATGTGTTTGAAACTTTTAGAACAGTCTGTCATAATAAAAATTCTTATGGATTAGATCCCGCTCACTGGTACACAGCCCTGGGTTTGGCATGGAGTGCTATGTTAAAAAATCACAAAACAGAATTTGGAATTAATCAGTGATATAGATATGCTTTTAATGATAGAGAAGGCTAAAAGAGGAGGAATATCTCAAGTATGTTCCAAGAGACATGCAAAAGCAAATAACAAATATCTTCCTGATTATAATAAGAATGAGGACAACTCTTACCTGATGTATTATGATGCTAACAATTTGTATGGGTGGGCTATGTCTCAATCTTTACCTGATGGAAAACTTAAATGGGTTAAAGAAAAACATTATGAAAAAGTTTTACAACACATTGTTGTCTCCTCTCAAAAAGAATTGGATGAAGCTGAAGTTGGATATTATTTTGAGGTTGATTTAAAATATCCAGAAGAACTTCATAACAAACATAAACACCTATCTTATGCCTCTGATAAAGAAAGTCCAATAAAAGAATGGTTAAGTGATTACGAACAGTCATTTAATATAAAAGGTAAATCTCCAGAAAAACTACTTACTACATTAAATGATAAAGAAAGTTATGTTTTGCATCAAAGGAACTTGAGACGATATTTATCTGCTGGGTTGAGAGTGAGGAAAATTCATCGGATTTTGAAATTCAAACAAAGCCATTGGTAAAAGAAGTATATTGATTTTAATACAAGAAGGAGAACAGAAGCAAAAACAGATTTTGAGAAGGACTTTTATAAATTAATGAATAATGCTGTATTTGGAAAGACTATGGAAAATTTTAGGAATCGACAAAACATAAGACTTGCTACGTCTTGGAAACAGGCTTCAAAATTAATTAATAGACCAAGTATTGAGTGAGCGGAGGTGTTTTCAGAGAACTTTTGTGCTATTCATTTGAAAAAAGAGAGTATTGAAATGGATAAACCTATTTATATAGGAACAACAATTCTTGACTTGTCAAAATCATTAATGTATGACTATTACTCTAAAAATTAAAAATCAAAGTATAAGGATAATGTGTCATTGTTATATATGGATACAGATAGTTTTATATTAGAAATTAAGACAGGTGATGTATATGAGGATATGATTGATAACATTGATATATATGGTACAAGTAATTATAAGTCAGGTGATGTGTTGTTTTCATCAAAGGATAAAAAGGTTATTGGTAAGTTTAAAAATGAATTGGGTGGGAAGGTCATGAGTGAATTTATAGGATTGAAATCAAAGTCGTATGCTTTCACGTATATTGATAATAATATCATTGAAAGGTGTGATAAGAAGCGAAAGGGAATAAAGAATAATATAATCAAGTAAACAATAAACTTAACATTATTAACCTCCGCCATCGAAGATGGACGGGGAGGTTACTGTTTTCACCCCTGTCTGTTTGTTTGTTTGTGAACAGTATTACGGAAAAACTCCTGGACGGATTTCGACGAAACTTGGTGGGGGGATAAGGTATGGTCCAAGGATCATGCCATTATATTTTGGACTTGGTCCAAAGTCCAATATGGCCGTGATGGCGGCAATTTTGAAAAAATATTTGAATTTTTGATTTTGCATTTCTACATGTTTTGAGTGATTTCCAACCCCCCAAAAACAAATTTTACAACTTTTTTTTTCAAAAAAATTTCGATTTTATTTTTTTGGCATTTCTACATGCGCGTCGATCTAGTTTAGTTGATTCAATCGTGGTTCAGTAGAGTCTTATCTGTTTTGACCTACAATGAATAGGATATCAGGTTCACTTAAGTGACCCAGCAGTATTGGCAGCGGAGGTTTTGCACTCTACTGGGTGCTCCCCCTCTAGTTACAACTGTTTAACCTTAAATAAGGAAGAGTACAGAAAAATGAACACAATAAGAAGTTATAAACATTAATTACATACAGAAGAGATAAATAAGAAAGCATTAGGATCTTTTGATGATAAAAGATATATTTTAGGGAATGGAATCAATAGTCTCCCTTATGGTTATAAGTATAAGTGTTAAGATATTGGGTTGGGAATTTTAACAGGCTACCGTCATCTTTTTACTGATTTATAAATTATAGAACCAGGCAAAAACGAAACCAAAGAGTGGAGATGTAATCAGCCTTGGTATTTAAATGAGAAACATAGAGAATGTGAGAAATATCAAATAAGTCTTATTGAAGAAATAACCGGGGTAAAAGTAGATAAAACAAATGAGCAGATAAATTTAATTACAAATAAGTTGGAGGATGGAAAGAAAAAAAATTAATATCCTTGAATGGACTGAAAACTTTGATGGTTATCAATTGAACAATGGAAAAGCAATTTACTACAATCTCAAAATTATATGTGGCTCAGGAGGTGGTCAAATAAGAGCATGAAGAGAAGTTTATCATTTCATTTCTGCTCAACAAAGACACTTAAACCAAAAACCAAGTTCCAAGTTATTCTTTGTGAATATACTCGATGGAAATTAATGTTATAAGAAAATGAAGTTATTCCCTAAAGTAGAACATGTGCAAATATTTGTTCGTTCGCTCTTTGAGTGGAATGAAAATATAAAAGGACTGTGATTATGTTGGGGGGAAGAAGTGCTTTAATCAGTGAGTCTCAATCTTTCATAGTCTCAATTTTACATTTGCTTGTATGGGAGGGAAGGGGATAGGTGGGGAGAAAATCAGGCTCAATTTTACATTTGCTTGTATCGGAGGGAAGGGGATAGGTGTGGAGAAAATCATTCTCCTATTTTAGGCTTTTGGGGCTTGAGTCAGAAAGTTTTCCCCTTTTCCCCCATTCATTTGAATGGGCGTCCAAGAAACCCCATTTATCATCTACTACCATCCCAGAGAGGAGAGCAGTACTCCATCAGGCTGCAAATGAAAGCTTTGTTTATGACTTGGAGCTCAGGTGTACCAAGGAAGGACTTTGCACGATAGAGGATGCCCAGGAGGAGGCTGGCTTTTGAGGCCAGCTTGGAAATGTGCCTTTCCCAGGAAAGATCATGGCTAATAGTGAGGCCCAAAATCTTGAATGACAGAACCTCTTCTAGAGGATTGTTGAGAAAGTAGATGGGGGGGGGGGGTGGGGGGATTCCAGACGGTCCTTTTGGAGTCATTATGAGAGTGTGAAATTTGTCAGGATTGAAAGACATGCTCCAAGTGTTTGACCAGCTTGTGCTTTTATCCAGGTCTGCAGAGAGTGAAGAGGCAGCTGCCTGCCGATCTGAGGGATGAGAGATGGTACGACATGCTCCAAGTGTTTGACCAGCTTGTGATTTTATCCAGGTCTGCAGAGAGTGAAGAGGCAGCTGCCTGCCTATCTGAGGAATGAGAGATGGTACAGAGGGTGGAGTCATTGGCAAAACGATAAAGAGGATTTTCCAGAGCATCAGAGATCATTGATGAAAACCAGGAAAAGCATAGGGCCCAGAACACGACCTTGACGAACTGGAATTCCAGCCTGGACAGGAATGGGAGATGAGAGAATTCCATTAAGAGGTACACGTTGACTGCGACAGGATAGGAAGTCAGTGAGGCATGAGTGGAGATTGCCTTAGATAACATAGGAAGAGAGTTTGGTGAGCAGTGCGGGATGTGAAACCACATGATATATATATATATATATATATATATATATATATATATATATATATATATATATATATATATATATATATATATATATATATATATATATATATACACACACATATAGGGAGATTGCTCTGATCTCATATCTGGCATTGAGTACCTCCATCTCTTGTTGCGAAAGCAGAAGCAGCATGTCCAGGGAAGAGTGGCCTGGTCTGAATGCAAATTGATGTTTGGTAATAAAGCCATTGAAGAAGAGAAAGGATTTGATGTCAGAAGTGATGATGGATTCCATAACCTTGCTGATGATTGGGAGAAGGCTGATTGGTCTGTAGTTGCAGGGATCTGTTTTTGCACCTTTTTTATGCAGGGCAGTAATGTTTGCTGATTTCCAAGCAGACGGCAGATGACCTTGAGCAAATGAAAGGGTGAATAGAACAGAGAGAGAGGGTGAACAAGAGCAGAGGAGCAGGTTTTTCTGGACATCTCGACAGCATACATTACATACCAAACACCGAACAATGAGTTTTTTTTCAAATTAAAGACTTCAAATATTAATCATCAATATTTTTTTTGAAAGGAAAACGTACCTTGTTCAGTTTTCATTGCGTTAAAAAAATTTTTTTTTAATGTACATAAATTCAGAGGTGATGTTGAGTGTGAAGGTGTACATGTACATTTCATATATAACTTAGAGTGTACATGTACATTTCATATATAACTTTAAAGTGTACATGTACATTTCATATATAACTTTAAAGTGTACATGTACATTTCATATATAACTTTAAAGTGTACATGTACATTTCATATATAACTTTAAAGTATACGTGTACATTTCATATACAACTTTAAAGTGTACGTGTACATTTCATATATAACTTTAAAGTGTACATGTACATTTCCTATATAACTTTAAAGTGTACGTGTACATTTCCTATATAACTTTAAAGTGTACGTGTACATTTCATATATAACTTTAAAGTGTACGTGTACATTTCATATATAACTTTAAAGTGTACATGTACATTTCCTATATAACTTTAAAGTGTACGTGTACATTTCATATATAACTTTAAAGTGTACATGTACATTTCATATATAACTTTAAAGTGTACATGTACATTTCCTATATAACTTTAAAGTGTACGTGTACATTTCATATATAACTTTAAAGTGTACATGTACATTTCATATATAACTTTAAAGTGTACGTGTACATTTCATATACAACTTTAAAGTGTACGTGTACATTTCATATATAACGAGGATCTCTGCCGACTTTCTCAAAGATAAGTTTTCCGGTCGTTTTTCTCACGTTTTTATTGTTATTTTGTTATCTCTCTGATTACTGTGTGTTTCTAGTTCGGTCTTGTGTTAAAACTTGAGCCGATTGTTGAGTTTTCGATGTCTTTTCATATCGGGTTTTATTACCATCAGTTATTACTCCTTATTACCATCAGTTTGTATTTTCTCCACTTTTCCCTCCACCCTACCTCTATCCCACTCAACTATACCCTCTGTTTCATGTCTTAAAATAAAAAAACCCCCAAAAAAATACCTTTTATCTCACATTATACCCCACGTGACCACATGACCTTCCTGTACCGATTCTTCTTCCTCCTCCTTCTGCCGATTTACCATCGACAACTTTCGCGGACCAACATTCACCATACACCTTCATGATTTTTTTCTTCAACCTTTCCTTTACCTCATCTTAAAAAAAGAAATCTTAACTTCTCACGTTACCCCTCCTGTAAGCACGTGTTTCTCCACCCCTTCTTCTTCTTGCGTAACTTTCAATGAACTACCGGTTTCCTTTTGCGTTTGTTGATCCAAATTCACCAAACACCTGCACGATTTTTCTTCAACCTTTCCTTTACCTAATCTTATGTAATCTTTATCAACCCCCCCCCCTCCCCCCCAAAAAATGGTTTCTTAAAATGTTTCAACTTCCTCCTTCACACGTGTGGTTCTCGGTATTGTATCATAATTCACTCTTCTTCTTCTTCTTCTTCTTCTTCTTCTTCTTCTTATTCTTCAAAAGGCTGTTTTTAATTCGACCTTTCCTTCAGCCTGCGTCCAAAACGTCCCACTGTTACAATGTTTCTTTTCTCCATTATCTTAATTCTCCTTTATTGCATTGCATGATTGGCGTTGGCTTAATGGTTCGGATGATGGGCTTTACATCCTAGGGTCCTGAGTTCAAATCCTGCTCAGCTGTTGAATTAATACCAGGTGGGGTTAACTCGGCCTGTTATCCTTCCAAGGTCGGCAAAATGAGTGCCAGCATGCTGGTATACTGTGTCGGAGTGGTGACCCGTCCAGGATTATGCCCAATCGCCAAGGAGTCTGCTAAGACAGCACCAACGCTCTGCACAGAGTATGATCCCAATCTCCTCCTTTATTGCATCCCTCACCTTATGTCTTTCATCGCATCTCTGACTTAAAAAAAAATATTAAATCCGAGTTCGTGTTCCATCAATCATCCTTTTCTTTCCAACTTCAGTGCCAATTCACCCCTCCTTCAATCTACCTCCTCCTAACCCCTCACCTGTTATATTCTCTCCTTACCCCTTCTGTCTTGCTCCTCATCCGACCTGTACTCTTGGCACCTCTTCTGCTTCAGTATCAGCTCCTCCTCCTCCAAAATTTTTCATACTGATCAGATGTAGCTTTCTACATATGCAATTATGACATCATAGCGATAGCATTATGATGTTATAACAAATCATACTTATTCCCCATGAGGAATATGTGCCATGTGCCAAGTTTCAATTTTTTCCTTTGTGCTGTTTCAGAGATATAGAGCTCCAATTTTTTCCCGTTTTTCCAACATGGCTGCCACAACACGTGACCTATGATGTCGTAAATTATGATTACAACATTCCACATGACTAGTCGCACCTATGGTCAAAATTTTGTCTCAATCTGACAAGTGGTTGTGGAAAAAACTCCGAAACTCTGTGCGGATAAACAAACAAACATAAAAAGAAAGCAACTCAAATGCAATACCTTCTCCTTCAGCGAGGGTAAAAACCAAAAAGAACCAAGATTAAAAAAAATTAAACAATTCTGGTTGTCAGACCATGCGTCCGATCAGGTTGAAATTTAAAACATGTATTCCCATCACTACTAGTTCATAATTGTGAAGTTTCACGTCAATTGATGAAGCGGTTCAAGAGAAATTTGTTTTTAAAAGATTTTTCCTCAATCTAATATGGCTGCCAGACCATGTGACCTATCAATTATTTGTGAATACCCTGGTATCCCCAAGGCTTGGGGAATATTTGTGTGAAGTTTTCCTTCAATCTGTCCAGCCATTCTGGAGAAAAATTTTTTTTATAGGTTTTAGGGTAAATCCAATATGGCTGCTAAACCAAGTGATCTATGACATTATCTGTGTGACCACTTTGTTCCTCATGGATAGGTGGCCACACTTAGAAGGTTTTGCCTCGAGCTGTTCTGCCATTTCTAAAGAACAAGATTTTTGAATGTTTTTATTTTTAGAAAAAAACAATGTCTGCTGAATCACGTGATTGATGACGTCATCAAATTATTTTCTGTGGACCAATTTATACTGAGATGACCCTCAAATTTTCATACTGATCAGATGTAGTGTTCTACATATGCAATTATGACGTCATAACGAAGGCACCTATGACGTCATTAAAAAAATCACTTATTCCCCATGTGGAGTACTTGCCATGTGCCAAGTTTCAATTTTTTCATTGTTGAGGTTTCAGAGATACAGAGGTCTAAAGGTTTTGTTTTTCCAACATGGCCACCACAACACATGACCGATGACATCCTAATTATGATTGAAACATTCTACATTAGTAGTCACAACTATGGTGAAAATTTTGTCTCAATCCACCAAACAGTTGCAGCGAAAAAACTAAAGTGCTGTGTAGATAAACAAACAAATGAAAAATCACTCATTGAGTGACACTTGGTGAAACGGAATGGCACTCGGTAGAGCGCATACCTCCGCCACGCTGAACAGTTTACATTTTGTATGCTACTGATAAGTTGGATCTGAATCTGGGCCTTAACCAAAATCGAATTGGCTTGTTCTTGTTACCTAACCAACTCATCCACCAAGTTTTGTCATAACTCGTCCATAACTTTTTGAGATCTCATGTGATGCATAGTTTTTAGCTCCATCTCTCAATGGTGAAGAATCACTTAAAAATTAAATAATTATCTTATCTGAATCCAGATTCGGATCTTCACCAAAATCGAACCAATTCGTCCTTGTCACACATCCAACCTGTCCACCCAGTTTCGTGTGAATCCATCGATAACGTTTGGAGATATTGTGCTATATATCATTTTGGTCTTCTCTCTCGATGGTGAAGAATCAAAAAATTTCAGATCCAGATCCGGATTCGGATCTTCACCAAAATTAAGTGTTCTGTCTTTGGCTGGTCAACTACACACACAAAAAATTTCAGAACGATTGCTTGAAAACTGTGGGCAAAAATCATGTGACAAACAAACAGACAGACAGATAAACGCTACAGACAAACATACTTGGTGAATTTTTTTTCGCCAAGTAACAAACGGACCCAAATGCAATACCCTCTCCTCTGGTGAAGATATTAATATTAAATTCACCGTACTACTGAAAATACGAAAAATATATGATTCCTGTAAAGACATAATTTATATGACTGTATTATTTTACTTACAACACAAATCAACCTTGGGAACATAAAAACAAATAAATGTTCATTGTTAATAAATGATAATTATTTTTACTGGAAGGGGCCATGACCCATTTGGGGGACTATGACAACCCCTCAAGGAGTCAGTCCGAATATGCTGCATTATGATGCTTTTGGGGACTATGAAAACCCCTCCCAGACTCAGTCCACATTTGCTGCATTATGACCCTTTTGGGGACTATGATAACCCCTCCCGGACTCGGTCCACATTTGCTGCATTATGACCCTTTTGGGGACTATGATAACCCCTACCGGACTCAGTCCAAATATGCTGCATTATGACCCTTTTGGGGACGATGATAACCCCTCCCGGACTCAGTCTGAATATGCTGCATTATGATGCTTTTGTGGACTATGACAACCCCTCCCGGACTCGGTCCACATTTGCTGCATTATGACCCTTTTGGGGACTATGATAACCCCTACCGGACTCAGTCCAAATATGCTGCATTATGACCCTTTTGGGGACGATGATAACCCCTCCCGGACTCAGTCCGAATATGCTGCATTATGATGCTTTTGTGGACTATGACAACCCCTCCCGGACTCGGTCCACATTTGCTGCATTATGACCCTTTTGGGGACTATGATAACCCCTACCGGACTCAGTCCAAATATGCTGCATTATGACCCTTTTGTGGACTCTGACAACCCCTCCAGGACTCAGTCCACATTTGCTGCATTGTGACCCTTTTGGGGACTATGACAAACCCCTCCCCAGACTAAGTCCAAATATGCTGCATTGTGACCCTTTTGGGGACGATGATAACCCCTCCCAGGCTCAGTCCGAATATGCTGCAGCCATTACCAGAATGTCTTTCCTTTGGACTTGCACTCCATGATTATGTACTTCGATTTATTGTTCAATCACCCCAACATTTGCATATTATCAATGAACTTCAACCATGCCGAAGGGCCAGATAAAGAGAGCATGCGTGCGACGCACTACCCGTGATGAGTCCATAGAGGAATAGGACACGCGGTTGCTCTCGAAGACCACGGATCGCAGCATTGGGCGCACGCTCCAGAATGCCCTGGCGGAAGATGCTCCGTACTGGCTGCTCGTCCCCGGCCTCAAACTCGCGGATTATCAGAGGGTCCTGTCGTTGTTGCCAGGCCCGCAGGTGAGGCACGTTCCCGTCTGCATCCAGCCATGTCTCGCAGACCATCTGTGTGGGCGAGTGCCGCATGGAACACGCAGCCCAGCGTAGTCGGCTGGTGTGGAGGGTCGCGTTTGTGGAGACACCTGCTTCACAGATAAGCGATTCCCTGGGAGTGCTGGCATGCGAAGAGGGAGTGGATGTGGGTGTGAGAGAGAGAAGAGTATGGGTGAAGGGCGGATTGTCGATGAATGGAGGACACGGTGTGCTAGATTGTGCCTGCGTGTGTGAACGATCCTGCCTATATGTGGATTGGCTGTTATGGAGGTGAGGGTGTGGGGATGGGGAGGGAAGAAGGGCATGAGGGAGGCAGGGGGGTGAGGAAAACTCTGGAGGTGTTACTGGATTGACACCATCCTTCAGACGAGTTCTTCATGATAATTATGGTGATTATTTGGAGTGAGGACGAGCAACAATAGATTAAGAGTGTCCAAGCAAAAGAGGAATTGCAAAATTCTCCTGTTTTTGAGGATGGAGTACAGAGCTGATCAATCATGATCTTTTTTTTGTTCATATGATTATCAATAAAGCAGTTATATTGCTGAAACGTTTTGCTCCATTTATGATGAACACCAGACCAAGAGTACCCTTTTATCAATGTGAGAATGCATTGTGACATCTTGGACGTAAATCAAGGCACATTCGGTTCATTTGTGAATGCGGTACAATTCGAAGCATCGTTTGGATTTGGAAAATGCTGCACATCCTTTGGTGTTGATGAATGCGCAGGTGCGCACACCGAGCCGGGCACGATTGGGTTAAAAGTCCACCAGCAGTCGCTGAAAGTGAGTGGCCACCCCGAGCCGGTTTCATCCGCCTCTTTGAATCCGCTCTCTGCATTGCAGGCGAGCCGGGCAAATGAAGGTTCCAGTGGTGCGTCTCATAAATCTACCCAAACTTATTCAATTCCATAATCTCACAGGCCATGCATCATTTTATACCAATTACATGCATGACTGTTCATTGTACTCGTGTACCCTGGCAAATCATGTTTCATTACAGTGTGTCCGTATAGCGTTATGTACAATTATATGTACATATAATTGATACAATTATCTGAATGAAGTGAGAAAAATTATTTGGAATAGTGTCGATGTCTATAAGGTCCTTGAATCTCAACCTAACAAGGAAACCATGATGAACTTCATATGATTATCTATCAATAAGTAAATTATGAATTCCAACTGGCTGGATAGCGTAGAGGTGGCACACTCACCTGTGAACTGCCCAGTCTTGGTTCAATCGTCGACCTCACTATAAATTGTCACCTGAGTGTTTCACATGCAGGTCATTGCATCAGTGAGTGTGCCTCCTGTCACAGGGAACATTAAACATCTGGGTGATCCGTCTACCGGCATTGGTTATTGTCAGAGGAATTTAAAAACCTCACGGTGGCTTTCACAAACAAAGGTGATTGTCACCGGCACCCTAAACAAATTCCAAATTCCTGCCCGAACTACTACTTGGAACCAATAACAAACCACGTCATGCATTTGTTTCGCTGGGATTCTGCTTCAGCAGTTTTGGAAAGGGAATGTCGTTAATCCAATGAAGTTAAAATCGCTACATTTAACAATAGGCTGACGTTTTCCTTTGCAGCCCTTATGCTTGGACAATAGAATGATGAAATTATTCTTACAAATGTAATTGTGACTGAATTCGCTATCTCAACAAAAGGCATCCTACATACATGATTCAAGTCCCTGGTAAATCAGCTGGACCAGCTACAATCATGGGGTAAGGGGTGTTAGAGAGAAGGCCTTGGGAGGAT
>NC_140972.1:725000-850000 GCF_056783735.1 Eptatretus burgeri
CTGGAAAGGGAAGGGTGATCGCCAAGACTGCAACAACTACCGAGGGGTGACGCTGCTCTCAGTGCCGGGCAAGGTCTTTGCTCGGATAATTCTTGATAGGGTTCGCCACCATCTGCTTGAGCACCAGCGTCCAGAGCAGTCAGGCTTTACACCAAAGAGGTCAACGATTGACCGTATCCTTGCTCTTCGTGTCCTCACTGAACGCAGACGAGAGTTTCGGCAGGGGCTGCTTGCAGCCTATGTTGATCTCTGTAAAGCGTTCGATTCAGTGAATCGGGATGTCCTCTGGAGGATTCTTGGTCTTCGTGGGGTGCCACCGAAACTGATCGATCTGATGTCTGAACTCTACTCTGGTACTGAGAGTGCTGTGAAGTGTGGTGGTACCGCCTCTGACTTATTTCCAGTTGTTACTGGAGTTCGTCAGGGATGTGTACTTGCCCCCACACTTTTCAGCACTTGTATGGACTGGATTTTTGGGAGGATGTCGGAGAGATCAAGTTGCGGTGCATCGTTTGGCAATGTCAAGATCTCGGACCTTGATTTTGCAGATGATGCAGTCATCTTTGCGGAGACTTTAGACATCCTCTTGGGGGCCCTCGAGGTGCTGAATGAGGAGTCGGAGCCGTTGGGATTACGGATTTCTTGGGTCAAAACAAAGATCCAGGCTTTCGGTGACATCTTGGATGCTGCTGTCCTGTCTGTGTCTGTTTGTGGTGAGGATGTTGAGGTCGTGGATAGATTCACTTACCTTGGCAGTGATATTCATGTCTCCGCAGGTTGTGAGCCGGAGGTCAATAGACGTCTGGGTCGGGCCTGGGGAGTCATGGATTCACTGGATCATGGGGTGTGGCGCTGCCGGTACCTGTGCGGGAGGACGAAAGTCCGAGTCTTCAGGTCCTTGGTACTTCCAGTCTTGCTCTATGGGTGCGAGACTTGGACTTTGACCAAGGATCTGAGACGGAGACTTAATTCCTTTGGTACCAGGTCTCTTCGGAGAATCCTTGGCTATCGCTGGTCGGATTTTGTGTCCAACGAGCGGTTGCTGAGAGAGACTCGGATGAGATTTGTTACCTGCATAGTCCGTGAGCGTCAGCTGCGGCTGTATGGACATGTGGCTCGTTTTCCTGACGCTGATCCTGCTCACCAGATTCTCTCAGCGAGGGAGTCTCATGAGTGGAGGAGGCCAGTGGGCCGACCACGTGCCTCATGGTTGCAACAGGTTGACCATCATCTCAAGGAGATGGGGATGGGCCTGGCATCTGCCTGGGGGATGGCCAGACGGAGGCCCCTGGAGTACCGGCGGAAAGTGGACGCAGCGACGCGCTGTTCTGGCACATGCTCCCATACCTGACCTGACCTGTAATGAGATAATTTTGAATGTAGATGGCAGTATTGTATTGTAAAATGCCTGGTGAGAGATGGGTGACATATGATGAGCCATGTGTTTTGATCGTCCCCATGCTCGATTTAATGCTGATGATAATGAACTACAATATATCGTTTTTGGCCCTATCTCTCAATGGTGAAGAATCACTTAAAAAATTATC
The DNA here is from genome assembly GCF_056783735.1 of Eptatretus burgeri. Classification (NCBI taxonomy): domain Eukaryota; kingdom Metazoa; phylum Chordata; class Myxini; order Myxiniformes; family Myxinidae; genus Eptatretus; species Eptatretus burgeri. The sequence goes on from NC_140972.1 coordinate 726,548, forward strand.
AGAACTGGATCTGGATTCGGATCTTCTCCAAAATTTAGCATTGCCATCCTTGGCTGGTCACTTACACATACAAAAAAATTCAAAACAATTGCTTAAAAACTGTGGCCAAAAATCGTGACAAATACAGAGAGACAAACAAACCGACAGACAAACGCGACAGAACAGCATACTTGGCAAAAAAAAAAAAATTCAAACTTTTTCACCAAGTAACAAACAAACAGACAAACACGACAGACCAACATACTTGGCAAAAATTTTTTTTGCCAAGTAACAAACAGACAGAAAGGGGTAAAAACAATCTCCTTCATCTTCAGTGGCAGAGGTAATGAAAACAGCACTCAGGAGAGTGCATACCTCCATCAGGCTGAATAGTTTACATTTTGTATCCCACTAATGAGCTGAATCTGAACCAAAATCGAATTGGCTTGTTCTTGTCACCGAACCAAATCATCCACCAAGTTTGGTCATAACTCGTCCACAACTTTTTCAGATATCATTATATATACCAGTGCGTGCCCGTACGTGCATGGCCGTACGTGCGTGGCCATATGTGCAAAAAAAAACAAAAAAACTTTCAAACTGCGTGCCAGAAAAAAACAACCACACAGGCCGTTCCTTCGCTCTTGCGTGGCCATAACTGCATGGCCATACGTGCGTGGCTGAACGTGCAAAAAAAAAATGAATTCAAAACACATGCCAGAGACAACCACACAGGCCGTTCCTTCGCTCTCGTAAACGATGACTGGATTGGGGCATTGTGTTTATCTATCTATCAATAAATGCGCATAAGAAATCAAGAAATTATTAGAATATAGTGTCATCACTATCCGGAAGTCCGTACGTTGTAACCCGTAATGGGGAACGTGGCTGAGGATCTGTTCCCCAACGGCCACGCCTACGCAGCAACGTGTCCTGTCATTGGTTTGGTAAATAAATGGCCATAACTTGGGAACCACTTGTCCGATTAATATCAAACCTTGAAAAGGCACATAATCAGGTCCCCAGCAATATACCTGGCAAGTTTCAATTAGATCGGACTAGTGGATGTCGAGAAACAGCAGACACAGACACACAGAGTTTGCTGGAATTATATATACCAGTATGTGCCCATATGTGTGTGGCCGTATGTGCAAAAAAACAACTTTCAAACCGCATGCCAGAAATAACAACCACACAGGCCGTTCCTTCGCTCGCGCGTGCCCATACGTGCGTGGCCGTACGTGCAAACCAAAAACAAAAAAACTTTCAAACAACCACATAGGCTGTTCCTTCGCTCTCGTAAACAACGACTGGATTGGGGCATTGTGTTTATCTATAAATGCGCATAAGAAATCGAGAAATTATTAGAATACAGTTAGTCATCACTATCCAGAAGTCCATACATTGTAACCTGTAATGGGGAACGCGGCTGAGGATGTCTTTCCCAATGGCCACACCCACGCAGCAACGTGTCCTGTCATTGGTTTGGTAAATAAATGGCCATAACTTGGGAAGCACTTGTCCGATTAATATCAAACCTTGAAAAAGCACATACTCAGGTCCCCAACAATATAGCTGGCAAGTTTCAATTATATCGGATCAGTGGTTGTCTAGAAACAGCGGACACACACACACACACACACACACACACACACACACACACACACACACACACACACACACTGCTGGAATTATAGCGAACGTAGTGAGCTTCATACTTAACACGTGCACATGAGAGAATAGGAAACAACACCAACACAATACCCTGGCAATTTGGAATCCGTATCGTTGGCTATGACCCTTTTGCTTCCGGTTTTTTTTTTTTTTTGCTTCCGGTTTTTTTTTTTTTTGCTTCTGGTTTTTTGTCATGGGGAATGATGCATGCCGGGAGATAAAGGCATCGTCGGAGACATGAAAGACCCAAATATCAGACATGGTGTATATTTCCTCCACTGATTTTAATAAAGATATCTCCCGCATCATCAAAAAATAATTTTTAATCGTGATTTACATTATTTGATTGCTGATCCCGAATCCAGGCCGAAGTAACCGGAAATTGCGTATACAGTTGTGAACCAATTATAGGTAGTCAGAAGCGATTGTAAGAAGAATTCTACGTTCGCTTCTCGTATTTATTTTTTTAGATGAGATCCTGTTCTTGGTGTTGTAGTTGTCGTTGTGAAGGTAATGTTGAGGTATAATGTTGAGGTAATATTAATGTTTTGTAGATGAGATCCTGTTCTTGGCGATGGAGTTGTCGTTGTGAAGGTCATGTTGAGGAATTTTTTTTTTTCAAATGAGATCCTGTTCTCGGCGGTGTAGTTGTTGTTGTGAAGGTAATGTTGAGGATTTTTTTTTTTGGTCAGATGAGATCCTGTTCTGGGCGGTGTAGTTGTTGTTGTGAAGGTAATGTTGAGGTAATATTAATTTTTTTTAGATGAGATCCTGTTCTTGGTGTTGTAGTTGTCGTGAAGGTAATGTTTAGGTATAATGTTGAGGTAATATTAATGTTTTGTAGATGAGATCCTGTTGTTGGCGGTGTAGTTGTCGTTGTGAAGGTAATGTTGAGGAATTTTTTTTCAAATCAGATCCTGTTCTCGGCGGTGTAGTTGTCGTTGTGAAGGTAATGTTGAGGAATTTTTTTTTTTTGGTCAGATGAGATCCTGTTCTGGGCGGTGTAGTTGTCGTTGTGAAGGTAATGTTGAGGTATAATGTTGAGGTAATATTTATTTTTTCAGATGAGATCCTGTTCTAGGCGGTGTAGTTGTTGTGAAGGTAATGTTGAGGTATAATGTTGAGGTAATATATATATTTTTAGATGAGATCCTGTTCTTGGTGGTGTAGTTGTCGTTGTGAAGGTAATGTTGAGGTAATATTTATTTTTTCAGATGAGATCCTGTTCTAGGCGGTGTAATTGTTGTTGTGAAGGTAATGTTGAGGTAATATTTATTTTTTCAGATGACATCCTGTTCTAGGCGGTGTAGTTGTTGTTGTGAAGGTAATGTTGAGGTAATATATTTTTTTTAGATGAGATCCTGTTCTTGGCGGTGTTGTTGTCGTTGTGAAGGTAATGTTGAGGTAATAGGTAAAGTCAGAAGCGAATGTAAGAAGAATTCTACGTTCGCTTCTCGGCTTTGCCTATTCCATATTATATACTAGTACGTGCGTAAAAAAAAATAAAAAAACTTTCAAACCGCAAGCAACAAACAACAACCACACAGGCCGTTTCTTCGCTCTCGCGTGCCCGTACGTGCGTGCTGGTAAGCCCAGAGCGACCCTCCCCTCCGGGCTATAAAAAGGCGCGTTTCAATGCCGAGAGTTGTTGTTGGTCGGTGGAGGGAGTCCAGTTGGTGAGTTGAGTTTGGAGCCTGGAGTCCAGTTGAGCAGTTGAGGAGGCGCCGGGTCGTCGACAAGGAAAAAACGACTTGGAGAAGAGTGCTGGGAGAGAGCTTTCAAGTTCGCGCTGCGCTGGTGTGGTGGAGTCGGGAAGAGAGCTTGGAGAGTTCGGAGATTGGAGTGTGGGCAGAGACATCGAGGGTCGCTCAGCGAGTCACCAAGAGGGTGGCAGGTAGCCTGCTTGGTCTCTCGGAGTCCCTTCGGTCATCCCGGCTCCGAGCAATTATAAAGGCCTACGAACCCGGTTCTTCCTTTCTTTCTGGGGGTTTGCATGAAAGTCTGTGGCACCTTGTCGACCAAGTCGAACTGATTAAGTGCATGTACATAATAAATAGACATCAGCTGTAGGTTTTTGCTCGTGTCTTTTTCCCCATTTCCCCCCCATTCATTGCATTGCTTGCATGCCTGTGTGGAAATAAATGTCCCCATTTGTGAATGTCACCTGCTCGTTGCGTCCCTTCCTCGATTGACTGCCATAATTGCATTCGGAATAATTAGCTGGCTGATGAAAAGCCGAAAAAAGGTACATCTGGTCCGACGGGGCTTGGCGATATAAAACCGCTTGGCAATCGCAAACGGAACGAGCTGCTTAAAGCGGCTCGTTTTCGTGCAGGCTCCGTGAGGTATAAACTTCCGGCATTTCTGTCTGCGCAAATAATTAGGTACATCGACAATTCGGCGATCGACCCTGTAGCGTGTGGACAGAAGAGTTGGCTGTTTTATGGTGTGGTTAAAAACACCCGTAGCTGGGTTTCAGCATTGATCCAAAAGCTGCGACTGGATTGCTCGTTCGGTGGGCGCGCGCGGCCGCAATTGTGCCTAAGGCGATCGCCCGCACGCCGGACGGGCGGAAATCTACAAATATAATATATATATATATATATATATATATATATATATATATATATATATATATATATATATATATATATATATATATATATATATACATGCACACACACACACACACACAAATATAGCAGCCTGAAACTCTGCGAGCACACTAATAAAACTCCAAGGAAGTGCATAATTGAAAATTGGGTGTTTGCGTTAATTAAAACATCCTTTTGAAGGTAATTAACAGCCTTATTTATTGATATCTTTCATCAGGTCCATTCTCGGCCACCTCGCTGTCTGGGGTCTTAAGATATTTCCTGGGCTCCCTCACTGGGGTCTGAAGCTGCAATGTTTTTTGGCTTGCTCAATCATGCCTTGACTTGGAATAGGCCACAACGATTTATTCACAATAAAAAAATTTATTTTCACTTTTCTCGCTCATATTACCGAATGCCTGTTCACCATAACTACAGATCGATGGATGCATTGCAATGCTTATAAACACCCGGAGACACCAGTGTTTGTGGCTTTATTTCATTTCCACCATGAGAATCTCTTAAACTAAGCCAACTTATATAATTTAAGCTCCTGAATTGAACTTAGCAGCAGTTCCGACTGCTATAAAAGTGTTTATTTGTCCAATTCAGATATTTGATATTTTGGGCGACTCCAGGAGGTGTGTGTTTAATATGATGGTTTGGTGATTATCACTTGCCAAGCGAGCCGTTCTTTATCAACCATTTCATTGGAGTGCTTGCTTGAGTGGTTAAGCCACTTGCCGAGCATGCTACATATGTGGATGGCGGTACAGTTCATGTCCCGATCAGGATGTGCAGTTGCTGGAGAGTAGAGGTACATACGATTCTAAACTCGGTCTATTTTTATGACCGTACATGCACTAAGGTGGTGTACTTTACAAAGGTTATATGGTTTCTCTTTGTCAGTTTTAAAGCAAAATATATTTGATAACATCCGAATTCCGAGCTGTTTATATTTTAACTTGTTTGTATCGTGTATTAACTTTTTTTTCCAAATTTGTTTCCACCCATCACATTACGAGTGGCAGCACGTGTCTTTGAAATGTTGTTATGCAACGTTGTTGGTTTTTTTCAATTTGTTCATTGAAATTCCCCCAAAACAAGGGTTAATGCTGCTCATTGTTTTTGGGTGGTGTTCACTATACTGTACAGTATGCACTGTAATTGATAATTACACTGACTCGTGTGTGTGTGTGTGTGTGTGTGTGTGTGTGTGTGTGTGTGTGTGTGTGTGTGTGTGTGTGTGTGTGTATATGTGGTGTTCATAAACATAACATATTTTCTCTGCTAACTACTCTATCGCCACCCCTCTCCTTCTTTGTCCCATCCTCACTCCACCCCATCCCAATATAGTTCAGCACCCTCTTCTCACATCTCTCTCCCTCCCTCTCTGGACGTATCTGGATGGTGATTATCTCCATACGTATCTGGATGGTGGTTATATCTGGATGGTGATTATCTCGATATGTATCCGGATGGTGGTTATCTCCATACGTGTCTGGGCGGTATTTCTCTCTCTGGACGTATCCGGGCGGTGTTTGTTTCCGGACATGTCTGAGCAGTGTTTGTATCCGGACGGTGTTTCTCTCGATGAGTCAGGGCGGTGTTTATGTCCGGACGTGTCCTGGCAGTATTTGTCTCTGGACCGTGTTTATCTCGAGACGTGTCCGGGTGGTGTTTTTCTCCGGGTCATGTTTATAATATGACCAGTAGAAAATGTATTTCAGACATTATTTTGTTTCTATCTTCATTGTTATTCTATGCAGAATCATTTTGATGAGACACTATGAATCGTAATTTACACTCCACTACACATCTGCCTTCCCTTCCTCTCACCTCACGCTGCCTTCCCTTCCCCCATCCCGCTTCAGTCTCCCTCCTTCCTTGCTCCCACACTCCTCCTTGCTACCCCTCCCTCCTCCCTCTCTCCCTCCTCCCTTTCTCCCCTCTGTTACTATTCCCGGCAGCGAAGTGATGGGGTGATATTTCCTCGTAAGGAATGATGAAACAATAAAATCAATGAAGTTTGAAATGACTTGACCACATGGGCAAGATCAAAAAAAAAAATCAAATCCCATCAGCTGTAATGGAGTGTAACGCAGGTTATATTCAGTCACGTGCAGTGTGCCTCAACTACATAGGAATGATATGGTTCTTGGCATGTTGTCCTTGTGTGCAAATCCAAGTTCAGTTTGGTAAATATCTCACTTGATTTCACTGATGAAAACTGGATGGGTCCATGGATTGTGATGAGCTCCCAACTGGTGATCCTTTTCCTTCTCTACCAGATGGCAGCATAGGATCAAAAATAGACTCCCAACCAGGCACAGGCTGTTGACTGGAATTCGTGAGGAATGCAGAGGAAGCCATCAACAATGAACCCTCTCCTCAAACAACTAAAACTCAGATTGGGCTCTCTTCATTGAAATGTCCAAGTACAAAAAGGAGCATTTCTCCAATCCAAATAAATATCACAAATGGAGAGGCAACTGTCAGAAAATAAAATGATGACAATATTGCTTCCCTGATATGATGAAATGAAGAAGCTTGTGACGAAGGACTGCACTTGTCAGGAAACAGTCCTGTTCTAGTCACAATGCAAGCAATCTGGGTTGTGCCCAATTACCTCTTTGCCAAGATGTCTTCGTTGGCAAAGGCGGAATTGGTGAGCTGCTGACCACTAAAGACACCAGCAATATACAACTAATGACGGATAAAGTTCACTGAACTTGAACAGCAAGCCATTTGTTTATTTATTCGTCTGTAAAATTGAGTTTCTTGGAAGATTGAGGAGACAGATGTATCAAGGCAAACACCAACGACGGTGGGGCAATGGGGTCACATATGATACAACAGCAAGAAAATGAACCAAGAAAAGATGAGAGAAGGAGTGGAGGAAATACAGTAACCTGCAAGTAGTTGGGTTGAGGCGTCATTACCCCCTTAGCAAAGGGGTAATGAGGGTAGAAAATGTTATGAGTAGTGATGGGGGGGGGTGACAGAAGATGATGGTGCATGGCCTGCTTGTAGCCCAATGGATATATGAAAGCATTGTAACTTTAGTGATGCAATCACACTTGGCACACACCGATGGCATGTCTGCGCTATTTTTACCTCCACCACTGAAGGTGAAGGTCATGTTTTCACCCCTCTTTGTCTGTTACTAGCAAAATCGAAGATTTTTCAAGAATATTGATCAGTCAATTTTGTTATTCCGTCTGTTTGTCGCCGACAGGTCACAATTTTAAACCGATCTTCACGAAATTGTAACACACGGTAGAGTTTATCATAACGAAGAAGCCTATTGTTTTTGAGGTCAAAAGGTCAACAACTTTGGTGAGATTTCTAAAATCCTCAATTTTCATCAGATTGACTTGAAATTTGAAGATGATATATATTTAAGGTCACTGATTTCACCCAACCAATTATATTTGAGGTCAACAAAGACCAAAAGGTCAACATAGGCCCAAGGTCAACAACTAAGGGGTAGTTCTAAAATCCTCAATTTTCATCCGATTGACTTGAAATTGGAAAAGGATTTATATTTCAGGTCACTGAATTCAACGACCAATTATTCTTGAAGTCAACGTAGTCCAAAAGGTCAACATAGGCCCAAGGTCAACAACTAAGGTGGTATTTCTAAAATCCTCAATTTTCATCTGATTGACTTGAAATTTGAAGAGTATTTTCACATCAGGTCACTGAATTCAACCACCAATTATTTTTAACGTCCACATCGGCCAAAATGTCAACATCGGCCGAATTGTTTTAATTGTCAATTTTCATCCGATTGACTTGAAATTTGAAGAGGATTTATATTTCAGGTCACTGAATTCAACAACAAATTATTTTTGAGGTCAACATCGACCAAAAGGTCATGGTCAACAACTAAGTTGGTATTTCTAAAATCCTAAATTTTCATCTCATTGACTTGGCATTTGATAAAGATTTGCACATCAGCTCAATGAATTCAATGACCAATTATTTTTGAGGTCAACGTGGGCCAAAAGGTCAACATAGACCGAATTTCTAAAATCCTCAATTTTAATCCAATTAACTTGAAATTTGAAAAGGATTTATATTTCAGGTCACTGAATTCAACAACCAATTATTTTTGAGGTCAACATCAACCAAAAGGTCACCATAGGCCCAAGGTCAACCACTAATGTGGTATTTCTAAAATCCTCAATTTTCATCTCATTGACTTGAAATTTGAAGAGAATTTGCACATCAGGTCACTGAATTCAACCACCAATTATTTTCGAGGTCAACATTAGGCCAAAAGGACAACAAAGGCTGAATTTCTAAAATTATCAATTTTCATCCGATTGACTTGAAATTTGGTCATTGAATCCAACCACAAATGATCTTTGAGGTCAAATTTGTTTTATGGATTTTGCAAGTCTCGAGCTCTGCATGACGTCTTCTTCTTGTTTGTTTGTGTACAGGATATCTCAAAAAGTTGTGGAAGGATCCAGATGAAACTTTGTGGACAGGTTCAGTGTGTGTGACACAGACAAACTGATTAGATTTTGTTGAAGATCTGGATCCGGATCCGACTACTAGAACTTTTAAAGTGATTCTTCACCATTGAGAGATCAGGCTAAAATGATATATGGCATGATATCTCAAAAACTTGAGGACATATTCGGATGAAACTTGGTGGACATGTTGGGTATGTGACAAGGATGAATTGATTAAATTTTGGTGAAGATCCGAATCTGACTCCAAGAATCTTTTTCAGTGATTCTTCACCATTGAGAAATTGGATGAAACTGATATTTCGCACAATATCTCAAAAAGTTGTGGACCGATTCGAATGAAGCTTGGTGGACAGGTTGGGTGTGTGACCACGACAAATGTTTTCGATTTTGGTGAAGATCCCAATGCGGATCCGACAACCAGAGTTTCTGAAGTGATTCTTCACCATTGAGAGATAGGGCTCAAAAAAAAAAAAATATATATATATATATATATCGTGATATTTCAAAAATGTGTTAAGCCCGAAATGTTCTCGTGGATCTGGCATTACGTGGCGGTGGTATGCACTCTACCAAGTACCCTTCTAGTTCAAAATGTTTTTTTTTATTATTACTTGTGTACGTTACATCCCGGACCATGCCGGGTACCTCTGTGGTCGGAGGGAGGGAAAGGGTGGAGGTTGGAGGGAAATGATTGAGGTAGGAGGAGGAGGAGAATGGGTGGAGTGGGAGTCGGGAGGTGTGGAGTGGGAGTAGGGAGGTGTGGAGTGGGAGTCGGGAGGGAAACGGTGGAGGTGAAGGGGTCGCGTGGGAGTCTGGAGGGAGGATGTGAGGTGAGAGGTGGGATGGGAAAGGTGTGAGGAGGGAACCGGCATTGTGCAGCAATATCGGTTACCTTTACTTCTACCTAATAAATGCCTTCTGCTTCTCCTTATCAGAATTCATTATCTCACTACTCAAGTACCCTGGCCTCTTTCTTCTTATAGTTTTACACCTTATTGGAATGTATCGACTCTGCACTGTACACATTTACTCCTTGAAGGTTTCCCATTTCTCTGATGCTGATTGTCCGACTGTTGGAGTCTCCCAATCTACATCACCAAACTCTCTCCTCATACCATCAAGGTTTGCCTTCCTGAAATCTAATAACCTTACTCTGCTATCCTGAAGTCTAATACTTAAAATAATTATTGTACACACAATGTTATGGTCACTTGCTCCTAAATGCTCCCCGACCTCCACCTCTTTCATCATATTGGGATCGTTACACAAAAAGAGGTCTAACACTGCACTCCCCCTTGTGGGCGTATCTACAAGCTGGGTTACAAAGCAATCCTGGACTAAAACTAGGAAATCCTCATCTGCTCTGCCTTTTCCCTGTTCCTGGACCTAATCTACCCCTGGCAAGTTAAAATCCCACATAATAAATACTCTTCCCTCACCACATGCCCTTCAGAATTCTTCAGAATTCTCCTCGTCGAGACACATAAGTGAATTCCCCACCCCTCAGGTCAGCTCAGAGTCAGGTGAGGTATGGGAGCATGCGCCGAAGCAGCACGTCGCTGGAAACACTTTCTGCCAGGACTCCAGGGGCCTCCATATGGCCATCCCCCAGGCAGATGCCTGGCCCATTCGCATCCCCTTGAGTTGCTGATCAACCTGCTGCAATCAGGAGGCACATGGCCGGCCCAACGGCCTCCTCTGCTCATGAGACTCCCTCGCTGAGAGAATCTGGTGAGCAGTATCAGCATCAGGAAAATGAGCCACATGTCCATGCAGCCGCAGCTGATGCTCACGGACGATGCAGGTAACAAATCTCATTTGAGTGTCTCTCAGCAACCGCTCGTTGGACACAAAGTCTGACCAGTGAGAGCCAAGGATTCTTGGAAGAGTCCTGGTACAAAAGGAATTAAGTCTCTATCTCAGATCCCTGGCCAGAGTCCAAGTCTCACATCTGTAGAGCAAGAATGGAAGCACCAAGGACCTGAAGACTCTGACTTTTGTCCTCCTGCACAGGTACAGACAGCACTACACCCCATGATCCAGTGAATACATGACTCCCCAGGTCTGACCCAGACGGCCATTGACCAATGGCTCACAGCCAGCAGAGACGTGATTATCACTGCCAAGGCAAGTGAATCTCTCCATGACCTCAACATCCTCACCACAAACATGTCCAGACAAGATTGCAGCATCCAAGATGTCAGCGAAAGCCCAGATCTTAGTTTTGACCCAATAAACCCATGAATCCCAGTGACTCCAACTCCTCGTTCAGCACTTTCAAGGCCCCCAAAAGGATATTCAGTCTCCGCAAAGAGGACTGCATCAGCTGCGAAATCAAGGACAGAGATCTTGAAATTATCAATTAATGTATGCTCCCCCTCTCTCCCTCCTCCAAACCCTGGTGGCATCAAATCAAATCTGTTTCTGGTGTATGTTCTGCCTTCATCCCCTCCCTTACCTCAAATGGCCACACTGCTGAGACCACAAGTGAAAAGGCTGAATGCCTAAACTCGGTGTTTGCATTGAAATCTTGTGTCCAAAACCCATCACTTTCTCTACCCACCTTACCCAGTTGCATGCAACTGTCCCTGGACTCTGTGTCCTTTTATTCTGACAAAATGGAGAGTTTGCTTTTAAACCTCGACGAAGATTCTGCAACTGATACAGACGGCATCAGCCCTCGTGTTCTAAAAACCTGCTCTGCTGCTCTTGCTCACCCTCTCTCTGTTCTATTCACCCTCTCATTTGCTCAAGGTCATCTGCCATCTGCTTGTAAATCAGCAAACATCACCGCTCTGCATAAAAAGGTGCAAGACCAGATCCCTGCAACTACAGACCAATCAGCATTCTCCCAATCATCAGCATTCTCCCAATCATCAGCAAGGTTATGGAATCCATCATCGCGTTAGACATTAAATCCTTTTTCTCCAATGGCCTAATTTCCGATCATCAATTTGGATTCACACCAGGTCACTCTACTCTGGATATGCTGCTTCTGCTCTCCCAACAATGGATGGAGGTCCTCAATGCTGGACATAAAATCAGAGCCATATCCCCAGACATATTGCGTGCTTTTGACATGGTCTGGCACCCTGCCCTGCTCACCAAACTCTCTTCCTATGGTGTCCAAGACCATCTCCACTCATGGCTCGGAGACTCTCTCCTGTCGCAGCCAACGTGTGGCCCTTGGACTTCTTTCATCCCCTCTTCCTGTCCAGGCTGGAGTCCCTCAAGGTAGCGTTCTGGGCCCTGTCCTTTTTCTGGTTTTCATCAATGATCTCTCCGACTCTCTAGAAAATCCTCTATATTGCTTTGCTGATGACTCCACCCTCTGCCGTACCATCTGTCATCCCTCAGACCCACAAGCCGCAGCTTCTTCACCCTCTGCAGATCTGGATAAATCACAAACTGGTCCAACACGTGGAACATGTCTTTCAATCCGGACAAATCTCACACGATATCTCTCCGGAAGGTCCGTTTAGAACCCCCCCTCCCTCCCATCTACTTTCTCAACAATCCTCTGGAAGAATTCCTTTTATTCAAGCTTCTGGGTCTCACTATCTGCCATGATCTTTCCTGGGAAAGCCACATTTCCAACCTGGCCACCAAAGCCAGTCGCCGACTGGGAATCCTCCGTCGTGCAAAGTCCTTCCTCGGCCCTCTTGAGCTCCTGACCACTTACAAAGCTTTTGTCCATAGCCTGATGGAGTACTGCTCTTCCCTCTGGGCTGGTGATCCTGCCTCTCAACATTCTCGGCTTCACGCTTTGGAAACCAAGGCATTTAGGATCATTGGTATCTCCCACGATGAGGCCGAGTCTTTGGGCCTCTCACTCTCTCACCGCAGGCAGGTCAGTGGTCTTTCTGTCTGCTACTGTCTCCTCTCTGGTCTCACACCCCCTGCTTTGTGATATGTCACCCCCCCCCCCGATATTTCCGCAGGGCGCTGAAGTCTGCAAACAACCCCCTTCTGGTAAAACTACCAAAATCATGAATCACTGCTCACCTTCACCCTTTCATTCCTCTTTTTTTCCCCGCTTTTGGAATAAATTCCCTCACTGTCTTCAATCCCATTCTTCCCTCCAGGCCTTCAAAATAGCAGTTCACCACCACCTCTTATCTTCCCCCATCCAAATCCTCGATCTTTCCTGCCCCCGTTAATCCACCCCAAACCCACCTCCTTCAAATTCCCTGCTTTACTTCCTGAAAGTCCCTGTGATGTCCAACTTGTATACCCCATGTTCCCCACCCCATCCCTCTCCCTTCCACAGATCTCCTTATGCCTCTGTTCCCCACTGTTTTGACCTTCCCTCGACCACCCCTCTTGTCTCATGCCCCCATTGCTGTGCATTGTATGTTAGCTCTCACAAGAGCCTCGACAATGTATACAAAAAATATGCACCGCAGCTTGATCTCTCAGACATCCTCCCCATAATCCAGTCCATACAAGTGCTGAAAAGTGTGGGGGCCAGTTTACACCCCTGACGAACTCCAGTAACAACTGAAAATAAGTGGGGAGGTCGTATCTCCACACCTCACAGCACTCTCAGTACCAGAGTATAGTTCAGACATCAGATTGATCAGTTTTGGTGTCACCCCATGAAGACCAATAATCCTCCAATGGGCTTCCAGATTCACTGAATGGAATGCTTTACAAAGATCAACATAGGCTGCAAATAGCCCCTGCCAAATCTCTTATCTGTATTTGCTGAGGACCCAAAGAGCAAGGATACGGTCAATCATTGAGCTATTTGGTGTATAGCCTGACTGCTCTGGGCACCGGTGCTGAACTATATGGTGGCTAACCCTCTCAAGAATTATCCGACCAAAGACCTTCACCAGCACTGAGAGCAGCGTCACCCCTCGGAAGTTGTTGCAGTCCTGGTGATCACCCTTCCCTTCACAGAGGGGGACAACAAGGCCCCTCTTCCAGTCAGTTAGGATGATGCAGGTGTTCTAGGCAGAGCACAGAACTGCATGCAATGACACGAGTGCAGCATTTCCACCAGCCTTGAGAAGTTAAGCATGGATGCCATAGAACCCAGGAGCTTTACTCCATTTCAAACGGTTCACTGCAGTCTGTTTCCACAAATGAAGGTGGACCGCAGTTGATTGGAGGGTCATCAAAAGGAATTGTAACACCCCTGACGTCAAACTTGACAGCTGGTGGATCAGCCTGGTATAACCGCTCAAAGTAACCGGCCCAGCGGGGCTTCACTTCGGACTCCTCTGTCAAGAGCACACCACCTTCCACTCTAATTGCAGTACCCTGAGGGACGGGCTTGGAGGAACGGAATTCGCAATTTCACTTCTAAGCGGGACGAGAATCGTTTGACCACAGGTGATGCTCCACCCTCTTACAGATTCCTTGCACATAGGCCTCCTTGTCCACCCTTAGCACACGTACAGTTTTATGCCTCAGCTCCCTGAACAGCTCAGCTCTGTCATTCCGCCTGGCCCTGCGACTCTGGTCAATGCACTCCAGTGTCCCTTGACACAAATTCTTCTTCACCCATGGTGAGGTCCAAGACATACACCGGCAACATCATGGATGGTGGTCTTGAAGGCACTCCACAACTCTTCAGGATTCCCCAAAGCACTCAGACCCCCCCAAATCCCCACTCAGCCTGTTCGCAAACTCAACCACCCTCTCATCCTTGAGCTTGCCAACATCCAGCCTAGGCTGAGATGGAACCATTCTTCTGGATTTAATCTGTAACTTCCGAATTGCTACCACAAGCTTGTCATCAGTATCGAGGAACTGAGCACTCTGGTAGGCCCTGCAGTTCTGGATCATCCTCCAGTGACCATCAATGAGCACATGATCAATCTCCTTTGCCATACCACCACCGTTGGAATACCAAGTCTAGCAATGAGCCTGTGGGTGCTGAAACCCTGAACCAGCCACCCTAAGTCCATGACTTCTTGCAAAGTCAAGGAACTTAGTGATATTCAGGTTCACAACGCTCTGCACAGAGTATGGTCCCAATGGATGGATGGAACCCGACAGGTTAGTACATGTTTATATGAAACAGGTTAGTACATGTTTACATGAACAGGTTAGTGCATGTTTATATGAAACAGGTTAGTGCATGTTTACATGAACAGGTTACATGTTTACATGTACAGGTTAGTGCATGTTTATATGAAACAGGTTAGTGCATGTTTACATGAAACAGGTTAGTACATGTTTATAGGAAACAGATTAGTGCATGTTTATATGAAACAGGTTAGTGCATGTTTATATGAAACAGGATAGTACATGTTTACATGAAACAGGTTAGTGCATGTTTATATGAAACAGGTTAGTACATGTTTACATGAAACAGGTTAGTGCATGTTTATGTGAAACAGGTTCGTGCATGTTTATATGAAACAGGTTAGTGCATGTTTATATGAAACAGGTTAGTGCATGTTTATATGAAACAGGTTAGTGCATGTTTATAGGAAACAGGTTAGTGCATGTTTATATGAAACAGGTTAGTGCATGTTTACATGAAACAGGTTAGTACATGTTTATAGGAAACAGGTTAGTGCATGTTTATATGAAACAGGTTAGTGCATGTTTATATGAAACAGGATAGTACATGTTTACATGAAACAGGTTAGTGCATGTTTATATGAAACAGGTTAGTACATGTTCACATGAAACAGGTTAGTGCATGTTTATATGAAACAGGTTAGTGCATGTTTATATGAAACAGGTTAGTACATGTTTATATGAAACAGGTTCGTGCATGTTTATATGAAACAGGTTCGTGGATGTTTATGTGAAACAGGTTAGTGCATGTTTATATGAAACAGGTTAGTGCATGTTTATATGA
Organism: Eptatretus burgeri; assembly: GCF_056783735.1. NCBI lineage: Eukaryota > Metazoa > Chordata > Myxini > Myxiniformes > Myxinidae > Eptatretus > Eptatretus burgeri. Next base: position 742,105 of record NC_140972.1, read on the forward strand.
AACAGGTTAGTGCATGTTTATATGAAACAGGTTAGTGCATGTTTATATGGAACAGGTTAGTGCATGTTTTTATGAAACAGGTTAGTGCATGTTTATATGAAACAGGTTAGTGCATGTTTTTATGAAACAGGTTAGTACATGTTTATATGAAACAGGTTAGTGCATGTTTATATGAAACAGGTTAGTGCATGTTTATATGAAACAGGTTAGTGCATGTTTATATGAAACAGGTTAGTGCATGTTTATATGAAACAGGTTAGTACATGTTTTTATGAAACAGGTTAGTACATGTTTTTATGAAACAGTTTAGTACATGTTTTTATGAAACAGGTTAGTACAAGTTTTTATGAAACAGGTTAGTACATGTTTTTATGAAACAGGTTAGTACATGTTTATATGAAACAGGTTAGTACATGTTTACATGAAACAGGTTAGTACAGGTTAGTACATGTTTACATGAAACAGGTTAGTACATGTTTATATGAAACAGGTTAGTGCATGTTTACATGGTATCTGGAGTAAGTTACAGATCTAATCTGGCTTGACCACCCCTCCCTGCCCCCCCACCCCCACCACCCCCATTAATCCCCTGACTTGACACCACTGGATTATCTTTATGGAGTCTCATCAATGGGAGAGTGTTTCATTTGAAACCAACCACAATTGCTGATTTGAAAGATGAAGTTATTCAGATTGTCTTGTCAGAGTTACACAAGACACCCTTCTGAAAGTGATGCATAAGCTGTTTCTGTACATAAGAAAATGTAGAGAACAGAGAGGAGGTCATATTGATCACTTCATTTAAATATCAAAACTCGAGAATTGTACAAATATTTCATGTAAAGAAAAAAATTATTTCTTATCTGTCAGTGGTGTCAGGAAACCACTATCACCACCACCGTTGGAAACTCGTTTCGATTATTATCATTATTTTATTATTATTACTATTATTATTATTATTATTATTATTATTTTGCCTTTTTCAATATCCACTCTGAATATCCTTACAATAATCAATTAGTGAATTTGAACAAAACTCATCTCTACTACACCACCAGTCAAAAGTTTTTGAACATCCCCATTTTTCCAGTTTTTACTGAAATTTAAGCAGTTTAATGTTTCAATGTACTCTAAAATTAAAGCATAGAACAAATAAACAATTGCAGATAAAAAGAAATCATGGAATCGTTTTGTTGAACAAAATTTAATCCAAATTTTTGACTCATCAAAGTAGCCACCTTTTGCAGATATAACAGCCGAACGGATTCGTGGCATTCTTTCTACAATGGAAATCAAATATTGTTCGGAAAGTTCTTCCAAACACTGTTGCAGAAGTTCCAACAAATGTGTTGCACTTGGCGGTTGCTTTGCTTTCACCCTTCTGTCTAGTTCATTCCAAACCAGCTCGATTGGGTTTAAGTATGGAGACTGTGCTGGCCATTCCATGATTTGAAGCCTACCGTCTTGTTATTTTCTTCAAAGAAAGTTCTGATATAGCCTGAAGTTGTGTTTTGAGTCGTTATCCTGCTGTAGGATGAACCCCTGACCAACTAAGCGTAGACCAGAGGGTATTGTACGGCGCTGCAAAATGCTGTGGTCACCCTTTTGGTTCAGGGTGCCAGTCACTCTGTGCAAGTTGCCGACTCTGCATCCAGCAAAAGAGCCCCAGATCATCACGCTTCCTCCTCCATGTTGGACAGTTCGTGTCACACACTGAGGAACTATCCTTTCGCCAACTCGACGGCGTACAAAAACCCTGCGTGATGAACCGAAGATTTCAAATTTTGATTCATCGGTCCACAAGACCTTCTTCCAGTTTTCAGTAGTCCACTGGCGGTGCTTCATGGCCCAGGCAAGCCTCTTTTTCTTATTTTGCCATCTTCGCAATGGCTTTCTTACTGCCACTCAACCTGTCAAACCTGCAACTCGGTCTTCTCTTCACAGTTCTCTCTTCTTCTTCTTTCGGCTGCTCCCGTTCAGGGTCGCCACAGCGGATCATCAGTATGATCCGCATAGTGATTTGGCACATGTTTTACGCCGGATGCCCTTCCTGACGCAACCCTGGTCGCCTCTTACGACACAGGGATATGGTACACCTATTTTAACCGGGGTATACACCGGCCCAGTATACTGGTACTCATTTCGCCGACCTCGGAAGGATGACAGGCTGAGTCAACCCCCTGGTGTATTAATTCAGTGACCCAACGGGGCTTGAACTCAAGACCTCTTGGATCCCAAGCCGCTGCCCTAACCACTGCGCCAACACCAGGCTGGTCTTCTCTTCACAGTTGAAACTGAGAATTCCTTACTCCGACCAGTGTTAAGCTGTGCTTGAAGCTGTTGTCCTGTGAGCTGCCTATTACGCAAGCTGTTGATTCTCAGAAACTTGTCTTCTGATTGTGTTGTGGCTTTGGGTCTGCCAGACCTCTTCCTGTCAGAGTTTCCTCCAGTTTCCAAGTGCCTTTTGATGGTGTAGGAAACTGTACTCACTGACATCTTAGCTTCCTTTGCAATTTCTCGAAGGAAAGACCTACACTTTTAAGGGTTATAATGGTCTGTCTGTCTTCCTTTGTAAATTGTCTTTTTCTCACCATTATAATAGCAATTTTCTACTTCCTGCAGTGCAATATTGTCCAAATAATGCTTCAGAGGGTGTAGCAACACAGTCTGTTCCAACACTGCTTTTATACAGACAGAGGGTTTGTAACTAATCAGCAAAAGTTGGGACACCTGTAGGAATTGTTTGCATCAACTTTCAAGGCTTAATTTACTTCCATTGCTGCAGAACAGCTGCAGTTGCTAACCCATTACTTGTTCCCTGAAAAGGGCCTTTTTTAACAACTCTGAAATTTACATTATTTTTCAGTTTTTGGTCACCTAAACCTCTTTTTTAACCTCTGGCAGTTTCCCGCTTAGCTTTGTACCATTTCAGGTTATTCACTGGACATGAACTGCTTAAATTTCAGTAAAAACTGAAAAATGGGGGTGTTCTAATACTTATGACCGAGAGTGTATATTTCTTCATCTTTCACTGTACTTGTGCACCATGCAGCAGGATGCAAGTGATACCCATAAATTAATCTCCCCAAATCTATCAATTACTATGCAAAAACCCACCAAAATTGCCATCACGTGCTCTCACATCACTTGTTTCCTAAATATATAAATAAATAAATATATATATATATATATATATATATATATATATATATATATATATATATATATATATATATATATATATATATATATATATATATATATATATATATATATATATATATATATATATATATATATATATATATATATATATATATATATATATATATATATATATATATATATATATATATATATATATATAGATATATATATATATATATATAGATATAGATATATATATATATATAGATATAGATATATATATATATATATATATAGATATAGATATATATATATATATATATATATATATATATATATATATATATATAGATATATATATATATATATATATATATATATATATATATATATATATATATATATATATATATATATATATATATATATATATATATATATATATATATATATATATATATATATATATATATATATATATATATATATATATATAGATATATAGATATATAGATATATATATATATATATATATATATATATATATATATATATATATATATATATATATATATATATATATATATATATATATATATATATATATATATATATATATATATATATATATATATATATATATATATATATATATATAAAATTTATTTTTAGTTTGGACAATTTCCAGTCAAAGGGTTATCTCTTTATTAGATGTACATACCGTAACATGGGGGAAAGGAAATAGGAGTAAGTTGAAGAGAGGGGAGAGAGAGAGTATGTTGATGAAACCTATGGATCAAGAAGAAAGGAATGCATTCTTAGTGAGTAGGGATTGAGACAAAAAGCAGATAAATTCCAAATCTGTTAACGTTGGAAAGGCAGAATCAATATATGGACCTGCTCACTGACCTCGAAGTCCAAACTCGTATTGGCATGGTGTTCGCAAAAAGAATTGACATCTGAACAGTGAGCATTTTGAGGCAAGACACTGGAAATGTACGAACTTGCAGAAGTGTGACAAGTCTCAATTTATTGCTGAAAACATTTTTTTGTTCGTGTCTCATTTACATCTTGATAAAACCATATCTTATGAAATATGGGAAGGATTATATTACCAACCGGATCACTGAGGCATCGGCATTGCTCATCTGATGAAACGTGTTTACACAATTTCCAAGGATTCCGTTTCAATTGGCAATCACAGCAACAACAGGAAGGAATCAAAGCTTGAAAACATTCCTATGGAAAAGCCTTGTGATAAGAGGACACATGTCTTGGCAGACTTCCAATGTCCTTGAGTTTCCTTTCATTTGTGCTTTCTAAGCATAACATGAAAGCTTTCTTTCGAGGTGCCTTTATGTTGCATGAACGATTCGCAGATCCCACCCAAACTCTTTGACCACACACGTCCTTGGAGAATTCTGCCTGCTTGGCCAAAAAGGGGACTCCGTTTGGGCCTTACTCTTCACTGAGCTCCCACAACTACAAACTTGCACTTCAACTAATTAAGGACGGAACGTAAAGGCTTTGTGAGTTTTTGAAGGAGTGAGTTCAGAAAAGTGCAAAAGGTGAGAATGTTAATTTTTATGATCATTATTATTATTTATTTTACTACATCAGGTATGAGGTTGTATTTTCATGTGACGTGTTCACACTGGCTTTTTGGATCCGACGGGATTCTGCAGAGGTATCACTTATTTACTTTTGAGCTGTCTAATCAGAGTTTGATTCCCGGCTACATACTGCGCGGTTGGTGCTTCGCCGGAACGGAATTGTTTCACAAAGTGAGCCGTACGTACCATAATGTATATGCGCATTAAGCTGGGTGTCCCATCTGCTTCCATTATAGCTGGTGGACATAAAATGTCCCATGGTGTCTCGTGAACATTTGTCCAGTTATCACCGGCACGCTGAACAAATTCCAAATTTCTCCCACCTTGAGCCACCTTGAGTCAGGTATGCTGAGGCATTTTTTTCAACGACCTGGGTGAGAACGTTTCCCTGGCTCACCTGCGATCTGCGTTGGCAGCACAAGACAATAAAAACATGACAATAACATAATTAGAGCTATGTGGCATAAAACAAAACAAAGCACTGACGTTTTGAGCCTTGCCCTTCATCAGAGCAAGGAGAAAGGGCCGAAACGTCAGCGCTTTGTGTTCTTTTGCAGCGAGCAACTTTAACCATTTTTACCTCCGCAACTAAATGTGGACGGAGGTTGTGTTTTCACCTCTGTATGTCTGTCTGTCTATGAGCAGGATATCTCAAAAAAATGATGGACGGGTTCGGCCGAAACTTGGTGGACACCTTGGGTATGTGCCAAGGACGAATCAATTTGATTTTGGTGAAGATTTGAATCCGGACACGAGAATTTAAAAAGATTTAAAAAAGTGATTCTTCACGATTGAGAGGTGAGGCCAAAACGATGCCGAGCAGGATATCTCTGATGAGACTTGGTGGATGGGTTGGGTGGGTGATGAGCACGAATTGATCCGAGTTTGGTTTCAGGATAGAAACCGCAAAGTGTTCAGCCTGGCAGAGCCTGGTGGAGGTATGCGCTCTACCGAGTGCCGTTGTCATATTCTCGTGTTTTTACTTCACAAGGTGGGACCAATCGGGGATGTTAAAGTCGTATTATTACGAGACTCTGACTTTGAGAGACATCGTTTACTTTTTTTTCAAATCTGACATTGAATCTCGAGTCTTACACGTCAGGTTTGAGTCGAGTCCCATGCCTTGAGTCACATTAAATGTCACACCCCAACCTGATGATGCATCATCCTACCTGAAAGGTTTTCTTATGTCAATTTGGTTTTCACATTTCATTTACTTTTATTAACCTTATCGGAAGATGTTAATTAATATGTGCAATTAAAATTTCCAACAAATTGCAAGTGATATGTTTGAGGCGCAAAGGCTCAAGTTGAGACCTTCCAATCCCAAGGCCTTTTTGAGTGTTCAACATCCTGAGTCGAATTGCAAGAAATAAGATTTGTCTCAATCGAGTTTCAACCTTTAACTCAAGTGCTTCCTGATGTCTTTGTGTTGCCATGTGTTGCCTTGCCTTGCGTTGCCTTGTGTTGCCATGTGTTGCCTTGCCTTGCGTTGCCTTGTGTTGCCCTGTGTTTGGAAATTGTTGGTGATTCTAATTGAAACTAAATTGTATTGTGTGCTCTATATCTCAATGTCTTACCTTGTACAACATTTAAACCAAATATGCCAATGTCTTGGTTTGAACGAGTCTGATCAGATCAGATTTCAGACACGAAGAAGAGCTTAGTGGAGTTGGTACTTGGGTGGAAGGACTCCGTGGTGTTGTTGGGTTGAGTGATACCAGGAGAAGCCATTTGGTAGTGTATTCATCTCTGAGCTGCATGGCTGTGGTCTTGTTCCCGTGTGGAGTCAAACGCCACTAAAACAGAAGTCCCGGTGGAGTGCCTGAAAGGGAAGGTGCATGTTGGAGCAGGACACTGTGCTTACAACATACACCTTCAGAAGGAGATGTAAAGTCTGTTAACTCAAATACATTTAGGGTGGAGACGTTAAACATCTACGATATACATTGAGATGGTTGAGAAACAAAGAGAGAATGAATATCAACGCCGTCATCTCCAGCGGTACAAAGTCGGTAATAAAAACCGACAGACAGATTTCCTTTGCCCTCATTAGAGCAGAGGATTTGTACACAATTCTGGTCTCACACTCCCATTGTCGCATAGACAGGTGATAGCAAACACGCTTCCACGGTCACCGCCGTGTGCCATGGACAGCCAAAAAAGATCTCAAAACAGCTCAGCTAATTCAATTTGCATATATTAATGGGATGTAGATATTGTGTTTTATTAATTATCAAGTTATTGGGATAATGGGGTTAGTACACTGAAAATAAGTAAATTGAGCGATTAAGTTCATGGGATGTCAATAAAGTGTGTGTGTGATTATGGACGGATTCGGACAAGGTTAAAAACCTGGTGTTGGCTTTGCGGTTCAGGTGGTGGCTTGGGATCCTAGGGTCCTGAGTTCAAGACCCGTTGACTGCTGAATTAACACCAGGGGGTTGACTCAGCCTGCCATCCTTCTGAGGTCGGTGAAATGAGTACGAGTGTAGCAGCCAAAAGGCTGCACACGAAGGGAAGGGGGGTATCGACGGATTGATGAAATCTGGTATTGATGTGGTGCAGGCATGGTGAGCCAAATGGCCTCCTGTGTGAAAATTTCGTTGTGAAAAAAAAAACAACCAGATGAGCTACATGAGGTCCTCCTGTGTCCAAGTTTGTTTGTAAAAATTTCTTCATTAATTGATCAACAAACGATCCTGTTAACAACACGGGCCTGGCACCAAGGAGAGCTCGCATTGATCATTCCATGGACACTGTTCCATGAGATTATTTAATTATCGATGCTATTGATGGGTTTTGTTTGAAATCGAATGTGTTGTACATTACATCAAACTCATTGTCTATGATGTGGGAAATGGACGAATGAGCCCTGAGAAATAAACCCAGCTACCCAACTTGCAGGCCCAAATTGAGTTCAATGCACGACAAAGTAATTTTTCAGTCATTACACATTTGAGTGTCGATGAGAATTTTCAACTAAATGTTTGATGCTGATGTTTGTTCAGGGTGAGTTGATCAGGATTATTAAAGGAATCTGAACTTTAAAACCCATTTTCTTACAACTGCTGCCAGCTTGGATAGCCCAGTTTACGTGTCAGAGACTCAAATGTTTCACTTGATTCACAATGTTTTTGTTTTTATGTGTTTCATGTTTATTCATTGTGAATTTGTCTTTGTGATTGTCTTGACCTGTCTGTCCATTTCAGAATTCCTTCCCAGTGATGTCCTCAAATAATTCAGTCATGCTGATCCTGATTCCTTTTGCATTTTGTGGGCTGATGGGACAACTGGCTGAGGCTATTAACAAGACCAGAGAAAGGCCGACTCAGGTCGAGCTTGGCCTGTTTGCAGAAACACAACAAAGAGATCCCAAGGAGAGTGAATCACCGTTAAAAAGGTACCAATATGAACACTTTGTTGTGCAGCTTACACAAACAGACACTTAAACAGTTATTTTGATTTAATGTTTCCACAACAGGAAAATTATACAGTCCAAAACAAAATACATAAATAAATATAAACGTAATGTTTTCTGCTTTATATCTGTTACATGATCTGAAAAAAACCCCTCACTTCCTTTTTCCGATGACTCCATATTTTGTCACATCTGATATGTACTGATAGGTAGATAACAGGTGCATCACAATCTGATGATCTGGAATTGATTAAATGCTGGTCTGACAATGGAACATATCTTTCAATCCAAACAAATCTCCCTGTCTCACCATGTCACTCTGGAAGGATCATCAAACGAACCCACCGAGTTCTATATATTTTGTTCTATATATATTGGTCAGCCACTGGAAGAGGTTCAGTCTTTAAAACTGCTAGGTCTTATCATCAGCTATGACCTCTCTGGGGCCAACCTCATAGCAAAGCTGGCCTCCTATCAAGCTGCAAGCTGGGCATCCTCATCATCCCTTGATAAATCAGAACTACTGACACGATTACAAGGTCTTTTTCGATGGCTCAATGAAGTACTGCTCTCCTCTATGGGCTGGAGTTCCAGCATCACATCTTATCTGTCTCTCCTTGAACCTAAAACTCTCAGCATTATTAAAATTTCCCACAATCAGGCCGAAGCAGGTCCTGGTGCTCTCAAACATGGGTAGGTGGTGCCTCTGTTTGTTTGTTTTATATCCCCTCTCCTCTGGTCCAGCTCTCTCTGCCCTCTCATCCCTCCAACATACCCCAGCTCCTACAGGATGCACTCCTTCTTCCAATAACCCTCTCCTGGGTAAACTTTCAAAATCCCGGTATCCATCCATCCATTGGGACCATACTCTGTGCAGAGCGTTGGTGCTGCCCAAGCAGTCTCCTTGGCTATTGGGAGCAATCCTGGATGGGTCGCCACTCCGACACAGAAAATCCCGGCATACTGCTCACCTACACTCTGTTGTTTTCCTTTGCTCACATTGGTAAAATCACCTTCCCGAGGCCGTTCAATCCCATCTTCCCTCCTCAAATCGAAGCAAGCAGTGAACCATCATCTCATGTCATCCCCATCCCAACATAATATTTATTTTACCTCAATAATCCTACCTAACCCAACCCTCTTACTTCCATTCTCATGTCTTTCATTCCCTCCTCTCTCTCTTCTCTTCCTGTTTGTTCTTTACCCTCCTTATTATGTCCAACTGTTGCCCCATTTCCCTACTGTCAGTATATTCCCTTTTTCTCTTCTGCTTCCACCCTCTTCAATGAGTCAACATTTTGTGTACAATAAATAACTAAAACAACTTGTGAGTTCCAGGTCCATACACCCACAAAGGACAAAAGTAATGGCTGTTATTATGACGTTTTGTAGTATTATGACGTTTTGTAGTAATCGTTTTGCATTTTGTGGAAATCCTCTATCAGCCTTATTACGTGGCAGTTCCCACACTAATGTAATGCCTTGTGCTTTCCTAACAGGTTGATGGAAGTAAGATAGGACATCTCCTCACGAGCAATTAATCGTTTAATAATTACAATAAAATAATGGCAAGAACGATGTTAAACACACAGAGCTCCTATGGTTTGAGAAACGTCTGTTTTTTTGTGTTTCTTTGTTTGTTTGACTTGTATGTACTCCTAAACCGCTGGACAAAATGAGTTGAAAATTGCTGGTTGTACACAGAGTATGCAGAGGGTGGTTTTCAGAGGAGTTCAAGTTTGGGGAGGATCCCAACTCTCTGCGTGTAAATATGCATGATATAGCACTCCCGGTGGGTGTCATATCAAGTCACACTAAAATAAGCCAATCCTAGGGAAATTATCCTGTCTTCACTAGTATTCAATTAATGACTGATTCACAAAAAGGCAAGACGGGGGTACGAGCCGTGACGGAATCACAATGAAATGACGACCTTTTCACTGAAATGCAATTCAAGTGCCTTTATAAGGGTGACCACAACAACACGGTTGTAACACGGACCACAACAACACGACCTTACCTGTAATAAAGTCTTCCATACTAATGATTCCTCTTACCTTTTGAAGGTGCACAAGGTGGAGTTTGTGTGTAGTCGGCAGATTTTGATTTAGTGATGACAGCCCTATTTTTTTCAAAATGCTGTAGATAACTAAAGAAAGATCGTTTTCAGTCAAAATCTGCCTGAGGACGAAATCTTTCAAGAACACTCAAACCGAGTTCAGGGTTCGATGCATATGGACAACGTCTATTGAGGAAAGCCACAATCCATAGATGATCTCAAAACAGCAATCACTGATAAAATCCATTCACTCACCACAATCGAATATGTCAGAGTAATAAATTATTTTTTCCATCAAATCTAAGCCTGAAGCAGAGAGACTTTCATCTGCAACCTGTTCTGTAACCACAATCAAATCAATGACATTATCGAGATCCATCAGAAACTTTCCATAGTGATCATGCGTCTTGTGAAGCAAAGAACGTGTCCATCCATTGGTACCAGACTCAATACAGAGCATCAGTGCTGCCAAAGCAGCCTCCTGAGCTATTGGGTACAATCCTGTTCAGGTCACCACTCCAATACAGGATCCTCAAAGGGCTCAATCATCCCAGGAAGCTGATACTCATTTTGCCATCCTCAGAAGGATGACAGACTGAGTCAACCCCACCTGGTATTAATTCAAGGGGGTATTTTAATTCAGGACCTTAGGATCCCAAGCCCACCACCCTAACCATTAAGCCAACACCCAGCACACACACACACACACACACACACACACACACACACACACACACACACACACACACACACACTCAACAATTTTTTTATATTTTTTTTGTATACCTTATCGAGGCTCGTATGAGAGCTAACACACAACGCACATCAAGGGGGGCATGAGACAGGAGGGGAGGGAGTGGGAAGGACAAAACAGTGGGGAACAGAGACATTAGGAGATCTGTGGAAGGGAGAGGGATGGGACGGGGAACATGGGGAATAGAAGATGGACATTACAGGGACTTTCAGGAAGGAAAGCAGGAAACTTGAAGGAGGTGGGCTTGGGTGGATTATCGGGGGTAGAAAAGCTCGAGGATTTGGATGGGGGATGATAAGAGGTGGTGGTGAACAGCTGTTTTGAAGGCCTGGAGGGAAGAATGGGAATGAATAGAGTGAGGGAGTTTATTCCAAAGGCAAGCATCACATCTGTCTCTTCTTGTCTATTTATTTTTAGTCAATAAAATTAATAGTTTTTATTTCTGTTTGTTCTGTCATAGATTGAGAAAGGAAATGTATTCAGGAATGCGTGAGCCTTCATCACTAACAAAAAACAAGGCCGAATGGTTTGAGTGAAATGTGATCACTTTGGGTGTGCAAACACTGCTGTGGGTTGTTATCATGGTTATGATGGATGGATCAGTTGGGTTAGGTGCACCAACTAGTATGTGCTTTGCTAAATCAAGGCCCACACCAACCTTATTTTTCTTTGATGTTGCAGGAAGTTAATCAACGCTCTTGATGAAGAAAAGAATCAAACAATTGCAACACATGAAAAAGAAAATTTGGAGATGATGAAGACATTCAACTCTGACCTGGACACCATTTCACAGAGTCCAAAGAAAGAGAGACCAGTGGCAGAGGAAGAGACTGCACAGCACCAAGACTTTGCTTCAGTCACAGGCAGACCCTGTGGTGCAACTTGCCATGAACTCTTCTCCAATATTGTGTTTTTGGTAGCTGCTCTGACAAACGGTGGTCATTGGCCGAGTTGTTCTAATAATGGAAATAGGGACAGACCAGCGAGTCTGAAAAAGTCTCCATTATACAGCAATAAAAATCTTAGCGATCGATCCCTGATTGAGGTAAGTCAACAGACTGGAAAGGTCATATTATTTGCAATATCTTGTCAGACTTTTTCCAGAAGTAAAGAACAAGAGACAAAAAGAGACAACCCATGGGAAAACTTGACACAACCTGGTCCGGATAACGTATTTTCACCAGAGTTTGAAAAAGATTCCCCTTCCTCTCAAAGAAACTGGTCAAAGATGTTGATTCAACCCAATTGGCCATTAGGAATGCGGCACAATCAAGGGACAAGTGGAAGCACTCCAAGAATCCAAGAAGATCAGAAGGAGATGCACGGTAATGCATCAGATTGGATGGCAGGTGGAGGGAACAAAACCAGCTTCCAAAGTGGAGCCACTGACCATCTCAAAGCCTCTGGTATTCAAAGGCGGGCACGAGGAATGGTTCGTTGGTTACGGGCAAGACGTGGTGCAACACCAGCAGCTGCCCTCATCAACCGACTCCTTGTGCAAGTAATAAAAGACATAATGACACTGCCTCCACTGCAGGATCCACAGATATTCTTGGCCTTCAAGCACATGCTGAGGATTTGGTCTGGTGACGAGCAAGCAAATAATGCAACAGCAGCCAAAGAAACAATTTCTGGGTATGGTTCTTTTACCTTTCTTTCTTTATAGGCTTTTCATAATCTCTTGCTGAAAAATCTTGGTTGACAAACATTATGATTGTAATTTGTAACATCTTTCCTTGGAAAGTGTCTTGTACACACATGCTGTATATGTCCAAGATTAAGGGTTTGAATGTTGTCTTAAGTTTTATTTTATGTCTTAAATCCTGCATGAAGGACACCTAAGTGATGTAAAGCAATCAAGCTGTGATAGCGAGTGCAATACTTGGGACATGTGTCTAGTGGACATCACAAGTCATGTAAAAGGTGAAAAGCTCATTTGCATTTGTTATAAGTGAGACTTTTCCATTGGGAGATTTCTCTGTGCTGGTAACTTGAAGGACAAGTATTATCAAAATACGTGATTTTATAGTGTTATTTTGTATGGGATTACTAATCCTTTGTTGAAGCAATGTTCAAAAATGTCATATTGTACACAGCTCCTTCCCAATTCCATATCCAGGCGATGCATGTCGTCACCGCCAGACACCGAAGGAAGCGAGTTTACTCAGTGTTTACTCCGTTTGGTTGGTTGTGTTTTCTCTTTCTTTCTTGTTTGTCTGGGTGATATCTCAGCCATCCTTTGAGCTCGGAAGCTGAAATTTGGGGACAAAAGTGAATATGTGCTTTGAAAAAAGGACGGTGTTCTACTTTTTAAATTAATCAATTAATTTATTAATGACTTAATTATTATCAATTTATTAATTCCTTATTAATGTTCTTTCTAATCTGAGTAAAATCTCAGGCACCTTTTGAGCTAGGAAGCTGATATTCGGACACGACAGTGAACAAGTGATTTAGCTATAAAGGGTATTTTGGATTTATTGATTAATCAATTAGTTATTCATTATTCAATGATTTACTTAATTTCCAAAAAGTTACAAATTCGGATGAAACAGTGGTGGCTGAGGTATGCTATTAGTCAATTGATTAAGAAATGAATTATTTTGTGATTATTATTGAATAATTTTAATTTTGCAATTGATCAATTAATCAATCAATTATTGTACACCGCTCATTCCCAATTCTGTCTCCATGTGCTGCACGGTGAGTAAGTATCATTTGTACACATAAACTAAGTATCATTTGTATACATAAACTAAGTATAATTTTTACACAAACTAAGTATCATTTGTACGCATAAATTAAGTATCATTTGTACGCATAAACTAAGTATTGTTTTGGCCACAGGTACCGAGTGTATTATGAGGGGGTTAATCCTCGTTTCTCCTCGGAAGAACCGGACCTGGGGCCACCATTCATAATTAACTTTGTGGTACGGTGGGTTGCTTAACAACCATGAACGTCAATCAGTTAACGAGTTCCAGTGTCCACCATCAAATTTGACATTTAACTGGAGGTCATGTGGCCTCCTAACCGGGGAACGCACCCTCGGCGATACACTAATCTTATCCTGATTAGATCTTAAGTAATGCGGCCAAGCGTTTTCCGCTGGTGTACGCCAACTATGACAGGTTAATTAGTTTGGGAATTATAATCTCCCAGTCTATCTGGGTTCGGACAATGCTGGATCAATGGAAGAAAATGACAATCATGAACAGGTTGAAACGCCAACAAGGAATTTATTATTAAGAAAAATAAATAAACTGAAAAACTTTTTATTTCCTTGTCGATTAAATGGATGAATTCAAATCAATCAGATGTTCAATCAACAAAATAATCTCAAGCAAATAAAGAATTCAATAAGCATTTATAGAAACATGGGCAAAGAGTAGATGCTTATCACTATGCCTTGCTTAACAATTAAACACGAGACGTGGGTAACCAGCAGACCATTCAGGGGGGAAGGAAATCCGATCTCAGCTTACCAAGGCAGAAATCGTCGTGTGTCTCCTAAAATAACCCAAAATGTGTGAGTATGCCTTAGTCTACTTCTCCAAATGAGCTCTCCACAGCCCGGCTCGTTTCCGCTGCCAGTGCCCCACCCGCAAACAGGCTCAAACACCAATCGGCGTCACGTCACCCCCAGAAACCAGGAATGCCAGGAGTCAGGTACGCCAAGAACCAGGTACCAAGCAGAACCAGCAGGAACAGTCCAACTGTCACCAACCGCCATTGCTGCTGTCCCCAACTGTCAGGAGCCATCAAGAGCTGTCACGAACCATCAGCAGGATCTCTCACCAACCCTGATCAGGATCTCCCACCAACTGCCAGGAGCTGTCAGGTGCTGTCACTAACCATCATCCGGATCTCTAACCAACTCCAACAGGTCAATCCTGCCGTCCTTTAATCAGTGACAAGTGTGGGTGGAGCCTCAAGCATGACTTCAGCCAAATCCAGTTTGCCTATTAGGGCAACGCTGTACGAGACCTCCAACCGTCCATTCTCGTGGTCATTCACTCCTGACCATCAAACAAGATGCAACTCCCAATTAACACAGGCCTGGCTTACGACGTCAAGTTCGGGGCACTGGACGAACGCCAGAAAGCAGCCATTTACCGGAACAACCGAGTGGAAACGTGAAGCATCCACAGAACGTCAACAGCCAATTATCACCTCTTTGTTCAGCCCGGCACGAAGAAGAGCCAGTTCGCATCCATAGAACTGCTGAATGGGGTGTTGATCTCTGATGGAAAAAGGTGGGTGTCAAACGTCGATGAAAGGTGGGCGTCGAACGTCGATGGAAAAAGGTGGGTCCTGAGGTAAATGATTCGAGACCACAGCCATGCCCGATTGACAGAATGAACTGTCCAGGAAAAGCCCACAGTGTGATTAATGACTCAAATTTCCTGTAAGTCCAATGTGAAAATGATAACCAAAATAAAATGTGTAAATAAATCATGTATTTTCAAGCCAATGTGTCTTGATGGAAAGGGGATAGAAAGAGTATCCATTCGGCTAACGGCTATCTTATCGCGTGCACGAATGGTGAATATCGCTCATGCAGAAATGAAAACCGACGTAAAATCATACGTCATGAATGTGTCATAAAGAGGAAAAAGTTATTCCATAAGAAAGAAAGGGAACCTGTTCTCTACTCTTCTCCAACACATCAAAGAGTTAGAATCCCATCAGACAAGGGGATGGGTCTATTCTGAACATGCATTTATGGAAATAACTGTCTGAGGACCTGGATATTGTGTGTATTACTCAGATCTGAATCTGAAATCCATAACACTACCCCTTCCCCTATCCCAGACTCGCCCCGAGTCGTCCAACAGCTGGAGACATTGGTTAAGAGTTACGTTATTGCCATTAAAAGTTAGCATTACCTTGTGACATGCGGGTGAAGTTACCCCCTACCTAGTACGTTTTAACTCTACTCTTTCGTGTGTGCAACAATTTAAACCAGATATGTCCCACCTGATGTGTTGGGAACTACCTGACTCACACTAACAACCTTATGCTCCACCGAAATTGCCGGAATTTTCGAAACTAAAACATATAACTGGTGGGCTTTAATAATCTATGGAACTATATACAATTTCTGACCCAGGACCTAGTCTTAGGAAAAAAAGAAAGAGAAAAATGTAGGAGTGGGCAGCTTGCTGGAGGCACACCTACTGGACACAGCTGGCTGTACACCATCTCAAAGTCTCTTTGAAGCAGCCACTAAAGAGCAGGTTCAGAGCTGTAACAAAAGCAGTCCATAAAATAAACAAGAAGGGTATCACCCTGAAGTATGGGGCTACAGTGAAGGGTAGTTCACAGAACAGGTGGGGATGGAACACAGGCCACACAGCAAATGGTGCAGTGAGGTGAGTAATGCTTATGATGGTCCTGGGGATGGCGAGACAAAGCAAACGGCAAAGCAAACAGAAAACAGCACAAAAGGAAAAAGGTAAACCAGGTTATGCCATCAACAAACACCAGGTCCGACCAACATGGTCAGCCAGTCGCTGGTGTGCACATTCCTGGGCAGTGGCGGTGGTGCCAGAAGAGAGAGCTTGAGGTTGGCCCTGCTCGTCCGCACCCATCCAACGTCTCTCAACAGCCCCCCCCCCTCTTTTTACAATTTGTTGCAACATTTTGTCTCCTATATCCTACTCTCCCCATTGCCAAATTCATACCCAATCTCCCCAAGGTTCCCCTGAAATGGAAAAAGAGCAGAACTACATGCAATCTCACATTTACATCGTGACACATCTCATTCTCAAGTCCCTCAGGAGGGCAAGTAGAGCAGGTGGCAATCATCCCGACAGTGGATGGTGTGACGGGTTCTTCATCAATCCTAACTACGCTAATATTGTTACACTTTTAAACTGTCCCTGGGGTTATACACTGTCACGAGGCCTTTGTTAAACTATGGAGTTCTAATAACCCAAATTCCCATTACCCACGTGTTGGAGCTCTTACAATTTTGGGCCTTGTCCACCAAATTTTCTTTCTGTGCCATTGCACAATTTCGTTGCTGGGCAGTGTGGCTCCACGGGCAGGTCTTCCCACCTGCATACTCACCGTTAGCACCCCCAGGATGCTGGAGCCGCCTCCGAGCATGCCTGCTCCTCACCCTAACATGGGGGATGCCCTCACTGGCACTCCCCCCCTCAATGCCCACATGGCATTTTGGCACCCTGGGTCCCACTCCCCGGCACCTGGGCCCATTGAACACTACACCGGTGTGCCAGGCCCCTCTCCTCAGGTACCTGCGCCCACTATCACATTACTGGCCCCCTGGACCTACCTACGGCCTCACATGGCCGACAAGCCCCCAGCGCCTGGGGTGCTTGCCTTATCAGAACACTACACTCACGAGCCACACCCCCAGCCAGTCCATTATCTCCTGCATCCCGCAAAAAACATAAAATGGCACTTTCCACTATCGGCACCAACTGCAGAATGACATCCATATGTAAATTTGCCAAATCTCTCAATCCAACTGAAAACTAACCCCCGGGGTTTCCTTGGGTGGGATGCACTCCCACCATTCAATCCTTCGCACCATGCATTCCATTACTCACACTCATACTGGGCCATTGCCGTGCCCTCACACTCAGAATTCATCAACGACACACAAACACATTTCCACTCACCTCCACAGCATCACCTAACTCATTTTCCCGAACTAACTCATGCACCCTCGTCTTCCCTTGTACGACGTACGCTCCCTTTTAACTCTACCCTCTATACCTCTCTACGTCCCCACTACATGTTCATTGTCTCAACCTGAATACAGTCACTCTGGATCCCTAAATTTATGCGAGCCCTCACTCATGGTCACTGCTTCGGTACCCACATAGAGGCAGCCATCGCTGGCACCCCCATGTGGGCCTAACTATCACCCCCCTAAGGCTAGTGCTCCTGGGCCCCCTGTGTGTGGTGGTTACACCACCGCGCTCCCCACGTGGGCATTACTGTCGCTACCTCTTACCCCTACTGTAATGAGCCATCTACATTCACAGAGGTGCTCAGCCATGTGTCTGTCGCCCACCAATTTGTTTTTAATTTTTTCCCACGGGGAACCCAGCCGTGCTCGCCACGCCCATTGCTCATGCCGGGGGTACCGTGCATATTGCACACCTGGTTCCCGTGGAAAAAGTTTTACCGCCAAATTCCTTTTGTTTTGCCGTCCGTGCTCCAGTGATTTATCTGTCACAGAGCGTTTACACGCCAGCCCCTCATCATTTGTCATTAAACCAAGCAATCGTCCGTGCTTGGGCGGTTTGCGAGGCACGGATCGTGCACACTCCCAGATGTGCCGTGTAAGCGAACCTCGCGGGGCCGGCGTGGATCCCAAATCCATGGAAATTTTACAAAAGTTTTCTTGTTATATAATAGCTTTAAACATCTTTTACTTGTTACGGATAAACTCAAAAAGATCATCAAAAAGTCACTGAATGACGCAGTGATGAACAGCTGGTGTTTGGTTACACTGATATGTACTTTACATGAGCAAGGCTATGTTCCCTCCTTCTCCATCTTTACACAAGAAAATGTGAAATTGCCAAAGCATTAAACTTAACTCTTTCTACTGTTCGGACAATTATATTGAGTGAAGAGAAGATGAAGGAATGTGCCCAAAGTTTAACTTCATTGAGTGCAATGGAAAGAATTCAGCTGTGGGATCACCGCGAAGGCTCCCCCGGCAGGAGCGGTGGACATGGGGACCTCAGCTGCGTTCTCCACGAGGAAATCCCCAGACCTGGGAAGGCAAAACAAAATAAATTAAAGATTGAATTCTCTCTTTTGAGTGCAGCCTTATGGCTGCTGGTTGCATTATTAGTGAAGGACGCAGCTATGCCGCTGATGCAGTGTCTCCATTGTCACTACACTGGTACTCATTTTGCCAAAACCTCAGAAGGATGACAGGCTGAGTCAACCCCACCTAGTATTAATTCAACAGCCAAGCAGGATTTGAACTTGGGACCCTTGGACCCCAAGCCCACCACCCTAACCATTAAGCAAACGCCAGGCACAACTCATGTATAATATGTGATATTTCCTAAGTTTAAAAAGGTTATAGCTCTGTGAAAGATTGATAAAAGCCCCTGAAACTCGAACTTGTTTTGTATCTTATCATGATAAAGCAGTGTACCAAGTTTCAGTTGAATATGTTAAAGGGTTTGGGAAAAAGTCCGAAAAAAAACACACAGGTGTGACGGACAGATGGACGGACGGACAGACAGAGCAAACCGATCATCCCCTCCGGTGAAACCAGTCGGGAACTAATAAATATCACAAACAGTTACAAACTAAAACGTCACAAAATTCCCTCTTGTTAATGATACATCTCATCATTCCTTCTTCGGGAAAGCTCAAATTTCGTCCATCTGTTTGTTATAATTTATCATCGAATTATGTATGATCGATGTAAATTTACAATGTGTAACACCACGAGGTTGGAAAATCGTGTTGTTTCTTTTCCATGTAGCCTTGTATTAAGGTCCAAAATCTTTCCACTAATTTACTTTCATCTTATTTATAAAAACAACAGAAAACATCAGAAAGTGTGATGTGACAAATTTTATTTTTGTTGTTCTTTCACCCATACCGATTCATATAGATATTAAAATGTACACAAAGATTTATGAAACAATGCTGTTTAGATAGTGACAAAGGGAAGCGTCACAATGGAAGGGGTCAAGGAATAATGTGAACAGGAAGTGTAAGATGCACGTTTTTCATTGATTTTGTCGATGTCTCTCTTTACCTGCTACCCTGTGGGCACGCGTGGCAGAGAGGCAGGAAGAGACCCGTTGGAGAGTTTTCTGCTATTAAAAGCCTTACACACAGTTCGAGCATGGTGGTTGCAGCGTCGGGTGAGCAGGCTGCAACGCCGAGATATCGGCGACGAGAGATCATCCTTTGAATGTCTGTTGCGACCTCTATTTGTCAATCTGTCAATTGATAACATATTTGATGACATTATAACTGAACCCGAGACCGTGAACATCCAAGACTGTGGTGGGGATTGTGTTGTGCTGGGTAGGCCTGACGAGTTCTTTCCTCACACACATTATGTGGCCCACCTTTCAGAGCAGGAGCATAGACCGTGTTGTGTTCCTGTGACCTTTAGCTCCGTCCAAGTAATTGTGTTGGAAAGTCAGAATAATGATTCTGAAACGAGGCATGAACCAAAGACCAAGGATGTCGTGGTTCTACGAAACTACAACAACTTGGTTGCAACCACATGTGATTGTCGTTAGCCGAATTTTTCCGCCTGTGATGATTACAAGTAATGATGGTGACGCTAGTGCTCCATGAATAAGACTTAAAACCTTATTAGTGCATTTTAACAGGGAACATTCAGTCCCATATACTACCTTGTGTATATGTTTAAACCGTCTTTCATTATAAAAGGTCACAAGCACATACATCATGGATGACCAATGTATTTCATACCATGCCTCCTAATACCATTTTATTAATTAAAGGAGCCATGGCTAAAGTTGGAACCATTCCAGCTCCACATGTAAACCCAAAAAACACAATGATGATTCGATGACGGTTTTATTATTGAATGATCTCGTCTGAAGGAAGACTAAACAGGCATATGTATTGACAGTAAAGCAATGTGGGTGACGGGAGGTAGAAAGAGCACAGAGAGAGTGAAAGAGAAAGAAGACTAATCTGCAATGGGGTTGAGTGAGGTCGGTTTAATGGGGAGAAAAGATCAGACGTTTTGTGAAAAATAGACATTGTGATGACGTCCATCAGGATCAGTAACGTTTTACATTTTCATATTTTGATCAAGCATGAAGGAAATGAATTCAAGCAGAGCCATGATAAAATGAATCCTGTGGCAAGGTCATTGGGGACAAACGGGTGCTTTCTCAATAAAAAACTCGAACCCAACTCAGGGCAAATTTATGGCACTCTTTTTAGGTGTGTGCCCATCCTCAGACAAGCCAGAAATAGGTGTGTGCCCATCCTTAGACAAGCCAGAAATAGGTGTGTGTGTGCCCATCCTTAGACAAGCCAGAAATAGATGTGTGCCTATCCTTCGACAAGCGTGAAGCAGTTTGTGCCCATCCTTAGACAAGCCAGAAATAGGTGTGTCCATCCTTAGAAAGTGTGAAATAGGTGTGTGTCCATCCTCACACAAGTGTGAAATAGGTGTGTGTCCATCCTCACACAAGTGTGAAATAGGTGTGTGTCCATCCTTAGACAAGCCAGAAAGCATTTCTTGCAAATGGCAAGACTTAACTGTTCAACGAGTCTCCTTCATCATATCAAAGTGATGGCAGCGGTTTGTCATGTCCTTCTCTCGCATTTCCTTTCCATTCATCCTCTCACTCACTCCTTAAGGTCATCACTGCAGACTTCGAGACTCAAGGCAGAATGTCTCAACTCGGTGTTTCCCTTCAAATCTCATGTTCCCAACCCATTCAGCCTGGTCGTGATCCTTCTACCCGACACCCACTGTTAACTGGAGTTTGTGTGATTCTCACCCGAGAAGGTGGACAAGTTCTTTTCAGCGTTAAACCTGCTGTGGCCATGTGCCCAGAGGGGCATCGATGCGCATGTTCTCAAATCATGCTCTATTACTGCTTCTTCTTCTTCTTTGTCATCTCTTCAACCTGTACTTCTCCTTTGATAATCTCGTATGTCTAGAAGCAAGAAAACTTCAATCATGTTCTCCATTTGATTTGACGTCTCCCATTCTTTGTAAAATTCTCTCTTCCTTAATGCACATAATTCCATATTATGTCGTCCAGTACCCCCCATCCCACTGAACCCACCTCTCTATTTCAATTGTCAGCCATGGGAAGGGGTTCAGTCTCTTGAACTTCTCTGCCTCATCATCAGACATGACCTACACCGGCCACATCAATTTGCTGCCTGAAAAGCCATCTTCAGTGTTCATCCTCCATTGTTCAAAGTCATTCCAGAAAAATCAAAAACTGCTAACGGCCTATGTCCATAGCTTAATGAGTACTGCTCTTCCCTATGGGCTGCACTGATATGAAATGCGTCTGTCCTGTAATCTGTGCTGTCTAAATCTCCCAACATAATTGGCATCTCTTGCAATTAGGCTGAAGCATAAGGCCTGTTCTCACATTGCAAACAGGTTGGTGGCCTAACTGCTTTTTCACACCTCTCCTCTGGCCTACTAGCTTCCACTGCTATCTGAGCCCTCTGCCCCTCCCCAGCTATTCGAGAACGCATATGCTCGTCCAGTAATGTCTTTCTGGTTCAAATTCCCAACATCTAGGGTCACTGCACATCTGAACTCTTGTTATTTCTTCTTTTCTCTCAGCCATCCTTAGGCTATTCAATCAGACTCTTTCCTCAAGTAGGCGGTTCACAACTATCTCATATCATCCCCCTATCCCTACCCGCCATCCTTCCGACCCCCATGAACCGTACCTAATCTAACCCAATCCTCTTATTGCAGGTTACTGTACCCACCCATCTTTCTCCTCGTTTACTGTTTGTTCATGTCCTGACTTATTATGTCCAAATTTTTACCGACAACTGTATTGTTAGTTCGTATAGCCCTTTTGCCATTGTCAAAGATATGAGCCTTTATCTTCTAAAGAAAAAAAAACACAAGGAGTGTGGTTATCATTTTCGGGTGCCTCGATGTATCATGTGTGTACAGGTGTGAAAGAGAGTTTCGGAGGTAGAGCACGTTCAAATTCTGATCTTCAATATATATTAACATTTTATTTGCTGTATTCACTGAAA
Organism: Eptatretus burgeri; assembly: GCF_056783735.1. NCBI lineage: Eukaryota > Metazoa > Chordata > Myxini > Myxiniformes > Myxinidae > Eptatretus > Eptatretus burgeri. Next base: position 764,847 of record NC_140972.1, read on the forward strand.
TTGTGAACTCGAGGCATCTCGTCACTCCAAAACAAGAAATGACTTCAAAACACCATTTGGAGTATAACCTTGTGCTTCATGCAGAGGTCAATGTTGGTAGATTGGGGTGTGGGTGTGGGTTGTGTACGTTCGTGTTGGTGCATTTATTTTACACTCAATAAATATCCAGAATTACGTACATACAAGCTTTCACAAAGAGTTTTTGTGTTTTGCATTTTGTACATGCACAAAGACACACCACCACTTTCTAAACCTGTGTGATTGAGAATGAACCTGCTTCTCATTACCTCCACCACCGAGGGTGGAAGGAGCTTATGTTTTCATCTCTGTCTGTCTGTCTGTCAATCGCCTACAGGTCACAATTTCAAACCGATCTTTACGAAACTTCACCACATTGTACAGTTTGTCATAAGGAAAAAGCCTATTGTTTTTGAGGCCAAAGGTCAACAACTTAGTATAGGTGAGATTTCTAAAATCCTCAATTTTCATCCGATTGACTTGAAATTTGCAGATGATTTATATTCCAGGTCAGTGATTTCAACCACCAATTATTTTTGAGGTCAACAAAGACCAAAACGTCAACATCCGCCCAAAGTCAACAACTAAGGTGAGATTTCTAAAATCCTTAATTTTCATCCAATTGACTTGAAATTTGAAGACAATATATATTTCAGGTCAATGAATTCAATCAACAAATTATTTTTGAGGTCAACATCGACCAAAAGGTCAACAAAGGCCCAAGGTCAACAACTAAGGTGGCATTTCTAAAATCCTCAATTTACATCAAATTGACTTTAAATTTGAAGAGGATTTATATTTCAAGTCACTGAATTCAAAGAAACCAATTATTTTTGACTTCAACATGGACCAAAAGGTCAACAACTAAGGTGGTGTTTCTAAAATCCTCAATTTACATCAAATTGACTTTAAATTTGAAGAGGATTTATATTTCAAGTCACTGAATTCAACCAACCAATTATTTTTGACTTCAACATGGACCAAAAGGTCAACAACTAAGGTGGTGTTTCTAAAATCCTCAATTTTCATCCAATTGACTTGAAATTTGAAGTGGATTTACTTTTCAGGTCACTGAATTCAACCACCAATTATTTTTTAAGTCAACTAAGGCCAAATGGTCAACATACGCCGGATTTCTAACATTGACAATTTTCATCCGATTAACTTGAAATTTGAAGAGGAGTTGCAAATTTGATCACTAAATACAACCACCAATATTTTTTCGGTAAAATTTGTTTTACGGATTTTGCAAGCATCGTGCTCTGCACGTCTTCATCTTCTTTGTTTGTTTGTTTGTCGGCACAAAATGTGAGTACGGCCTTTCTCTGCAACCGCTTGTTGGACTGACACAAAATTTTCACCATGGGAACGACGACTCATGTCGAATGTTAAAATGATAATTATTATATTATAGGTCACGTGGTGTAATAGCCATGTTGGAAAAAATGAAAAACTTTGGACCTCTGCGTCTCTGAAACTACACCAAAGAAAAAATTGAAACTTGGCACGTCAAGTACTCCGCATGAGGAATAAGTATGATTTTATATGATGTCATAATCGCATATGAAGAACTGATATCCAATCAGTGTGAAAATTGAGGGTCATCTTGGGATAAATTGGTAGACAGAAAATCAATTGATAACGCCATCAATCATGTGGTTTGGCAGCCTTTTTCTTTTTCTTTTTTTAAACATAAAAGCGAGCAAATGCCAACTGACCTCCTACAGGCACCTATCCTTCTCCACATCACTTCTTCAGTCCACAACCTGCTCTCTCTCTCTCTCTCTCTCTCTCTCTCTCTCTCTCTCTCTCTCTCTCTCTCTCTCTCTCTCTCTCTCTCTCTCTCTCTCTCTCTCTCTCTCTCTCTCTCTCTCTCTCTCTCTCTCTCTCTCTCTCTCTCTCTCTCTCTCTCTCTCCTCCCCATAGCTTTACTTTCAGCAATTTCCATTTAGTATTTCTCAGAGCATTTCATTCTGGTTTCCCATTCTATAGATCAGTAGTTTCATTTTTCAACATCAGTTTCACTTGAGTATATCAGTTTTGATTCTTCATTTCAACTTGTGATGCAACGTGAATGGTGCATGAAAAAGATCATCAACAACTATTTTTGGGGGAATGTTTTTAGATTTTCTAAGGGGTGGAGAGGGGTCTAGAGTGGCTTAAAATGACCGTTTTTACAGCCATTTTTCCCTGCTGTGCAGGGGTTAGGCTTTTTCTTGAGGCAATGTTTTATGGCCGGATGCCCTTCCTGACGCCAACCCTGGTCGCCTCTTACGGCACACAGGGATATGGTATACCTATTCTAACCGGGGCATACACCGGGACCAGTACACTGGTACTCACTTCGCCGACCTCAGATGGATGACAGGCTGAGTCAACCCCCTGGTATTAATTCAGCAGCCAACGGGGCTTGAACTCAGGACCCTCGGATCCCAAGCCACCACCCTAACCACTAAGCCAACACCAGGCTTCTAGAGTGGCTTAATGATCTTAAAATGTCAATAAGGGGAGTAAAATGTTTTACGGGTCATAGAGGAGTCTAAAGTGTTTAAAGCGTCGAAGGGTCTTAAATGGGTCGAAATGTGTCTAAATATGAAAGAGCAAAACGGGTGTTAAATGTCCAAATGGTCTGAAATTGTCAAAAGGATCTTAAAAGTGTTGAAAGGGTTGAAGAAGGTCTACACTTCTTAAAAGGGTCTAAAAGGTCTTAACAGGGTCTAAGGGGTGTAAAAGGAAAGCTGTAGAAAATAAATTACCTCATAGGAGGAAATAAATTAACTTAGGATTGCAACACGGCAATGATGGGCCAAATGACCCCCTCATGACTGCTGAAAATGCCTATTTCGATGCATCGTGGTTAAAAATCTGATCGTAGAAAGTTTCGTCACGAATTAACTTTGGGAGCTCAAAGCAGTAAGGTCACAAACAAAAACACATTTCGCTTTTATATATGGACATGAACAACCTATTTTCCTGCTGCAGCTTCTTATTCCTCCCTATTCTTCATCGTATTCCTCTTCTCAGGGAGGTGGCATCACTTTTTTCTTCCATCAATCAGTTTACAGTGAGATGTCTTGGCAAAGCCATGGCTAACAGAGAAATGCTCAACCAGAACCTCATTCAAGGCGATGAAAAGCTCACCCAGAAACGTCCAAAAAGTCCTATAATTAGCTCATTTTTAAAATGTCATGAAATTCCGCTCGGGAAACACTCCCCAACCCCTATAAAACTCCATCACGTGTGGACATTCACCCACCCCGCCCCATTCCAAACCCCCATCCCCACGCATTAGGGAAGTAATTGTTGAATGGCCCCTAGAAAAGACATCGTTAAGAGGTCGGAGATATCGATAATATTGTAGGAAATGAAATATATCTCACCTGTGATTGAATATTTCTGTGATAGTGAACAGAAACCATTTGAAAATCGAAAACAAATTATGGTTGCCAAAGTTACCGGCTCCAACCACAATGATATTTCCTCACGGAATTTTGTGTGTGAAGTAAAGTTTCCCCTCGACCTGTCCAGCGATTCTGAAGAAGATTTTTGTAGGTTTTTGGGTAAATACAATATTGGCAGCCAAACCATGTGACCTATGTCATAGGGGGAGAACTTTTTGGTCCTCATGCAGAGGTGATCATACCTGTAAAGTTTCGCCTCGATCTGTTCAGCTGTTTCGGAGAAGATTTTGGAAGGCTTTTACGTTTAAAAAAAAATGGCTGCCAAACTATATGACCAATGACGTCATCAATTTATTATCTGTCGACCAATTTATCCCAAGATGACAAACAAAAATTTTCACACTGAACGGATGTAGCCTTCTATATATGCAATTATGACATCACAAGGAATGCGTCAATGACATCATACAAAAATCATGCTTATTTTTCATGTACCAAGTTTCAATTTTTTCCTTGGTGTAGTTTCAGAGATACAAAGGCCCAAAGTTTTTCCAACATGGCTGCCACACAATGTGACCTTTGATGTCATAATTATCATTTTAAAATTCTACACAAGTAGTCACTCCTATGGTGAAAATTTTGTGTCAGTCCAACAAGCGGTTGCAGAAAAAAACCGTACACATGTTCCGTGCACACACAAACAAACATGATGTCATGCATAGCACAATACTTGCCAAATTCAGAAAACAAATTTGACCTTTAAAATAGTTGGTAGTTGAATTCAATGACCAAATATGCAAATCCTCTTCAAATGTCAAGTCAATCAGATGAAAATTAAGGATCTTAGAATCCTCTGAGAATTTAGAAGTTCCTGATGGGGGAGCAGTACTCCATTAGGCTGTGGATGAAAGCTTTGTAAGTGGTTAGAAACTCAGGTGTGCCAAGGAAGGACTTTGCATGATGGAGGATGCCCAGTTGGCGACTGGCTTTGGAGACCAGCTTGGAGATGTGGCTTTCTCCGGCAAGATCGTGGCAGATAGTGAGACCCAGAAGCTTAAATGAAAGGACTTATTCAAGAGGATTGTTGAGAAAGTAGATTGGTGGGGTTGCAGACGGTCCTTTTGGAGAGACATAGTGAGTGTGAGATTTGTCAGGATTGAAAGACACATTTCACGTGTTGGACCAGCTTGTGATTTTATCCAGATCTGCAGTGAGTGAAGAAGCTGCTGCTTACCGATCTGAGAGATGACAGATGGTCCGGCAGAGGGTGGAGTCATCAGCAAAGAGATAAGGAGGATTTTCCAGAGTCGGAGAGATCATTGATGAAAACCAGAAAAAGAACAGGGCCCAGAACGCTGCCTTGAGGAACTCCAGCCTGGACAGGAAGAGGGGATGAAAGAACTCCATTTAGGGCCACACGTTGACTGCAACAGGACAGGAAGTCTGCGAGTCATGAGTGGAGATGGCCTTGGATACCATAGGAAGAGAGTTTGGTGAGTAGGGCGGGGTGCCAGACCGCATCAAATGCAGATATGTCTTGGGAGATGGCTCTGATTTAATGTGTTGCATTGAGGACCTCCATCCATTGTTGCGAATGCAGAAGCAGCATATCCAGGGTTGAGTGTCCTGGTCTAAATCCAAATTGCTGATCGGAAATCAGGCAATTGGAGAAGAGGGCGGATTTAATGTCTGAAGCGATGATGGATTCCATAATCTTGCTGATGATTGGGAGAAGGTTGATTGGTATGTCGTTGCAGGGATCTGTTTTTGCACCTTTTTGTGCAGGGCAGTGATGTTTGCTGATTTCCAAGCAGATGACAGATGACCGTGAGCAAATGAGAGGGTGAATCGAACAGAGAGAGGGTGAGCAAGAGCAGAGGAGCAGGTTTTTAGGACACGTGGGCTGATGCCGTCTGGACCGGTTGCAGAATCTGAGTCGAGTTTGACAGCAAGCTCTCCACCTTGTCAGGAGAAAAGGACGCAGAGTCCAGGGACAGCTGGATGCGACTGGGTAAGATGGGTACAGCAAGCGATGGGTTTGGGACACAAGATTTAGAAGCAAGCACAGAGTTTAGGCATTCACCCTTTTTGCGTGCAGTGTCAGAAGTGCGCCATTTGAAGTAAGAGAGGGGATGGAGGGGGAACACACACCTGAAACAGATTTTATTAGAATACCACCAGAATTTGGAGGAGGGAGACAGGTTTGAGAGTTCAGACTTGAGATTAGAAAGATGTTGTTTTCTGGCAATCCTGAGGTTAGACACACACTTGTTCCAAGCTTTATGGAAGGAACTGAGATTGCCATCAGTAGGATTTGTGTTCCATGAGGCAAAGGCAAGTTGTATCAGGACAACTGCCTCGCCACAAGCTTCAGTGAACCAAGGGCGGGAGGAAGGGTAGGACAACTGAAGACGAGAGAGGATAAATCTGTGCATGAGATAGAGCAAGTTTCTTTGAAAGAATTCCCAGGACGAGTTGATGTTGGAGGAAGTGGAGATGGGAGATCAGTCTAGAATTTTGATGGCTGCTTGGAGACCTTGCCATTAGGCTTGAGTGAAATGCCAGATTCGACAGAGCTGAGGTGGTTCTCTAACAACAGCCAGAGAGATGTATATTTTGACAAGCATGTGGTTCGATGAACTGATTGGAGCGGAGGAAAGAACAACAGATATTTTAAGGGGAATTTTTCAAAATTAGATCCAGAAGAGATGATGTACCATTGGTTGAGATCCGGGTCAGGAACTTGAGAGATTGTGTCAGTCCCAATGAGTCACAGAAGTCCTTAGAGGAGAAGGACTGATGGACATAAACTGGAGTTTATGGTAAAATATATGGACAGTATCAAGCAAAGTTATGCACCATAATTTTTCACTGACTGGATACATCAAGAAGCTTCAAGCAAAGTTTAACTTTTTGTTGTTGGACTCTGCTGATAACTCTCCCTGTGCAGGTGAACACCACAGTAGATGTGGAGTTTGGAGGTTCACTGGATTCTGGTTCCCCCACAAAATAATGACTCTGTATTACCTGTGTCTTCTGTTGCCATCACCATACTCTAACCATACCATTGGTGGAGCTCTGTGGGATCTGAGACAATGGGAGCATGCAGCCCCTTTAAAGAGGATCACAGCTGGAAGGATCTCCAGGAAGTGGTTACAGAGACAATTCCATGGGAGAGGGACACTGCGGCAATTGAGAGATGCAAGGTTTTGTTCAATTCTCAAACATATATATATATATATATATATATATATATATATATATATATATATATATATATATATATATATATATATATACATATATTTAATTTGTTGAAGTCAAAAGGCATTCATTATGTCAAGTACGGAATGGAGGAAATTAAACAATCAAAATCAGATGGATGCAGTTGTTGCATTTTCACCAATCCCAACCGAGAAAGTGCAGGAAGCAGCGCTGGAACATTCATCATGTTTCAAGACTATACCTTTCACTGATGACTGTCGTTCGTATAGTTTACAATATAGACATTGTGTACAGTTATAAATGTTACATTTCATGAACGTGGGTGGTACATGAGGGGGGGATCTTGATGCGCTGTGTTATTTTTCTTGCTGCCTCGTTTAATTGTTGACGAACTCATTTTCTTTTTATCTAACTGACAGATGCACTTCTGCCTCAAGTGGATGTAGTGATCTTCATCAATCACCCTCTCACAGTTATTCTAAAACTAAACTAACCACCAAATGTTTTCAAGCCACATCACTGCAGGTCCTCCCTTTCCTTTGGATAAAACCAAATATACTTCACAAGGACAGAAAACTCCCTTTCCGCATGAAGCTTTCCCAGCCGTCTCACCTCCAACTGTTCCATTGCACTCCCCCATCCCCTTCCAACACAACCCCCATCCTCTCCCATGAGACATCCTCCCTTCATGTTCATTAAGCTCTTATTCCCATTCTATTAAGCTCATACCCTTTCTCTTCATTTTAATCCTCGTCGAAGGAGAGGGTATTGATTTTGGATTCGTTTGCTGTTTGTTTGTTACTTGGCAAGAAAATATAATTTTCACAAGTATGTTTATCAGTCCTGTTTGTTTGTGTGTTTGTCTGTCCGCTCGCCTCCAGCCCAAACTGTTCAGCTGATCGTTCTGAAATTTCCGGAGATTATGGTCACAGACTCTGCGACGGACCCGCATTGAAGTTTTGTTAAATTCGGTCGACCGAAAAGGTCAACAAAGGCCAAAAGGTCAATTTGAGCCAAATTTTATAAAATCCTCAATTTTCATCCAATTGACTTGAAATGTGAAGAGGATTTGCATATCAGATCACTGAATTAAACTACCAACTATTTTTTGAGGTCAAAAGGTCAATATAGGCCTAATTTCTAAAATTGGGAGATAGGATTAAAAACTATATACATCATGATATCTCAAAACGTTGTAGATGAGTTGTGACAAAATTGTGGATTTGAGTTGGTTGGGTGAAAAGAACAAGCTATTTCAGTTTTGGTTCAGATCCAGCAGTCCGGATGTCAAACACCATTTTTCAAGATAACCTTGCATTAAGGTCCGCACAATGTTTTTATGCATTTTTGTGATCATCAGACCATCTGAATTAATATTCTGATTGATACCACTCTGGCACCCTTGAGAATTTTTGTAGAAACCCATTAATATGCAAATTTGCGGTGGCCATTGTCAAAATTACTATTTTTCTTAATATCTCCAAAAGTAAGCATCCAAATAGCCTGGTTGAGGTGTCTACACCCATGTTTTTAGGGTCACTGGTCATGATAAACCCACTTTAAATTTCACACTTAAATTTAGCTCATTAATATGCAAATTTGCAGTCGCCATTATCAAAATAACAATTTTTCTTAATATCTCCAGAAGTAAGCATCCAAACAGCCTGGTTGAGGTGTCCAAACCCATGTTTTTAGGGTCACTGGTCATGATAAACCCACTTACAATTTGATAACATTTAAATTTAGCTCATTAATGTGCAAATTAGCATAACCCTACCCCCTGAATTTGTCTGCGCCGATCGGCGTTTTTGCAGTACAGTTATACAACAACAAAACTGTTTGATAATAACTTGCTCACAGCCGTTTATCCCCAGTACAGTTGTGAAGAAATGGCTGACCTCAGAAGATCAACAGCATGAACTGTTTCTGATCAAGTAAGTTGAGGCTTGTAATGTAATGAAAGAAACATGGAGAACTGAGTTTTAAGTAAGAGTAATGTCTTCCGATACAGTAGAATGATCGATATGATTTGCAAGCAAGTATTTCTTATTATTATTTAAGATGATCTGTCTGAAAGCAACTGTGTATTTTATCGATTTTTAAAAGTACACAGGGTGGAACCTGTTTCCTGAGAATATTTAAAAATACGAACAGAGAAATTCAATATTTACTGATGTTTATAATTACCTCTATTGTTACAGGTTGAGGCTCCATCACCATGGGAGACTGTTTCTTCAGTCCCTGCGATGCAACTAAAGCTGGAAAACCTCTGGTAACAGTTGGTCCAGACAGAGTGCGAAGTATCATCCGGTCAAGCAAAGCAAGACAAGATGGTATACATGAAGAGCTTGAACAGAGATTACAGGCAGACAAATCTATCGAGCTCAAATGCCATAGAGACTGTGTGTCAATGTACACATCACGCTCACACATAGAAAGACACTTGAAACGAATGAGTAATGTTTGGAAGATGCTTCAACATAAACTTGGCTCTGAGCTTCTGGTTCTGTCTGGTGAAGGTGTCACTCGTTTAATCTCGTTTCGCAGCAGAGCGTCTACTGCGATCAACTTAGTTGCATCAGATGAAGATGACGCCATTGATGTTTGCATAGAACGATTTGCCAAGAAGGTTGCACAGGAATCTAAGCAGTTGTCGTCCGACCCCAGTTCCTATCAGACTAGAATTAATATAGATATTGCTGATGAAGCAGTGAGTTCAACCCTTCAATTGCTACTCTCCAAAATATCAGCGAAAATGGACTGCACACTTCCAGGAGCTCTGATCAGAAACATCATAACGAATATGATCACCAATCGACCAACTACACCCCAAATAGCACTGGGAGTTCTAGTCAGTCGTAAAAGCCTCATCGAGCAGTTCTACAACGATCATGTGACCTGTTCCTATGATGAGTTTCAGCGTTTCAAGGGATCAGCAGCAAAGGCTGCAACTGTTCACTCCGGGATTAGGGGAACCACCAATGCTGAATGTGGCCTCGTTCAGGTTGTTGCTGACAACTTCGACACAAATATCTCATCCCAGAATGGACTCGTTTCAACACATTCTCTTGTAGTATTACTTACCATAAAAGATCAGGAGATATCTTCCACATCTGAAGATGAAGCCATCATCAGATGATTGACCCAAAATGAAATGAAGGCACCTGTGACAGAAGACATTTCGGTTCAAAGGTACAAGGGACCTGAGAAACCAGCGATGCCAGTTGAAGAAGCCACACGTGTGGTGTTACCTCTGCATATTGGCTCATCAAGCTATACAACTTAGGAGAGTTCACGATATGGATTTCTCTTTTCTGAAGCAAATCACTTCTGATCAGAACACATCAGAGTTTGGTGGCTTTAATACAAAGCTCTGCAGAGAACAAGGATGATCCATCCAACCTGCAACGAGGGCCATTTATACACCACTCATAGATATAGATCCAGCTGATCCGGACACTATGTTTACAGCAATGGAAGAGGGAAAACGCTTGACTGCAGAGTGTGGACAAACCGTAACCATATTCACAAACGACCAACAGCTGTATCGAGTGGCCGTTAATGTTAAATGGGTTTATCCTGAGCGATTTACCCAGTTCATACCAAAGCTGGGCGGCATGCACCCCCTTATGAGTTTCATTGGTTGTGTGGGGAACTTGATGGCTGAAAGTGGGCTGGAAGACATGATGAAATCTGCCTTTGGAGGTGTTGCTCATATGCCTGGTGGAAAATATTTTCCCCAAAACTTCAGGGCCCTGCGATTAGTGACTGAGGAGGTCCTTCGTTCCAGCGTGGCTCAGGCAGAAAGTCATGAAGACTTCATGGACATTCTTGAAACCAAAGCAACAAAGAGCATGACCACACAACTATGGGTACAGAACCTTGTGAAACCTGTATTCATCATGATGGTGTTTGTTTGTGCTGAGCGTGAAGGAGACTGGCCATTGCATCTTTGGTTTATGAAGGAGATGCTCCCCTACTTCTTCGTGGCTGGACATCACAACTCTGCTAGATATGGGCTCTACTACCTTCAATCGATGGAAAGGCTTCATGGAGACATTCTGGAAATGTTCTTAAAAGGAGATCACGTGATGCTGCACAAGAAGGGCCGATGGAACGGCATATGGTCAGATATGTACATCGAGTCCATGTTCATGCACTACGGTCATGGCATACATGGAATCGTTGGCATTACACTGAAGCCTTCTACACTGAAGAAGTGGGCCTATAGTATGTACACGTTTAGTCAGATAGTCCAGGATCTCACAGATATGTCTGAGGGGCACATAGTCACAGAGGTGACCATTCACAAGGAAGAGAAGCCATCACACATACGATCTGCTGCAGAGGACCGCGATAAGATAAGGAGAAAACTCCAGTCCTGTATCGACCCACTTGACCCAAATGAACATGCAGACAGAGTTGTCAACATTGTAACTGGCAGAATTGGACCGGAGAAGGTGAATGCACCAAGGGCAGTTGACATTGGCCGAGCACAGATGCATTCATATGAAGAAAGCTGGCCAGCAGGATTCGACGCTCCCTCATCTAAACAAGTCATAACTATGGCAGTGACACGGAAAGTCATGCATGTGGGATCTACTGAGGTTTGTAATCTAAATGTCATCTACTCCAGGGTCATGGAACTCCAACAAAGTCGAAACATCAAACTATGTGACGTCGAAGAGTACGAGCTTGCACCTGTGCCAACATCAACGTTCGATGAAAAAGGGGAGATGAGAATAGCAAAGACCAAGTCAACATTGAAGAAGAATCTCCAAGTGGAAAACGCAACAAGACTGGGTCCACAACCTGAAGTCACCATCTTAGATGGTTGTGCAATCCTCTGGGTTATTCATCGGCCGAACAGGGGAATTGTGCAAGACTTTGTTGACAACTTCATGAGCTACATCATGGCAAAGGTGGACAAATCAGATGTATATCTGGTATTTGACAGATATCATGATTTCAGTATCAAGAGTGGAACAAGATTAGGAAGCAGCAAGCTTGCAGGCACCACAGGTTGAACCGCCAGACTCCACTGCCTCCACAGCTGGTGGTTCTGTCAGTAACTGAGAACAAAGTTCAACTGATATAACTGATTTGCCAGAATTTGATTGACGTTAGTCAACAGAGAAAGCAGAGCCAACACAGGCTCGTCATTACGGGACAGGAGTCTACCCCAGTGGAAATACACCACGGAGCCCAAAGGTGTCGCACTGATTTGAAGACGACGCATGAGGAGGCAGATGTCATCATGATTCAGCAAGTCGCTAAAGTTGCCGAAGATGGCGCAAAATGCATCACAATCATCTGTGATGATACTGATGTGGTCATCTTGCTTGTGTATCACTTCACAGAACTTAATCTGCAATGCTGCGTAACAATGGAAGCAACATGTCCTGGCCGATCGTTGAGCGACATTGGGGCCACTGCCAGAAAGCATGCCGGGGTGGTGCAAGACCTACGAGCTTAACACGCACTGACAGGTTGCGACACCGTTGCCCAGATGTATGGTAGAGGTAAACTGACTCGCAAGAAGACACTCACAACAGGCCATTCACTTCAGAAACTTGGGAATGTGGATGCATCTATTTAAGATGTCATTGCCGAAGCCACTGTGTTCATGGCTGTTTGCTCTGGCAGCAAGGAGAGAAGCAACATGTCTGATCTTCGCAAAGAGGTGTGGTCTATGAATATGGTGAAACCAAATGCCATCAAAGCACCAGACCTTAAGGCTCTGCCACCAACTACAGAATCTTTTGAACAAAACGTGCGACGCGCTCCTATCTTGACAGCAAGATGGAAGTCAGCTGCTGAGCTGCAGCCACCACCTCTGGATCCCACTCAGTACGGATGGAAACGTGATGAGGCATCAAGATCATTACTTCCAATTATGCTGCCGCCCAACGTCGCTCTTGCACCACCAGAGATCTTGGAGCTAATACGATGTGGATGTTCCTCTGACAAGCAATGCTACACAGCTCAATGCCGCTGCACAGCAGCCAAGTTACCATGCACAGTTTTCTGTACGTACCATGGAGATACTGGCTGCAGGAATGAGCGCACCAAGACAGCTGGTGCATTTGCCCTTGATGATGACTGACACTGAATGACACAGCAAGCACTGAAGTAGCCTTCATAAGGTTTACAAACCTGTTATATATAAATATATACATTGCGGAGAACAAGTATTTGATACACTGCCGATTTTGCAGGTTTTCCCACTTACAAAGCACGTAGAGGTCTGTAATTTTTATCATAGGTACACTTCAACTGTGAAAGACGGAATCTAAAACAAAAATCCTGAAAATCACATTGTATGATTTTTAAATAATTAATTTGCATTTATTGCATGAAATAAGTGTTTGATCATCAACCAACCAGTAAGAATTCTGTCTCTCACAGACCTGTTAGTTTTGTCTTTAAGAAGCCCTCCCATTCTCCACTCATTACCTCTATGAACTGCACCTGTTTGAACTCGTTATCTGCATAAAAGACAGCTGTCCACACTCACTCAATCAATCAATCAGACTCCAACCTCTCCACAATGGGCAAGACCAGAGAGCTGTCTCAGGACATCAGGGACGAAATTGTAGACTTGCACAAGGCTGGGATGGGCGGCAGGATAATAGGCAAGCAGCTTGGTGAGAAGGTAACAACTGTTGGCGCAATTATTAGAAAATGGAAGAAGTTCAAGATAACAGTCAATCGCCCTTGGTCTGGGGCTCCAGGCAAGATCTCACCTCGTGGAGCCTCAATGATCATGAGAAAGGACTTCCGGTTCCGGGTTTGGAGCAACGAGAGGTCTCCTTCGGGGCTCTCTGCTGACGTTCTCAAAGTTAAGTTTCCGGTCGTTATCTGTCCCGTTTTAACTGTTTAATTTTCCCACCAACATGGTACTGTGTGTTCCTAGTTCGGTTTTGTTTCAAAAATCGTGCTATTTTGTGAGTATTGTTGTCGACGTTCTTATCGGGTGTTTGAGGCTGAGGCGTTGGCCAAGGCTTGAGGCCTACCGGTTCCATTCGGTGTTTGATTGCTTTTTTTTTTCTGCCTATTACCTTCAATTTCTATCCTCCCATTACCTTTACTTCAATTTTCATGCTCCCCACTTTCCTAACATCCCCCATTCTCCCAACTAATTTCTTTCTTATCTCAAAAAAAAAAAAATACCCAACAAAAACAACAACACGCTGACCTTCTCCCGATTCTGCTTCTTCTTCCTCCTCGTCTTCTTCCTCGATTTTTTTTTCTACACTTCCATGACCTAATCTGTTGAACTCTCTCAAACACTAATATTAACAACAAAAACGATCTTATAATGCTTCATCTTCCTCTCTCACACATGTGGTACTCTTTACTGTTTCACAATGCACTACTCTTCTGCTATTTTAACAGACTGCTCTCATTTCGACCTATCCTTCATTCCTTGCCTAAAAAATCCAACTATTACAGCGCTTCTTTTCTCCATTCTCTGAATTCGCCTTCATTGCATCCATCAAGAATTGTGTTAAATCGCATCTCTGACCTAAAACTTTTAAAAACCACAGTTTGCTATGAATGTTCGCTTTCCATCAACCATTTTTTTTCCCAACTTCAGTGCCAACTCACCCCCCTCACCCCTCACTCTCACTCTCAAAGCAACCATCCCACTCTTCTCCCTCCAAGCCTCCCTCTCACCTCTCTCAAAAATTCCCCCCTCACCTTTCATCCCCTCACTCATCCTTCTCAAAGTTGCCCCCCTCTCATCCACCAAGCTGCCTCCCTCCACTGCCCTCACCTCCATCTCTTCACTCCACCTCCTCAAATCCTCAATTCAACCTTTCATTCAAACCTTGTCGAAAAAAAATCCAACTGTTGCAGCGTTTATTCTCTCCATTCTCTTAATTCGCCTTTATTGCATCCTTCAAGAAATGTGTTTAATCGCATCTCTGACCGAGAAATTAAAAAACCCAGTTCGCTATGAATGTTCGCTTTCCATCAATTATTCTTTTTTTGCAACTTCAGTGCGAACTCACCTCTCACTTCTCCCTCTCAAAGCAACGATCACACCCTTCTCCCTCCAAGCCTCTCTCTCACCTTTCTCAAAAACACCCCCCTCACCTTTCTCCTGAACCTCTCCCCGCTCACCCTTCTCCCACCATTCATCCCCCTCACTTACCCTTCTCAAAGTTGCCCCCCTCTCATCCACCAAGCTGCCTCCCTCCACTGCCCTCTCACCTCCATCTCTTCACTCCACCTCCTCAAATCCTCAACTTCCTTCTTGCTTGTCTCTTGTCCCCCCTCTCGGCCAGCACCACAGAGCCTTTTCTCCTCATTCGGCCCCCTCCCCTTGCTATTCTGCAATACCCCACACTCTTTCAACAACCCTCCTTACCCCCCCTCGTCCCTTGTCCTACCCTCCCTCTCCCTCTCCACCCCCTGCAACCAAAGCCTCCTCCCCTACCTCTTCATTAAATGTGTGGACCTCAAATATCTGGGGCCTTTGCTCAAACCTTTCAGATCTTTCCATACAGGTTACCACTGACAAACCAGATATAATCTGCCTAACAAACTTTCCTCCCCAAGACGTGTCTGACTCCCAAGTATCTCTCCCCGGTTACTCCCTCCTCCGGTATGACAGACCTGAGCCTCGTCCTGGTGGAGGAGTTGCTCGCTTCATCAAAGACTCTATTCCTCACTCTCCATGCACTGCTCTCACTCCCCAACACCCCCAGGAATACCTCTGGCTACGGCTTCCCCTCCACTCCCACCTTGTGTTTATATGTGTACTGTACCGTCCACCGAACAGTGATGACTCCATCTACACCTCACAATCAGAAAACATGGACCATCTTCTATCTTCTATCTTCTCATCCAAGCTCTCTCTTCCTCTTATGTGGTGACTTCAATAGTCATCACACCAGTTGGCTAGGTGTGGGTACCTCTCTCACCTGTCATGGCACCTCAGGAAAAGCTTTCTGCGACTCATTAGGACTGACTCAATCGGTCAACTTCCTGACCCGCATCTCAACCAATGGTACTCCATCTCTTCTGGATCTGATTTTGACAAATTTCCCTGACAATATCTGCTGCTCTTCCTCCGCTCCAATCGGTTCTTCTGACCACGTCCTTGTCAAAGTGGACATCTCTCTGGCTGTTATCAGAGAACCACCTCACCGCCGTCGAGTCTGGAATTTCACTCAAGCCGACTGGCAGGGTCTCCGAGCAGCCATCAAACTTAGACTGGTCTCCTATCACTACTTTCTCAAACATCAACTCATCCTGGGAATTCTTTCAAAGAAACTTGCTCTGCCTCATGCACAGATTTATCCCCTCTCGTGTTCAGTTGTCCTACCCTTCCTCCCGCCCTTGGTTTACTGAAGCTTGTGGCGAGGCAGTTGTCCTGAAACAACTTGCCTTTGCCTCATGGAAAGCAAACCCAACTGAGGGCAATCTCAGTTCCTTCCATAAAGCTCGGAACAAGTGAGTATCTACCCTCAGGAGAGCCAGAAAACAACATCTTTCTCATCTCAAGTCTCAACTCAAACCTCTATCCCTCCTCAAAATCCTGGTGGCATTTAATCAGATCTGTTTCTGGTGTATGTTCCCCCTCCATCCCCTCCCTTACCTCAAATGGCCGCACTGCTGTTACCGCGCATGATAAAGCTGAATGTCTAAACTCGGTGTTTGCAGCTAAATCTTGTGTCCTAAACTCATCACTTTCTCCACCCACTTTACCCAGTCGCACCCAACTGTCCCTGGACTCTGTGTCCTTTTATCCTGACAAGGTGGAGAGCTTGCTTTCAAACCTCGAGTCAGATTCTGCAACAGGTTCAGACGGCATCAGCCCACGTGTCCTCAAAGCCTGCTCTTCTGCTCTTGCTCACCCTCTCTGTTCTATTCACCCTCTCATTTGCCCAAGGTCATCTGCTACCATCACTGCCCTGCATAAAAAAGGTGCAAAAACAGATCCCTGTAACTACAGACCAATCAGCCTTCTCCCAATCATCAGCAAGGTTATGGAATCCATCATCGCTTCAGACATGAAATCCTTCCTCTTCTCCAATGGCTTGATTTCCGATCATCAATTTGGTTTCAGACCAGGTCACTACCCTGGATATGCTGCTTCTGCTCTCCCATCAATGGATGGAGGTCCTCAATGCCAGACAGGAAATCCGAGCCGTATCCCTGGACATATCACGTGCTTTTGACAGTCTGGCACCCTGCCCTACTCACCAAACTCTCTTCCCATGGTATTCAAGGCCATCTCCACTCATGGCTCGCAGACTTCCTCTCCTGTCATAGTCAACGTGTGGCCCTAAATGGAGTTCTTTCATCCCCTCTTCCTATGCAGGCTGGAGTTCCTCAAGGTAGCGTTCTGGGCCCTGTTCTTTTTCTGGTTTTCATCAATGATCTCTCCGACTCTGGAAAATCCTCTTTCTCTTTGCTGACTACTCCACCCTCTGCTGGACCATCTGTCATCCCTCAGACCGGCAAGCAGCAGCTTCTTCACTCACTGCAGATCTGGATAAAATCACAAACTGGTCCAACACGTGGAACATGTGTTTCAATCCGGACAAATCTCACACTCTCATTATGTTTCTTCGAAAGGACCGTTTTAGAACCCCCCCCCCATCCACTTTCTCAACAATCCTCTGGAAGAAGTCTTTTCTTTCAAGCTTCTGGGTCTCACTATCTGTCATGACCTTTCCTGGGAAAGCCACATTTCCAACCTCGCCTCAAAAGCCAGTCGCCGACTGGGAGTCCTCCGTCGTGCAAAGTCCTTCCTCGGCCCTCTTGAGCTCCTGACCACTTACAAAGCTTTTGTTCGTAGCCTGATGGAGTACTGCTCTCCCCTTTGGGCTGGTGCTCCTGCCTCCCACCTTTCTCGGCTTCACGCTGTCGAAACCAGGGCATTTTGGATCATTGGCATCTCCTGCAATGAAGCTGAGTCTTTGGGTCTCTCACTCAATCACCGCAGGTTTGTCGGTGGTCTTTCTGTCTTCTACCGACTCCTCTCCAGCCTTGCCCCCCCTGCTCTCTCTGCGATTTGTCCCCACCACATTTCCAGAGGGCGCTCGAGGTCCGCCAACAACCCCCTTCTGGTAAAACTACCAAAATCACGAATCACTGCTCATCTTCACTCTTTCATTCCTCTTTTTTTCCCACCTTTGGAATAAACTTCCTCACTCTATTCATTCCCATTCTTCCCTCCAGGCTTTCAAAACCGCTGTTCACCACCACCTCTTATAATCCCCCATCCAAATCCTTGATCTTTTCTACCCTCGATAATCCACCCAAGCCCACTTCCTTCAATTCCCCTGCTTTCCTTCCTGAAAGTCCCTGTAATGTCCATCTTCTCTTCGCCATGTTACCCGTCCCATCCCCATCCCTCTCCCTTCCACAGTTCACCTAATGTGTCTGTTCCCCACTGTTTTGTCCCTCCCACTCCCGCCCCTCTTGTCTCATTCCCCCTTGCTGTGAGTTGTGTGTTCGCTCTCATATGAGCCTCGACAAGGTATACAAAAAAAAGGTGAGGGATCAGCCCAGAACGACATGGCAGGACCTGGTCAATGACCTGAAGACAGCTGGGACCACAGTATCAAAGAAAACCATAAGTTACACACTACGCCGTCATGGATTAAAATCCTGCAGCGCACGCAAGGTCCCTCTGCTCAAGCCAGCGCATGTCCAGGCCCGTCTGAAGTTTGCCAATGACCATCTGGATGATCCAGAGGAGGAATGGGACAAGGTCATGTGGTCTGATGTGACCAAAATAGAGCTTTTTGGTTTAAACTCCACTCGCCATGTTTGGAGGAAGAAGAAGGACGAGTACAACCCCAAGAACACCATCCCAACCGTGAAGCATGAAGGTGAAAATATCATTCTTTGGCGATGCTTTTCTGAAAAGGGGACAGGACGACTGCACCGTATTGAGTGGAGGATGGATGGGGCCATGTATCGTGAGATTTTGGCGAACAACCTCCTTCCCTCAACAAGAGCATTGAAGATGGGGTGTGGCTGGGTCTTCCAGCATGACAACGACCCGAAACACACAGCCAGGGCAACTAAGGAGTGGCTCCGTAAGAAGCATCTCAATGTCCTGGAGTGGCCGAGCCAGTCTCCAGACCTGAACCCAATGGAAAATCTTTGGAGGGAGCTGAAAGTCTGTGTTGCCCAGCGACGGCCCCGAAACCTGAAGGATCTGGAGAAGATCTGTTTGGAGGAGTGGGCCAAAATCCCTGCTGCAGTCTGAGCAAACCTCGTTAAGAACTACAGGAAACGTCTGATCTCTGTAATTGCAAACAAAGGTTTCTGTACCACATATTAAGTTCTGTTTTTCTGATGTATCAAATACTTATTTCATGCAATAAAATGCAAATTAATTATTTAAAAATCAAACAATGTGATTTTCAGGATGTTTGTTTTAGATTCAGTCTTTCACAGTTGAAGTGTACCTATGATAAAAATTACAGACCTCTACGTGCTTTGTAAGTGGGGAAAACCTGCAAAATCGGCAGTGTATCAAATACTTGTTCTCCCCACTGTATATGTATATATTGTTACGGCTGTGGAAATTCGCAGAACACCATATAGGTCCTTAGTTCAGTTAGATCGATAAGTCTGTGTTCAGTTAGATTTCCCCACCGTTGTTTAATGGGGATTATTCGTGTCACAGGGCTGTGATCTTTGAGTTAGCTGTTATTCTTTACTGTCGTTATTTTGGACAAACAACCTCCACCACCAACATCTCTAAACAACCGCTTCACAACCACCACCACCAACATCACTCAACTGCTTCAGACCAACCGCCTTTCCACCACCACAACCATGCCATCCTCACTACTTCGCCAGCAACCGTCAACATCTCCACACCACAACCACCGCCTCACCTTCGTCTCCAAAGCGACGCCATCTTTGTGCCAGCAGCGGCGAGATCCGATCAAACGGCATCGCTGCAGGTAGAGGCAAGGGTTCTCTCGCCATGCAGCACCGATGATTTCCACAACGTCCGCTTTCCGCGCAGAGGTCAGAGGTGAAAGTGCGGAGATCAGATCTCGCCTCACCAGCCCTATAAAAGGCCGTGCAGAGCGCCAGTTCAACCAGTCTGGAGGGGGTCTGGAAGAGTCGAGTCGATCCGAGGGAGAAGCGGTCGGGATATGGAGCGGTGTGAGGAGCGGGCTCGAGTCCAGTGGAAGTCTGGGTTTGCTGAGGAGATGGAGCGGGGAACACATCAGGCCGGCCATGCCACGCATGATGGCGCGTTTGTGTGGGACGCAGAGAGGTTGCCAGCCAGCAGCGAACGGTCCGAGGTGATCGGGCTTCGGGACAGCCCGAGGGACGGACGGGCTCTTAAAGAGAGCATCAACTTGGAAAGACCATAAGGACCGTTCGTTCCTCTGAGGCATTGCCGGCTGGGCCCGAATCACCGGGCCGTCAGACGAGGCCTGGGCCAGACCGCGGTTACGCTAGGTGCTGGGGGGAAGGAGTGTCGTGGGTCGCCCCAGCGAGGAAGGTAACCTGCGCGGTCTCATGGGACTCGTTCCATCTGCCAAGTCCCGGGCCATAAATGCCTACGGGCCCAGCCTGACCACCTTGTCTATGAGGGTGGTCTTTTCTTTGTTTCTTTGTGTGAATGATGTGGCGCCAAGTCCCGACAAGTAGAACTGTTAAGTGCCTGTGAATAATAACCATAGTCGGTTGTAGTGTTTTTACCTTGTTCGTGTCTTGTCCCCTTCCCCCATTGATTGCATGGCTGTATATGTGCATCTGTGTAAAATAATAAATGTGAATGTTAACCCGTTCGTGTCTTTTTTTTTTCCCCCAAATTGAACTGCTATCTTGCTTTCGGAATACTAGTTGGTTTTTGAATACGGATCGTAGAATCAGGTCTGGCGATTAATACCTGCTCAGTTATCCCAGAACGGAACAAACCGCTTAAGCAGTTCGTGTCCAAACAGGCCTTCGCCGAGGTACGGTCCCTCGGTAGGTTACCTGCACGAATACTTAGGTATATCGATATTCAGCGATTGACCCTTTCGCACTCGGGTAGAATACGGACTGGGCCGTGGTGGGATTAAAAACCCACCCGTGACTGGTTTCTGGCATTGTTCCAGAAAGTCACGACTGAATTGTCCGTTCGGTGGGCGAGCGGCCGTTATTAACACGGTCACTCGCATGCTGGGCGGGCATAGATTCGTAACTATATATATATATATATTTATGAGCTTTTGATTTACACAGGAATGTCTTAGTTCATGTTAGCTGCTTTCATTGCATACTGTTGCATTGTTGAATCTGTATGAATAAATAAAGTGATCTATATTCACAAAGACTGAAGTGTTTTTTTTTTTTTTTTTTTTTTTTTTTTTTTTTTTTCTGTCGATATGTCTATCTACATTTTCAGTAATGGCGACTGCGAATTTGCATATTGATGAGCTAAATTTTAAGTGGGTTTATCATGACCAGTGACCCTAAAGACATGGGTGTAGACACCTCAACCAGGCTATTTAGATGCTTACTTCTAGAGATATTAAGAAAAATAGTAATTTCAACAATGGCCACCACTAATTTGCATATTAATGGATTTCTACACAAATTCTCAAGGGTGCCAGAGTAGCATCAATCAGAATATTCATTCAGATGGTCTGATGATCACAAAAATGCAGAAAAACATTGTGTGGACCCTAATGCATGCTTTTCTGGCCAACAGTCGGACTGCAGCCTATCAATGGGTTACCAGAGGTAAGTGCTCTTCAGAGTGCCGTTCCACTTCGTTTTGTTTTGACAAGTGTCTCTCTGAGTAATTTTTCATTTGTTTGTTTGTCCACACAGAACTTTCGTGTTTTTCTCTACAACCGCTTGTCCGATTGAGACGATTTTCAGAACAGGAGCGACGACTCTTGTAGAATGTTTTATTAATTATGTCATGGGTCACGTGGTGTCAGTCATGTTCGAAAAACGGGAAAAAATTTGACCTCTGTCTCTGAAACCACACCAGGGAAAAAATTGAAACTTGGCAGAAGACAGACACTCTTCATGGGAAATTTGATTTCTTATGATGTCACAAGTGCCTTCGTTATGACATCATACTTGCATATGTGGAATGCTATATATGATCAGTATAAAATGGTCCAAAGAAAAAAAGTTGACGTCATCAGTCACGTGATTCAGCAGCCACATTTTTTTGGGGTTTTTTTTTAATTTTTTTATTTCTTTTTTACACCTTCAAAAATCTTTTTCTCTGAAGTGGCTGAACAGATTGAGGCTAAACTTTATATGTATGATCACCTATCCATGAGGAACCCATCCAGGTGCAGCCAAGTGAGTCTTATAATAATAATAATAAAAAACCCAGATCAAAAAAATCAAATAATTCTGGCGGCCAGACAATGTGCCTGATGAGGTTGAAATTTAAAACATATATTCCACATCCACACCAGATTATAATTTTGAAGTTTCAATTCGATCAATGAAGCAGTTCAAAAGAAATATTTTTTTTTCAAGAGAAACATCGATAAAATGTGATATCGATCACATGGTTTGGCAGCCATATTGGATTTATCCAAAACCTAGAAATATCTTCAGATCGAGGGGAAACTTCACAAATGTTCCCCAAGCCTTGCAGATACTAGGGTATTCATGAATAATTGATGAGTCACATGGTCTGGCAGACATATTGGATTGTGTGAAAATATTTTTGAAAAATTCTGTGTGTGTGTGTGTCTGTGGGGGGGGGGGGGGGTGCTGTGTTAATTAGGTAGGGTTTAAGGATAATTTCTCCCAATTTGTGATTTCCCCCTGTGACCTTTTCCTATGTTTTTGCATTTACAACACCAGTGATAAAAAGGAATCATATCCTTAAAACAACAACCAAGCCAAACGTTCCAAGCAGGAAAAAAAACCCTGACTCCAGGAATGATAACGAGAAAACCATGCTCATGGGGTGCATGGGGATGGGCATGACAGAAGGTTCGGGGGAGAGGAGAGTTGTGTGAGGTATACAATTGGAGGCACAAGGATCCAGCTTGCTGGCTTCTCAACACGGTGAAGAAGGCTGCATGATTCTCATGTTCATGCTGAGGCAAATTTGTTCACGTGCTGGAGCAAAACACGAGTCATTGACTGTTCGGCTGAGTCATGAAGCGTGTACGTTTCAGAGGAGAAAAGATGAGCATGCCTCGTGGCCTTATCACAGGTCCTCTGAAATCATCTTGTCATATGGTCGAGGAGGAACGTGGGCAATCGTGGTAAACGGACCTGATGCAAGAGAGGAACGGTCAACATATTCGCTCTTGAAAAGAAGCTGCACGGCAGTTTCTGAGCCCTGGCATTGAATACCGCCACACGAATACTTCACGTACGTTTCCCACCCAGAGAGTGGCTTGGCACCATTGTCAGGTGTGATTTCTCGCACAGTGACTATGCGGTTTCGATGACACCAGGTCCAAAAAGGATCATCTCTGGATGAAGCTAAGTGCCAGAATAAAGGATTTATCTTTTGTTTAATCTTTCCCCTTGTCCGTTTTTGTGTTGAGGCGCCTCGAATTTAGGCTGTAAATTACCTCATACTTGGATTTATTTTCATTATTACACTTATTTATTCCTCTTGTGAATTCAGTGGAAAATCAATATAATGCTCACCGGTGGGGTCCAAAGCGACTAGGGCGTTACAAATGATACAGCGCTATACTGATGCAGTGAAAAATATTTTATATTGCATACAAACCAGAGCCAAAACGCGTGGACATGTATGTCCGCCATCTTGGATTGTTGGGGTTGATGACGAAGCGGTCAAGTGAGTTACAGGAGATACGGATGCTATGATTTGAATTGATTTTGTTCATATCAGCTTCGCCATTTAAACGGGAAAGGTGCGAGAAGATGACAGCTCGTGAGTATTTTCACACCACATGTCAACTCAACACGGCGATGACAGCTTGAATTTTTTTCGCCACTTAGCGCTATTTTGGACTAACTTTGTCTCTTTTCTCAATTTTTTGCCTTTAAACATGAAATAGTAGTATTTTGGGGGGTCCAAGGTCTATGAGCGTTATATCAGTACAAGCGCTATAAAGCTTAGTGTTGTATCGATTTTCCACTATACTTGATTTATGTTCATTAAACCCCTCCTTATGAAGATTGCTCGTGTCTGTCTATTCATTGTGGGTTCGAGTATAAACCCTTGCCCTCCGTCCTGATTAACGCCTCTGGTATGTGCTTGCCGCCTTCATCCATCCATATATCTATCCATTGGGACCATACTCTATGCAAAGCCTTGGTGCTGCCTAAACAGTCTCCTTGGCTATTGGACACAATCATGGACAGGTCACCACTCCGACACAGGATACCAGCAAGCTGGTACTCATATTGCCAACCTCAGGAGGACAGGCAGAATCAACCCCACCTGGTATTAGTTCATTAGCAGAGGGGGATTTGAACTCAGGATCCTAGGATCCGAAGCCCACCACCCTAACCATTAATCCAACCTCTCTGGTGACCACCTCTGGTACGTGCTTGCCTTCCCAGTCTTGCACACGTTATAATCTCCAAAGATCATGTGTTCACCTCCAAGGGAGAACTGTTCAGCGATCTGTCCAGGTCAGTCTTAACCGGCATGGACATCACTATATTTTGCTTGGAAACTCACAAAGAGAGACCATGTAACCTTTGTAAATAATGCACCTCCACCTTGTAGCAACTGCTGAATGTACATCCCAATTGGGACATAAAGTATACTGCTATCGACTGTAGGGTGCTCGGCAAGTGGCTTAAGCACTAAACCCGATATCCAATTAAATTGAGTGATAAGGAATGGCTTGCCAGGCTGTGACTACATATCATATATGATCCCTTTAAGTTTAAAGCCAGTCTTCACCGCGTCCACAGCAGTTAAAGAAATTAAATGAATTTGTTCATATAATGACATTATCCACAAAAGAGTTTCTGTTTAATGTAGAACAACCCTGGAGACATTGTAAAGTTTAATCACCCATAAAATAAACATCGCAGATAATCTGCCACGTTGCCTGCTAATCTGTGCACACGTCTCGTGGTACATCGGTTTGCAGTCCGCGCCAACGTTATAACTTCATTTTAAAAACGTCCATTTTTCACCAGATTTGCTTTGATTCTCTATAGAGCACCTCATGAAATCTCCGAAAATAGACACAGATCTGGCAGATGCTATGGATAGGCAGTCCCTCTGGGGGACGGGGCATGAGATATAGCAGTGAATGCATTAAATCATATTACTCAATGAAGATGGTTAATTTTGGCACATTCCTAAATTTTTTGTTCTCTCAATATAATTCTCCAAACAGTAGAAAAAGATAAGTTTAATGCTTTGTAAATTTCACATTTTTTGTGTATCTATGGAGAAGGAGGGAACATAGCCTTGCTTGCTTAAAGTAAATAGCTATATAGGCTTAGTTTTGAGACTCGTTATTTCTTTAAATTATCAGATTTCACTCTGGATTTTGACACTTATTTAGTCCGAATGATATCCGATCCTCAAAGCCGAAATAATGTTTCGATTATATACTATTTCGATAATATAATTAGTCCATGAGAGTAGATCATGGAAAATCATATCATATAATGCAAGAATTAACTACAATCTCCTAATTTGAAAAAAATACAGCAATTCGTAGTTATGATGAACAGGCACTCGATAATGAGTGAAGAAAGTGGAAAAACCCACTATCATTAAGATATCGTCATGGCCTGTACCAAGTCAAGGCATGGTTTAGCAGGCCAAAAAAAACATGGCGGCTTCAGATCCCAGCAAGGTTACCCAGGAAACGCCAAAAGACCTCAGAGAGCCAGGTAGCCATGGAGCGCCTCATGAATGATATAATTAAATGAGGCCGTGAATTATCTTCAAAAGGGGTGTTTTAATTAACCCAAACACACAATTTTCACTCTTGCAATTCCTTGGAGTTTTTAGTTTGCATGCAAAGTTTAATAGTTTTGGAGTTCTGGAGGAAACACACACACACACACACACACACACACCTTCATTCGTATTGAAAATGTTTGCACCATATGTCGAGTTATTTCAATGTCATCCACGGGTTACATATCATTGGTTCTTCTTCCCACCATGATAGGATGGCCAACAATCTGACTATGTTTTGTTTGGATTATTTTGGAACATTGTTTTCGTTCCTGAATTTTGCTGAAATGCATCAGCTGTGTTTTGTGATTTTATTAATTTGTTACTCCATTTTCTCACACAGCTGTTCGAGTTGATGGATATCTTTGATTCCTTCTCGATCAATGTTGGTGTCCCTCAAAGTTCCAGTTTCCCCTAATTTGTTTCCTGCGCTTTATTACGGACCTAATTTCTTATTTTTCGACAAATCCACTCATTTGTTGATGACACTACATTGAAATATCACTAAGTATCCAATCACTTGCTTCCGCTTCCTCTGTAAAATGGTATAAATCATTTTTTAAAAACTCTTCATCTTTTGTCCTATGCTCTGTGCAATATAAAACATTGTGCAAAAGGGAGTGGGGGTAGGGGGGGGAGGTGGTTGGAAAGATTTGAGAAGGAGGGGGGGAGGTGGTTGGAAAGATTTGAGAAGGAGGGGGAATTTTGGTACGATTGCAATTCATGTCGAGTTTTTGTATTTATGTTTCAAGCATCATAAAGCATATTTATGTTTAAAGTATTACAAATCTGATATACTTTAGTACATTTATTTGCATCACAATACATTTCAAACTTTGGACCATCATGTCGGTGCTCTGCTGATGCAATGCGTTCTCGATGCCACACTGCTTTACGCAGTGTGTTCTCCATCTCTCCCACTCTTCCACCAAAATAAGCTTTTTCACCCTTCAGATAAAAAATGGCAGTCATTTGTATCTTCAAAGAAGTCATAAAGTTTGGACTTGGGGTGAAAGATAAATGTCGTTTATTTTGCAGGGAGAGGAACGAGCTTTGAAGCATGTGCGAATAAAGATGTGGAACAGGATTCCAGCAAAGTCGTCAAAAAAAGAAAGAATACATAGATTGGAAAACAAGCAAAGTTAGAATTACTAAGATTGAATACCTACTAATGTTGATGCACGGTTCTACACTAAACTTTTATCATTACGGGTGTTATGGAGACCTGTTTTGGTAAGGACACGTCTGGTATCCCAGCAGTTGCTGTTTCAGATCAAGTTGAAGGCTGCAATATTGAAGATTTTGATTACAAGTTTCTGGAAACAACCATTCTCTGGGTAATTACGATGTCACTGACATGGGATTGTTGGTAAAAACACAGCTGGTTCATCAATGACCTGCAAGAAGGGGTGGGTCGTCTTCGGCCTCGTCTGGTGTGGTCCACTGTGGTTGATTCCAAATGCAATCGGGGCAAGTTGGGATGTGCACTCAAACAATCTCTCAAACAGAATAGCAAAAAAAAAAAGAAGCAAAGATTTGGAAAGAAAGTGTCATGCAAAGTTATCAATTTGTGATTGTTGATGTTTTTTTTTCATCATTTTTTTTTTAAGGGTTCCATTGTCACCAACACTTTGTACTACAAACTGGAGGGCTGACAGAATGGCACACTCACCTCCATGCTGTCCAGTCTGGGTTTCAATCCCGACCCAGCTATAAACTGTCATCCCGATGTTTTCAGAATGGGTGAATCATTGATATGGGTGCGGTCCCTCCGATGGACATGAAACTGAGTGTCCCATCACCGACACAAGTTCGTGGATGTTAAAGATCCTAAGGTGTCCTTCGCGAAGTCAGCAAGCTATTGCCAGCACCCTGGGCAAACTACAAATTGCTGTCCGAACCTGAATCGAACGTTACGCATGACCAACCAGTTCGTGAAAGCCGTGAGCCAAGCTTGCCCCGGCCAACCCCGTAAGAATAGGGGACTTCAAACAAAGCATAACGTTATCTTTCACTGGCCATGACTCTTCAATCACGTAACAATGAGGAAGTGAGGATGACGACCTTCTTCCTCATCAACGACCAGCTCGCTCGTCGTCCTCGGGCAGGACTGAATCGGGTGAAGACCCCGCAGGCACCAGCACGTCTGGCCCTGGCGATACAATGTCTGGCCACGGCGACAACACAGGAGGGGTTCCCACATCGCTCGGCACGGGGTGGGGGGGGTGACGCTAAATAGCGATCATGCATTTGGTCCACGTGCCGCTTCCACACCTCCCCACCATCAGTCCGCACCATGCAATTTGCCGGCCCCAGCACCACAGAGACCACAGCCGGCACCCATTTGGAACCGTGGAAATAATCACGCACCATGACCCGCTGTCCCACATCAAAACCGCGCTGGACACCGCCCCACTCACCGACCCTCCAGGTTGCAGCAAATCCAGTCTGGACCGCAATGCCCGTCCATAGAGACGAATGGCAGGAGAATCGCCCGTGACAGGATGAATAGCGTTCCTGTCTGTATTGGAGCAAAAAGACATCGACCACCGTCTGCACAGGTGCAACACCCCCCTGCGCAAAGCCCGTTTCAACATCTTAACAAACGACTCCGCCTGCCCATTCGTCGCAGGATGATACGGTGCGGACCTTCGATGTCGAATACCATTTTGACACATAAACCCATCAAATACACCTGCGATGAACTGCGGACCGTTATCAGAGACCAGAAGCTCGGGTAATCCTTTATTAGCAAAGATCGTCCGCAGTTTCTCTACTGTAATGTTTGCTGATGTATGCTGCAATACTACAACCTCCGGCCATTTTGAGAATGCATCGATCACAATCAAAAACATTTTGCCATCAACTGGCCCCGCAAAATCCACATGGACCCTCTGCCAGGCGCTGTCTGGGGTAGGCCATAGTCTCGAAGCTCGACGCGGGTTATCAGCATCTGTTTGACACGTGGTGCAACGCTTAACCAACTGCTCAATGTCTTTGTCCAACCCCGGCCACCACAACAGGCTACGAGCAAGACTCTTGGTCTTCACGACTCCAAGGTGACTGACATGCAGTTCTTCCAAACACCGCTGCCTGAACTTCGGTGGAATCACCGCCCTCATTCCCCACATAAGGCACCGTTGGACCAACGACAGCTCCGATGCGTGCGACGCGAAAGGCTGAAATGCCGGTGTTGAAGGTAGATCGCTCCAATTCCCCGTAGAAATCGCCTGGACGACACGGGCGAGCACTGGATCATGAGCTGATTCCACCACGACCTGTTTGGCTGTGATCGGCCCGCTTTGTACCTGGCCCAGCGCGAACACATCAACCCGGTCGGCCGACTCAGACACAGCTGGACCCTCTGCACAAGGCAAGCGTGAGAGCCCGTCTCAGTTAGCATGCTTTTCGGTGCTCCGGAACTGAATATCGTAATTGTAAGCAGCAAGAAATAGACACCACCGCTGTATTGGCGCGGCCACTACCACCAGTACCCCGCGTTCGGGTCTCAGGATGAATTGAAGTGGTTTGTGATCCGTCTGCAAAGTGAAATGCCGCCCAGCAGGTATTGATGAAACCTCCGCACACCATAGACGAGGCTGAGAGCCTCGCGCTCGATCTGGGCATATTCCCGCTCTGCTGCGGACAGGGTCCGGGATGCAAAACAAACAGGCCGCTCGGAACCATCGTCCATCCTGTGGGAGAGCACTGCCCCGATGCCATATGCACAGCTGTCGCATGCCAATAAGAGCGGACGCACAGGCTCGTAGTGCACGAGGACCGTATCCTCTATGAGCAGCTGCTTGACGCGGTCGAACGCCGCCTGGTGTGCAGGCCCCCAGGCCCAGCGCTCGTCCTTCCTGAGCAACTGCGTTAACGGCGCAAGCTGTGAGCTGAGCCCGCGCACGAACCTTTGGTAATACTGTGCCATACCAATGAACGAGCGCAGATGCGTCTTGTCGCGAGGCGGGGGCATTTGCTGAATCGCCTCCACCTTCCGAGGGCCTTTCAACAGCCCCTCCGGCATGATTATGTGCCCGAGGTATTCCAAGCGCTGCTTGAAGAACACGCACTTGCCCCTGTTCAAGCGCAGGCCGCACACTTCTAGCTTCGTCAGCACTTGGGCAATGTTCGCAAGGTGCTCGTCCGCCGTTTTCCCCGCAATGAGCACATCGTCCAGGTAGGTTTGAGCGAGCAGGCCAATGCAAACCTGATCCATGGCTTTCTACCACAAGGCCGGGGCCGAAGCAATCCCAAAACAGAGTCGGGTATATCGAGAGAGCCCTTGACACGGGTTGATTGCCAAAAGGTCGCTACTCCCGGGATCCATCGGCAGGTGAAAGTATGCATCACGCAGATCAAGCTTCGTGAAGTATTGACTCCCCGCCAATCGTGCATATATTTCATCGATTGACGGCAGTGGATAATGCTCCATGCTGAGCCCCGGGTTAACCGTGGACTTGAAGTCCCCGCACAATCGGACGTCTCCATTCCGTTTCAGCACCGTGACGACCGGGGTGGCCCAATCTGAGTACGACACCCGTTCGATCACTGCACAGGCCTCCAGCCTATCCAGTTCACCCTTGACCTTGTCCCTCAGGGCATACGGCACCGGTCGTGGTTTACAAAAACGAGGAACCACCCCCTTCTTCAGGAAGAGCTTTGCCTCCATGCCCTTGAGTTTCCCAAGGTCGTCGCAAAACAAACCTTGATGTCTTTGAAGAATCTTCTCCAACTGATCCTCCCATCGGCTCAGCACGGGTTGCACAAGGTGAACGGCGGCCCAGTCTAGCCTGATGCGGGTCAGCCAATCTCGGCCGAGGAGAGACAGACCCCTCCCCCGCACGACGTACAACGGAAGCGTGGCGACCTGGCCTTGGTACCGCACAGGCACGTCTGCCTTCCCGACTGGCGTTATCTTCTCGCGGGTGTACGTGAACAGTGTGAGGTCAGACCTGATAAGGTTCAGGTCGTTGAGTCTACGCGCAGTCTGTTCGCCGATGATCGACACCGCCGCTCCCGTATCAACCTGAAACGTGATCGGCGTGTTGTTCACTTCGACTTCCACCGTCATCGGGCGTGCCGCCGCAGAGCCAATTGAAAACAGGCCCATCAACGGCTGCCGGTTCCACCCCGGGTCGCCGAGGTCGCCTCTCACATCGCCGTCCATGACCTTAACGGTGGCCAACGCCCCTCGGCACACACGCTTCAAATGACCCACCTTGTGACAATGTAAACACACGGTGTTTTTAAACAGGCACACACGGCGCAGGTGTCGACCTCCGCATCCCAAGCATGTCCGTGGGGTCATCTCACCGCTCGTGCGGCCACGCGGCGACGTCTGGCCCCGGCCCGCACCGAAGGTCGTGCGTGCGTCCCGGGGCGCTCGCGACACCACGTGGGCCCCCGGGCCATCCGGCATGCTGTGGCCGGTGATGGCCCGAACATCTCCGAGAGTCTGCTCGACAGCTGTAGCAGTGTCGACCGCTGAGGTGAATGTAATGGCTTCACCCTTCAGCCGTAGAATCGCCGAAACCATTTTCGCATCTTGTAAACCAGAAATAAAATGAGCTCTTTGCCGAGCTGGACGCTCCCCCGCCATGAACTTGCAGGTCATGGAAGAATGCTTCACACGCACCACGAAATCAGTGACGCGCTCCCCTGTACCTTTCGCGAGGCGATCAAACTGGTATCGAGCCAGCTGTAATGACTTCTCCAGCGCCATGTGTGCTTTCATCTTCCGCACAATGTCCTGAAACGACAGCCCGTCATCACTGGGCTTGTCTGGTGCCACCAAATCGCTCAGCAGTCGATAATGTTCCGCCGATAGCGAGGCGAGCAAGATCGACTTCTGTTTGCTCTCGTCGACCACATCATTCGCGTGGAAATAGCACCCCAACTGTTCTGAAAACAATTCGAAGTCGTCTCCGACGACAACGGGCACCTGTCCGTGCGCCGTGACTCGTCCACTCAACATCCTCGTCAGCCAATTGTGGTGTCCGAGGCGCAGCGCAACATGGGGAGCGAGAGCGTTAGCAGTAACTCCACTTTATTGCGTGTCCAGATGTACATCACTGCCTACCCCTAGCGGGCGAGTCGTGATATATGAAAACCCAATCACGTGATACAGCACACTTTCATCTTTCTTCACATAATAAGATTGTTTGTCATACCAGATACCACTGGGTGGCACAAAATAATTCACATTTACATTGAGAGAATTGGATTGTTCCCCCCCCCCACCCCCAGCTTGGCCTGAACCCCCTCCCAGATATTCTACCGAGGCAGAAACCATACTTTGGTTTCTATATACTGAGGCAACATGCAAGAATTGTTTGGGTCATTTTTTAGTTTTTGAAGCATACACAGTGACGACAGAAAGTCTACACCCCCTTTTATATTTTTCACCTTTTGTTGTCTTATATCCTGGAATTAAATTTCATTAAATCAGATTTTTCACACCTTTATTTACACATCATAACCCACAACTTCCAAGTGAAAAACAAATTCTCCAAATTTCAGAAAATTAATTAAAAAATACAAAACTGCAATATCATGGTTGTATAAGTGTCCACCCCCACTGAGTTAATACTTGGTGGAAGCACCTTTAACAGCAATTACAGTTGTGAGTCTGTAGCGATAGGTCTCCACCAACTTTACACACCTTGATTGCACAATATTTGCCCATTCCTCTGCAACAAAAAAAATGTTCAAGCTCAGTAAAGTTGCATGGGGAGCACTGATGGACAGCAATATTCAAGTCATGCCACAGAATTTTGATTGGATATAGGTCTGGACTCTGACTGAGCCAGTCAAGGACATTTATCTTTTTGTTTCTTAGCCACTCCAGTATAGCTTCAGGTCATTGTTATGCTGAAAGGTGATCTTCCATCCCAATTTCAGGTTTCTTGCAGAGAGCAGGTTTTCCTTTTGGATTTTTCTGCATTTTGCTCCATCCATTTTTCCTTCGATCTGGACAAGTGCCCCAGTCCTGCTGATGAGAAACATCCCCATAACATGATGCTGCCACGACCATGCTTCACAGTTGGGATGGTGTTCTTTAGGTGATGTGCTGTGTTGGGTTTGCACCAAGCGTAACCTTTTACATTTAGGCCAAAAAGTTCCATCTTTGTTTCGTCAGACCACAAGACCTTTTGCCACATTACTTCAGAATCTCCAGAGTGGTTTTTTGCATACCTCAAAGGGGACTCAAAGTCAGCTTTTTTGATTAATGGCTTCCTTCTTTTGCCACCCTCCCCTACAGGCCAGACTTGTGGAGTCCTTGGGATATTGTTGTCACATGCACACATTGACCATTCTTTGCCATAAAGACATGCAGCTCTTTCAAAGTTGCCATTGATCCAGTTAGTTCTTCGTTCAAATTTGTAAAAGTTGAGATACACCACATCCACTGCACTTCCTTCATCCACCCAATATTGGACTTTCAAAGTCAGCGTGCATTCATGTGGAGCATTGCTGGAATTCTTCTTCTTCTTCTTCTTTCGGCTGCTCCCGTTCGGGGTCGCCACAGCGGATCATCCGTATGATCCGCATAGTGATTTGGCACATGTTTTACGCCAGATGCCCTTCCTGACTCAACCCTGGTCGCCTCGTACAACACAGGGATATGGTACACCTAATTTTAACTGGGGTATACACCGGCCCAGTACACTGGTACTCACTTCGCCGACCTCGGAAGGATGACAGGCTGAGTCAACCCCCTGGTGTATTAATTCAGTGGCCCAACGGGGCTTGAACCCAGGACCTTTTGGAGCCCAAGCCGCTGCCCTAACCACTGCGCCAACACCAGGCTTGTGGAGCATTCCTGGAATTGAGATTTGAAATTTGCATTTTGATGAAATGTTGGGCTGTTTCAACTCCTCATTTATAGTCTAGGACTTGGCTTAGACATGTATGCACTTAAGTTAGGGGAGGATAACTCAACTGTTTTTGGCTAATATGACCCCAAGGAACAACTTGGGATGTGTGCCAAAATCTCTATCTGGGACGAACAGCCCGAAAATGACCACGCCCTTTTAAAATATCTATGTACCCCATTGTCTATCGCTCTATGCACCCTATTATAATCACTTAGCCTGCTTTTGATTTATTCATAGCACCAGTGCAGAGAGAGAGAGAGAGAGGGAGAGAGACGGAGAGAGACGGAGAGAGACGGAGAGAGACGGAGAGAGATGGAGAGAGACGGAGAGAGACAGAGAGAGACTGAGACAGACGGAGACGGACGACTTATCCATCTAGGACTGCTATCAACTGAAGGAGAAGTTCCCACTCCTCTACAACGCTTACATGAATGGTGGATTTGTCATGAACACCACCAAGAAAGGTAGTGGAGTGCCCTTTGACCAGGCGCTCGAGCAGTGCTACAATCAGCCTGCCAAAGTGAGTGGGGGGATAATTGGAGTCACCAGAAAGAAGGAAGCAGTAGCTCTGTGGGGAATTATCAAGCATAAAAAAGACCAGTATGTTAACCTCCTGAAGATGAAGCATGATGTCGAAGGAGAACTCTCACTTCACCACGACTTCAACCCAAGTACTGCAACTAAGATAGTTGGGATGGTGAAAGACATAGAGGAGTATCTCCTGAAGGTATGCAGTCCTCTACAAGACCAGGTAGCACTGAAGAATGCTCTCACTGGAGAAATTGTGACCAATGTAAATGTAGACAAGTTGTTGTGCTGTATCAAGGAGGGCAGCACTGCTTGTGCTAATTTTATCGATGATCGACTCAGAAATAGGTCTATATCGATACACAACTATTAGCAAAATCAAGTTTACGTCCCCTAATACCACCTTGAAATTGGCTCCCAAAGCAGACGTCAAAGATGAGACAATCAAAGCTCTCATGTTTATTGAGTATGGGAGTCACCGGGGGTTCACTGTTGAGGAGCTACTCAAGCATGAGATCACCAACTCTGCATTCTTCTTGGTTGACGAAGATGGTTACTTGAGGAAGAGTACCAAATCACAACTTGGGACTGAGTTGCTGAAGTTGTGCCCATTAATAGATAAAAAAGGGCCAGAAACCTCCCCACAAACCCACGCCATCATTATCGACTTCATGGCCTTGGTGAGAAAGGTCCTCTTAAAGAAGCTTGATCTGCCCGTCAAGACATTCCATGACTTTGCTATTGCCTTGACATCTATGGTCACCAAAGCTGGGTACAACTGTGATGAGATCCATCTCGTTTTGATGCTTACAGAGAGGACAGCATCAAGAATGGATAGGGGGGAGAAGAAGAAAGTCAAAAGAAATGGTTGTCCTTGATGTGATATCACCAAACCAAAATGTTCCAGTGGTATTAGAGAACTTTTGGTCATCTTCCATCAGCAAAACTGCTTTCCAGGCATTCTATGTTGAGTGGCTCACCACCAATTACCACGGAACCAAACCTCTATACCTCGGTATATCACCACAGGCATGGATGGTGTCAGCTGGGTGTGATTCTCCATTTCCTCGGCTCAACTGCACACACGAGGAAGCTGATGACGGGATGATGTTCCATGTGCAGGACATTCTAAGTCACCAGTCAGGACCTACATCCATGACGCTGTCATCAGGTGACACAGATGTCTTTGTGTGCCTGTTATACCCCATCACAGTCAATTGGAGAGATCTTGGGCTCCAAGAGCTTTGGCTCGTCCGCAACTCAGGAGTGAAAAGATCAATATTACCACTCCACGATATCTGCATAGCACTGGAAGACGAGCTCACAAAGTGTCTCCCAGCACTCCATGCGCTGACTGGGTGCGATACAACCAAGCAAGATATCAACTAAACTTGCAGCCCTGAATGCTGTCCGCAAACCAGGAAATTCCTCTCTGATCCTGAATTTTGACTGTCCCCAGCTAGCAGAAAGTGCAATACAGATGGCAGAGACATTCTTGGTCAAGTGTCTCAAACCATCAACAGACCTGGAGACATTTGACGACCTGTGTCTCACTGCATTTGATAGCAATGCCCTCAAGATGGACTTTGAGAGAACCACTTGCACCTCAACTAATGCAAGGAAACATATCCATAGAGGCTATTACCAACAGCAACTGTGGGTCCAAGCCCCATTTAGAGATGCCACCCTGATTATGAATGCCGAGTGTTGTGGATTTATTAGTCCCTGAGATTGTGATCTCCAAACCCAAAGGCCTGCCAAATCCCTGCACATGTGGCAAGTGTGCTCGCAAAAATGGGTGTTCCTGCAGGGTAGCTGGGATCAAGTGTTGCAAGTACTGCAAATGCAAGGGAGGTGATTGTTGTAAAAACCCTATCACTGAATGAACACTGCTCATCATCCTCATACCTGGACTCTGTTGTGTTGCTCTTCATGTTCCTGACCCTGGTTTACGTGACACATCGACGGTATTAATGTGGTTTTAAAAGTTGTATTGTTGGTGGTTGGGCAATTTCCCTGCTGATCTTTGAAACATTTAAGCTCTCTAGATACTGCTGCCTACTAAAGTAATAAGTGTTGTTTTTTATTTTTCATTTTAAGTTAACATTCCATTGATAAATAATAGTATGTAAATGATTGAAAATACAATTTCTTTATATGAATCAAATGCTCGCTTTCTTTCTTTTTAAAAAAAATCCCTTTTATTGTTCAAATTCAAAATTGTCAGTTCAACTCTCGTGGATGACACAAATCTTCTAACTTTTCTCTCAGTCCGGAAAGTTTAAGTTTATAAATATATGGCAATTCCAGTATGTATGGTAAATAAAACGGTTTTTAGCCATTTTCTCATAAAAAAAAAATCAAATTAGAAATTTTACACTCTTCTATGACCCCCCTAAATAAATAAATAAACCAATGTCACCCGCAGGGTGACCCGTATCTTGCCAAAAGGTGACCACGTGTGACTTCTTTAAGGTCACACTGAGGTGAACAGAGCTGCTATCCACCAGGAGCGACTCCTTGAGGAATATCTGCCTACGAGAGATTCCGATGAGAATTGTTCTACAGAGTAACCATGAAAAATATGCTTTTGCCTCATAACGTCACCAAATGACGTCATAATGTCTCAAGCTTGACATATCTAGAAAGCACTCATGGAGGTGTTCAATTTGAGGTACTACACGATATGGTTCCTAGAACTTGAAAATTTAACCTTGGGGTCAAATATGTTTGACCTGAGGTGCTAACCATGAAGGTCAAGGCCAATCGCCACCAAAAATTAATCAGCTGAGTGCCAGACGATGAACTATATTCCCATGAAGTTTGAAGACGATCCGATCAAAATTACTCATAAAATAAGGGTTTCGTCGACTCCCCTGATTTGCGCCAAAGTGACCTTGACCTTTGACCTTGACCTTCAAAATTTTGTGCACTGAAAGGGACCTCTATAGGCCTCTGATATGCGAAGTTACAAAAATTTCCGATGATAACTGTGCTCTGCAGATTTTTTTAAACGTGATTACAGACAAACAAACAAAAAAATAAAAAAATAAAAAAACATACAAGCTGACTTACATATCTTGCAAAACTTCGTTTTGGCAAGATATTAAGCATGGACATTCCGAACATTTTGAGCACCTCAGAAAATCTGTAGCTCCAACGGTTTAGAAGATACAGCTATGTCAGAAGTAGCACTTTCGATGAAAAAGGGCGTGGTCATTTTCGGGCTGTTCGTCCCGGATAGAGATTTTGGCACACATCCCAAGTTGTTCCTTGTGGTCATATTAGCCTAAAACAGTTGAGTTATCCTCTCCTAAATTAAATGCATACATGTCTAAGCCAGGTCCTCTACTATTAAGCATTTTGTCTCTTGAGGTTCAGATATTTCTTCTTCTTCTTCTTCTTCTTCTTCTTCCATACACTGCACACGGTTGTGGATATCATCATTTGTTTGGGGCACAGTTGTGCTGCTATGCAGTTCCCCCTGGAGATAAGAGGAGTAATTTGTAATTTGTCCCGTGTACCTGCTAAAAGCATACCTTCTCTACGTGAAGGACACCCTGGATTCCTTCATGTCCAGTTGCCCACAAATTAATGCTGGCAAACAGGATGCCCAATTTAACTTCCATCTGATTTCTACTCCTCCTCCTCCTCCTCCTCCTCCTCCTCCTCCTCCTCCTACTACTACTACCACTACCCATCCGCATGTCTGGCTAAGAGCAATGGTGACCTCTTTGGGGGTTGACCCATTTGCACTTCATTCCCTTGGGACAGGGGTAACATGAGGTTGGGGCAGTCATGTTGAAATTTTTGGCCACAGTGCTGGCGATTGTTCGCCTACTCTTCGCAAAGGGCACCGTTGGATCTTTAACGTTCACCAACGTATGCCGGCAGAGAGGACGCCAATTTAAAATCCATCTAAAGGACGGTACACACATTGAATTGCCTTGCCTGTGAAACACCAGGATGACAGTTTATAGCTGGGCCAGGATTCAAATCCAGGCAAGGACGACTACGAGGTGCATGTGGGAGCTTGGCTCACCAAGTAAAAATAAAAGAACTTTTTGGTGATCTTCATACCCTCTTCACCATTTATTGGCTTCATCGTCAAACCGTGTTTGGAGATACTTAAGTCAGTAGGGTAGCGGTCCAGTCGTGTTTTTTTACTGTCTGAATGCAGAAAACACAAATAGAACCAACACAGTCTGATTTTCACCAACCCGATGATATTTTTAATCTGACATTGTTTGTTATTTGTGACATTTTTATAACTACAGCCTAACAAAATCTTTATTTTCTGCACGAATTTTGAGCCTCAAGTGACGAACGTGTCTCTTGAGAGAGACAACGTTGAGCCTCAAGTGATGAATGTGTCTCTTGTGGCAGTGAACATTGAGCCTCAAGTGACGAATGTGTCTCTTGAAGGAGACAACGTTGAGCCTCAAGTGATGAATGTGTCTCTTGTGGCAGTGAACATTGAGCCTCAAGTGACGAATGTGTCTCTTCAGGGAGACAACGTTGAGCCTCAAGTGATGAATGTGTCTCTTGTGGCAGTGAACATTGAGCCTCAAGTGACGAATGTGTCTCTTGAAGGAGACAACGTTGAGCCTCAAGTGATGAATGTGTCTCTTGTGGCAGTGAACATTGAGCCTCAAGTGACGAATGTGTCTCTTCAGGGAGACAACTTTAAGTCCCAAGTGACAAATGTGTCTCTTGAGGGACACAACATTGAGCCTCAAGTGATGAATGTATCTCTTGAGGGAGACAACGTTGAGCCTCAAGTGACGAATGTCTCTTGAGGGAGACAACGTTGAGCCTCAAGTGATGAACGTGTCTCTTATGGCAGTGAACATTGAGCCTCAAGTGACGAATGTGTCTCTTCAGGGAGACAACATTGAGTCCCAAGTGACGAATGTGTCTCTTGAGGGACACAACGTTGAGCCTCAAGTGATGAATGTGTCTCTTGAGGGAGACAACATTGAGCCTCAAGTGACGAATGTGTCTCTTGAGGGAGACAACATTGAGCCTCAAGTGACGAATGTGTCTCTTGAGGGAGACAACATTGAGCCTCAAGTGACGAATGTGTCTCTTGAGGGAGACAACATTGAGCCTCAAGTGATGAAT
The DNA here is from genome assembly GCF_056783735.1 of Eptatretus burgeri. Taxonomy (NCBI): domain Eukaryota; kingdom Metazoa; phylum Chordata; class Myxini; order Myxiniformes; family Myxinidae; genus Eptatretus; species Eptatretus burgeri. The sequence continues at coordinate 803,903 of NC_140972.1, forward strand.
GTGTCTCTTGAGGGAGACAACATTGAGCTTCAAAAGAAAAATGGATCGTTTGAGGAAGAGCCGTTAACTGGTGAGTTTTGAGAATTAATCTTTTCACTAAATAAATGATGATCTCTGTTACAAGTATTTTGCATCACAAGTTGTTTGCATGTGGGAGGAGAGACCTGAAAATGATTGTTGTATTTATTTGTTAATTTGCCCATGGTGGCTGCTTGATCCTCCTGACAATGACAAACGATCATAAAGATCATGGTCAAGAGGAAAGATGATGTGAGATGATGGTATACTGCTTGCTTGGAGTGACATCTGCACATATCTCACTTTTTATCAGGTGAATGTTTATAAATGTTCTGAAATTTCTCAGATGCAAAAGTAAAGGCTTACCTTAACTCGAACAGAGATTTTCTGTACGAGTACCTTCACTCTCATCAAAGTGTGCTGTGTGGGTACATTCACGAGCAAGTGCCCATGGAGACACTAAAGAGCTGGCTCGCTGCGAAGATAGGTGAGTACCAAAGGCATCCTCTGAAACTGAGGTCAAGAGGTTTGGGAGAGAGTGGGCAATGATCACGTCAGTCCACCGGACAATATTTTGTTTTTATGATGTTCTATCTTATCTGAAATGTAACAGCATTTCTTTTTTCTTCTAATCTTTCCTCATTAGTCAAACCTTTCTTGGAACCATTTTGATTGTTCTTGCTGGCACTGCTTTGTCTGACCAACAGGATGACCTCGAGGTGTGCACACTTGCCTCTATACTGTCTAGCCTGAGTTTGAATCCCGACCCAGCTATAAACTGTCATCCTGGTGTTGCACAGTCAGGGTCATTCACCAAATGTGTGTGCCGTCCATCGGATGGACATTAAATGGGAGTCCCATCTGCTGGCATTAGTTTTGTGGATGTTAAAGATCCCACGGTGTCCTTCGTGAAGAGTCGGCAAACTCTCACCGACACCCTGAACAAATTACAAATTCCTACCCCAATCAGTCGAGGGCACTGTATCAGCGGTACATCCACATCCTCAGCCAATGATGCTGTCCTGCTGCCTTGTGCTGCACATGAATGAAGAAGAAGACTGCTTTGATTCTAAAATATAAACCCCTTTAATATCGATCCAAAAATGTCATTTTGTGTTCTTTTTTGCTGTCCAACACTGTTTCAGATGCGTTTGTATGTTTTTTTTTTCCACCATTATTCCTCCTTTATCCTTTTTTTTGAGCAGAATTCCCCATTCATAAATTGATTTGTGTCCAGCAAAACTGCACAGAGGTAGTGAATTTACCTTTGAATTGTCCGGTCTGCCTTGATGATCATTCTGACCATACACTGTCGAATAAAGAGCAGGTCTTGCTTGTGAAGGCTCGTGTCGAACTGTTTTTGGCATTTTTGGTCTGACAAAGAGTTGATGCCAGAAAGTTCATCTTTCCCTCGCTTCTAACGGCAGATAGCAACATCCTTCCTGGCGATTCCATCCGTTTCATAAAATAACATGGTGCTTCTCCATGTTATTCTCACATTCTCACAAATGTGCAATCTCTTAGATGGACCTTGTGTTGGGTGTCCCATCTGATAGCATTAGTTTGGAGATGAAAAACATATTTCGATGACTTTCATGAACAGTTGGCAAGTTATTGCCGGCACTCTGAACAAATTACAACAACCTGCGTTTCCCAAATCCAATCATGTCAGGCTTTCCCAATTGCTTCCTGAAAGACTTGGGCCAATCTTACATGTTCTGAGCCCTTGACCTCTTACTTAGGGACATGGTATATGAACAACTGGCTCACGAGGAAGAAAAAGAAGAATGAGAAGACAAATTTATGAAATTGATGTCTAATTTCCACAATTCGCACACATCTGAACATTGTGGTATTCTGTCCATTGATATTTTTCTTTTACAACATCTGTTTGTGTTGATTTTGCCTCTTTTTTTTTTTTTCCAGGATCTTCTCTCAATCAGTGTGACGTTGATGAGAGTGATGAGTCTGAGTCTGAGTCGAATGAAGACAGTGAAAAGTCTGAGTCGAATGAAGACAAGCACATTGTTAAGCCTAAGGTGGTAAGTAAGACATTGGATTACCTTTATACGAGGCCTGGTGTTGGCTTAATGGGTATGGTAGCTGCTTTAAGATTTTTGAGTCTTGAGTTTAAGCCCCTGCTGTGCATTGAATTAACACCAGGTAGGTTCTGAAGTTAGCAAAATGAGTACCAGCTTGCTGGTAACAGGGGCACTGCATCAGTGGCACATTGCCCCCCACAGAAAATGATGCAGCCAAGTAGCCACAGGCTGCGTATAGACAAATAAAAAAAACCCTTTGTACAGTAACACCCTGGTTTGTGTTGGGGATGTGTTCATGAAAAGTTTGAGTATCAAAACAACACAAATCGAAGCAATTTTTTTTATAACAATTAAGGGAATAAGTGAGGGATGTGTTCCTAGCTTCACCACTTCACAGATTATATTTCACTTTTTAACCTCCACCATCTTCGAAGATGGATGGAGGTTACTGTTTTCACCCCTTTCTGTTTGTTTGTTTGTGAACAGTATTATGGAAAAACTCCTTGACGGATTTCGACGAAACTTGGAGGGGGGGGTTAGGTATGGTCCAAGGATCATGCCATTAAATTTTGGACTTGGTCCCCCCCCCAAAAAAAAAATTGTTAGAGAAAATTTTTTTTTTTTTTGCATTTCTACATGTTTTAAGTGATTTCCAACACCCCCCCCCCAAAAAAAATTGTTACCCCCCCAAAAAATAGAGAATTTTTTTTTGCATTTATACATGTTTTAAGTGATTTCCAACCCCCCCCCAAAAATTGTTACCCCCACCCCCCCAAAAAAAAATTTAGAGAAAAATTTTTTTTTTTGCATTTCTACATGTTTTCAGTGATTTCCAACCCCCTCCCCCAAAAAATTGTTAGAGAAAAAAAAAGTTTTTTTTTACATTTCTACATGTTTTAAGTGATTTCCAACCCCCCTCCCCAAAATAATTGTTCGAGAAAAAAAAATTTGCAACTTTTTTTTCAACAAAATTTCGATTTCTTTTTTTGCATTTCTACATGTTTTAAGTGATTTCCAACCCCCCCACCCCCAAAAAAAATGTTGGAGAAAAGAACTATAACTGTCAGCACTGTTGACATCATATTAAATGAATAAGATTCACTTGAGTGACCCAGCAGTATTGGCGGCGGAGGTTTTGCACTCTCCCAAGTGCTCCCCCTCTAGTTTCCAATGATATCACCAATTTTTATTTAATGATACTTATGTTGAAGTACACAAACATGCAGCAATTCTTTCGGCAATTTTGTAATCTCCCAATTTGGTACTTTCACGATGTATTCGTGAAAGTATAAGGGACGGCAGTAGGGTGAATATACTGGTTCTGGCTCACTTTTCCCCATGTAAATGAATGGGGGATTTTCAGTGATTCATTTTTTTTTTCCCTAAAAATAAACCCCCTTTTTATCCCAAGGTATATTTATTTGTCTCCCCTTTTAACCTGGGGACACTTTTTTTTTTCAAATCATCCATGCAATAAGATAAAGATTTGTTAAAGGTGATTCGAAAAAAATATCTGAAACGTCTAAGCCTCGGGACACTCTTTATCAAATAACCGATGCATATTGTTTAGCTCACTCATTGAACCTATAAAGATTTGTTCATTCTCAAATTCCTTCAATAGTTTAATTTTCTTTGCACAATAATCCCCATCTAAAATATTGAAAAACAAAACATTTGAATTTTATATTTTTTAAGATACCCCTTTTGTGCCATTACGAAATGATAAACTTCTCTTAATGATCTCATCTGGCCACCGCCCGAGTTGCAAATCATTTTTGTGTATAAACCATGCCATAAAAAAGTTTTGTTTCAAATGTTTTCAGTTCATGCCGTGAAAATGAGGAAGTGTTTTTTTGACACGGTCGTGCTGTGAAAATGAGGAAGTGTTTTTGGACAGTCATGCTGTGAAAAAAAACAGGAACTATTCTGTGAGACAAGGTCTCGTGTTTATATTTTATCTCAGAACACGAACTGAAAACATGTTTAATCAAAACCATTTTAGGGTATTTTAAGTATGTTTTAAAAATGATTCATACAATTTGAGAATATATCTCCCAGTTATTTTCCAAGCTGTCTCACCCGAAGCGTCATTTCCTGTGGCCACACCCAATGATTAACCAATCTCCTCATCGTTGCTTTATAAGTGATTTGCCAGACAAAGTTTCTGCCAGACGGGATTTTCATTTTTACAACTGAGACATGAGCGATCTTTCTTCCGCGAACAAAACAGCTCAACACAAAGCTGGTAAGCCTGTGTATAGGTTCCTCTTTGAACGATGAAGCAATTGATTATAAATTAAATCGTGATAATTCTGATATATATATATATATATATATATATATATATATATATATATATATATATATATATATATATATATATATATATATATATATATATATTTTTTTTTTTTTCTTGGCAGGTCCTTGGAAGAAGAGCAGTTTACATATCACGATGAGGTGCATGAAATTAATGCTCTTATTGAAGAGGTCAATCATCTTAGAAGAGAATTGAAAAACATTTTTAAAGACTGACACGACGTCTTATCACGGCCTCTGATCTTTTTGCCATCTTGTACCAATGGTAAAAAAGAAAAACTGAGACATGGACTCACTCTCTTCCGATGAAGATAACAGCTCACTACAAAGTTGGTAAGTTTGTGTATGGTTTCCTCTTTGAACAATGAAGCAATTGATTATGAATTAAATCATGATAATGCGAAAATCTATATTTATTTTTTCCTGGCAGGTCCTTGGAAGAAGTGGAGTTTACATATCACGATGAGGTGCATCAAATGAATGCTCTTATTGAAGAGGTCAATGATTTTAGAAGAGAATTGAAAAACATTTATAATGACTGGTACGAAGTCTTATCACGGCCTCTGATCTCGAATAAATTAAACCAATGGTGAGACACTTGGTAAACCAATGGTTTAATTTACCATTAAATCAATGGTAAACCAAAATGATTGCCAGCTTGCTGGTATTCTGTGTCGGAGTGGTGACCCATCCAGGATTGTGTCCAATAGTCAAGGAGACTGCTTCGGCAGCACCAACGTTCTACAGAGCATGGTCCCAATGGAGGGATGGATGGAGGACATTAATCTATCTATAATTCCAGCAGTGTGTGTGTGTGTGTGTGTGTGTGTGTGTGTGTGTGTGTGTGTATTTGTGTCTGTGTGTGTGTGTGTGTGTGTGTGTGTGTGTGTGTGTGTGTGTGTGTGTGTGTGTGTGTGTGTGTGTGTGTGTGTGTGCGTGTGTGTGTGTGTCTCTTTCCGTCTGTCTCTCTCTCTATCTCTCCCTGTCTGTCTCTTTGTATCTCTGTCTGTCTGTCTTTCTACCTACCTCTCTCTGTCTGTCTCTCCATCTATACCCTTGACTCATTATTTTATTTTTTTTAGCTCGATCAGACAACATCAGCTGTTGAAGCAATCTGGTACAACACATGATTTTCTGGAGGTAAATGTTTCTGAATTATTATTTAGTTATTTGTTTATTTATTCTTTTATTAATATCACTCTCTCTTTGGAATGTCGTCTTATGTTGGTTGCATCATTAGTTTGGACGCGGTTTTGCCAGTACACTGGAATTCATTTTATTGGCCTTGAAAGGATGACAGGCTGAGTCGGCCTCCTGGTGTGTTAATTCAGTGTTCAACGAGGCTTGAACTTAGAACCAACAACAGGCTTACTCATATTACCATGTAATTATCTTTATAAAACCTAATTATTATCCACTTTTTGTTTCAAAACAGAATATGGTGTCTGAATTTCGAAATCACAAGACATCTGAAGAAGATTGCTGGGAAAGATTATACATTCTCGCAAATGAATATTTAATATTTGCAATTTTGATTAATTATATTTGTTTTGTTTGCAATTACTTGATTTTGAATTTCAAAAAAAGGATTAAGACATGAAGGAAAGGGAGGGAGGGGGTGGGGGCGGGGGGGGGGTAGGTGTGCTCCCCCCAATGACCCATCACCCCTCATCCCACCCCTCCCCTCCCCATGTGTGTGTGTGGGGAAGGGTGGGGGTGGGATGAGGGAGGTGGTGGGTCAAAGGTGGGGGCGCACAGGGGGATGAGGGGTGGGGTTTATGTGGGCGGGGCTTGTGTGGGTGGGGTTTATGTGGGCGGGGCTTGTGTGGGCGGAGCTTGTGTGGGTGGGGTTTATGTGGGTGGGGCTTGTGTGGGTGGGGTTTAAGTGGGCAGGGTTTATGTGGGTGGAGCTTGTGTGAGCAGGGTTTATGTGGGCAGGGCTTGTGTGGGAGGGGTGAATGTGGATGAGGCTTATATGGATGAGGTTTGTGTGGATAAGTGGATGGGTGGATGAGTGGAGCTTGTGTGGATGGATGGATAATTTTTTAATTAAATAAACATGTTGTGTGTGGGGAACTAATGAACTAATCACTAATTATGTGAATATGATGAATATGGGTGGAGCTTGTGTGGGGTTTGTGTGTGTGGAGCTTGTCTGGAGCTTGTGAGGGGTTTGTGTGTGGTGGGGTTTGTGTGGGGTGGGGTTTGTGTGGGGTGGGGTTTGTGTGGGTGGAGTCAAAAAGGGGCGGAGTCAAAAATTTTCAATTTAACTTTGTCTTTTGTAATTCCTGTGAATAAAATGAACCTAAAATCTCTTCCCTTTCCAAATCATATATCTTATAAGTCCAAGGAACCGTATCTATTACATCAACAATTTTAAAAAGTTTGTTCGTCCATCGTTTAGTATAACCCTTTTCAAAATGAGATTTCCACCTATATATTCTTACGATATCACCAACTTTGAACTTAGGTTTTCTGACATTAATCTCTTTTTCATATTTTAATTTTGTAAATGTTTCTGATGGTTTCATATTTGTTGACGTGTGAATCGTGTCATTATACTTATCCACAATATCCTGAATAAAAGATGACCATTGTTGTGAACCGAGTTGTGTGAATTTTTTATATAGTCTCTCTTTTAAGGTACGATTAAAACGTTCAACAACAACTGCCTTCCCTTCATTAAAGGTACTGTATAATGTAATACTGTTATTTTTTAGAAAATTCATAAATGTCTTGTTATAAAACTCTCTACCCTCATCAGTCCACAATTTTTTAGGTTTTCTCTTACTTTTATTAAATATCTGTTGAAAGGCTAACATAAGAGTATTACCTGTTTTGTTTTTTAATGGTACAACCCATGCGTATCTACTCCTCAAATCAATAACAGTTAAAGCATACTTGTACCCCTTATCATTATTGAGTTCAATCAAATCAGCAGACCAGATATAATCAACTTCCTTGGAATAAACTTTCCTTCTCTGAAACTTTGTGAGTATTGGTTTATGTAATTCATCAGCTAATTGCTCTTCAGTCTTAATGACATCATTAGAGCCTATAAGTTTTTTGAATTTCCAAGTCCAAGTTTCAATTTAGCACTGATCATCTTCTTCACAATGAAACGATCAACTTTTTCTCTCAAGGTTGGATTTTGTATCAGAGACAAATTATACAACATTTCTCTATCGGCTTCATGCTTTTCTTCCAACGTTGTGGTATTCCCATAATCAATATCGTGTCTCATGCACACTTCATCAACTCTATTGATGGGCTTACTCCAGGATTTAGGATTGTCTGTCTCATCTAATCTTTTATCTAAGTTTGTGCCTGGACCACAGAAAGAATACCCTGGAAGATGTAATTCCCCTGGTATTCCAGTAGTTGTAAATTTACTTCCTGATAAAAACTTTTGTATATCTCCTCCTCGTTTGTGTTTGGAGATAAATTGATTTTTTTTTTGAACCACACACCGAACATATACCTTTTTGTATAACCCTGTTATTTTTACTTTTAATATATGAAATATTTTTAGTATTAGTTTTCTTTTTACATTTGAGACAATAACTCATTTATTTATGTGAAAAATTCCTGCAGAGTGCAAAAACCTTTTTAGTTTCCAACATGCACATTTGAATCTTAATTTTTAAAACATAAAGAATCCTTAGAAATGCCTTCACTCTCTGCTCCATTTATTTAAGAAAAAAAAATGAAAAACTTGAATTAAAATGAATAGCTTGTCGATGTCAATATTCTTGTCGAAAGTATTGCAAATAGACTTGTCAATTCTTTGTTTTCCTCCTCGGTGGGTTGAGTTATTTTCTATAATACCACCAATCTTTTTTTAATCTCACTGGTTTCCATATTTTGATATTTATTTTGTCTCGCTCTTTCCTCCCTCTCCTTCTCTCTCTCCTCCCTCTCCTTCTCTCTCTCTTCTCTCTTCTCTTTTTCCTCCCTCTCCTCCTTCTCTCTCTCTTCTCTTTTTCCTCCTTCTCTCTCTTCTCCTTTTCCTCCTCTTCCCTCTCTTCTTCAACTCCTTCCTCATCCCTTATTATCCTTGAATCGCTTACACCCCATAGAATATCATATATATATATATATATATATATATATATATATATATATATATATATATATATATATATATATATATATATTCATCAGGATTTCTTGTTATTCCTGTATCCAAAATATTTTTTTTTACAACAGGAAACCAATAAAATTTCTTTTGAATTTCTAAAAGAGCCTTACCTTTTCTTAACTTCATAATTTTTTCATTATTTAACATTCTAATTAAATCTAAAGTTGTCGGTTTATCAACATCAGCATAATGCCAATCTTTTATTGAAAATACCTCATTCTTATGTTGTAGAACATATTTATTAAAATACCGAATACCCTTTTCTTGAAGGTATGCTTGGACACAGAAATGATAATTTTCTTGAAGCCTTCTTGCTGTCATTTATGTATTAGAAATATATGTTAGAATAATATTATGGCACGAAACACCTCCCCATCTTCCCATAGTAAAATCATTTTGTATTTCCTTACTTATTATATATAATCCTGTTTTTTCTGTTTTCATGATATAAACAAGGGCAAAACCATTATTATATTTACCCTTATTAAATTCTTTTATTTGTTGTTTACTAATCGTGGCCCCACAAAACTCATTCTCGATACCAAGTGGATAATATTCTTCCATACGAGACTGATTTAATTGTTCCAGGTCTTCGAGGTTAATTTTAAATGACCAATTATACCCTAAATCATTCATATCATACCCCCATTGTTCTATTCTCATACAAACGATACGCCCTTCTTTATAAAAATTTATTTTAATTCGAACTGTGAATTCTGTATGACCTGGAGATAATATCAACACTTCTGTATCTTTGGAATACACGGCCGTTTTATTTAAGGATATATATATATATATATATATATATATATATATATATATATATATATATATATATATATATATATATATATTGTGATAAATCGCTTAATCTCACCAAGTCATTCGCGTCAGTCGGGCTTGGATAATTTTTTAATTTATAAGCATTTTTCATGTTAATATTTTTGGTTATATTATATTTATGTCGTTCAGCCTGTGCCTTTGTGTAATAATTTGATAAATCAATATCCAGTTCTTGAGATACACCAAAGATAGAACCATCTTTACCAACATAAGTCATTTATATTAGATTAAAAATAGTCAGTAAAATTTTTTATTTTTGTTGAGTTGAAATAACACATATAGACGTAATTGACCACAACACTTGGAATTAAATTCTTGGACTTGAAATGTTTGATAAACACCATTCTGTAAGAATTTTATGACTTCAACAGGTGGTGGAAGACCAAAACTATCAAAATAATATTTGTCTTGACTATTAAAAATACAAACCCAATGAGAACCGTTCCCATTATTATCTTCTAAGTTCATAATAATATTCTTTGTATGTTTCAGCACATTTGTTAATTCATCTCTCATACAAATAACCACATTATGAATTTTTAATTTCTTACAATATTTGACAAGTTGTAAATTTGATGTTGTATTCTTTAAACCACTCATCAATGCTCATTTATTTATTAGAAAGATATAATCCATTACCTCTTTTCGTTAATTTTACACCTGCTTGTGCTTCAACTGTAATTTTGGAGAATATCTCCAACTTAGAATATAGAAAGCATATCTCCAACTAACAATCTCGCTTTATCAGGCAGACCTTCAAGTTTTTCAGCAAAATCTACAATTACACCACTTCCACTAATTTGTTTCTCCAACTCTTTGTTTTGTCTTTCCAATTCTTTTTGAGCCTGGAGTTGAGCCTTCCTTTCGTTGGGAGTTTTCACCGCTGTTGAAATACCACCCGTCAATGCTCCAACCGCACTTAAACCAGCAAATAAAGGAATTAGAAATGGGAGAAATCCTCCACTCATCTCTCTTGTTGAATATTTTTTCAACATTGGTTTTGTCATTTTAATTTTAAGTGAGCCAGTGTCATTCAAGATTTTAACCTGTTCTCTTGTGAGCAAAACATCAATTCTTACTGCTCCTTTTCTCTGAATTGTATTAACGTTAATCGTACAAGGCTTTTGATTTTGAACACAAGATGATAGTTTATGAAGATTGATTTGATTAACATATACCCCAGTTGGTACTTTGCCACTCATTTATTTAACAAAAAATTATGTGAGACTAATCATCACACCATTATCTGTATTAATCTGCAATTCTGTTTCTTCCAAAAGCAAACAATATGTATCAACTTCTTCACTCTCTCCTCTTTCAATGTATAGGGAAGTATCCACTCGATTAGACTTAATAGTTTCCTTTTGAGTGCTCAGGTCAAACGCATAGATTGTATACAAACTTTTAAATGCTGTCATATCCAAAATAGGTTCTTTATTTCCATTACTTTCACACACCTTTTGGTAAGACTTGTATGCTTCAGCAAAATCATTTTTCCCAATTAATTTCCAATCTATCTCGTGGATAAAATGTTCCATCTAGAGAAACGCGAAGTTGTTTCACCTTAGCATTATCACTCAATGCATTATTCTTATCAGTCGCAGTATCACCATCTGGCTTTTTAAAAATGATCCACAGATATCGTGGCTTTCCTTCCAGAACACCCAAATTCCACGTGTAAGTAGTTTGGTTGAGTTTAACGTGTTGACATCTTCTTTTGAGGTATGATACACTGAGTGGTTTCTTTGAGTTAAGTCTTCGATTCAACATCTCTTCTGTTTTAAGATTAGGAGTATATTCACTGATATACCAACTCATCTCCTCAATTACAAATTTATTCTGTTCACACAAAAGCCTACCAACACCAAAAAGCAATCTATTTTCATTATCATTCCTTTGTAGTTGAAATCTAATTTTAAGACCATACAGAACTTTATCATGATCACAAAATCCAAATACACCTTTAAGAGGAACTGCCACAGTAAAACTATTTTCTGCTTTTGTATCATCATTATACATTCCTTTCCTTTGAGTATATCCAGGGTCTGTGTTTGTTCCCGTTGACATATCAGGAATAAAACCTTCGACAGACCCCTTTCCCATTCTATCACTGAATGTACAGAGTGTAAATTTCATCATTTCAGATACAGCAGAGACATAATCAACTGCTTCAACTTCTTGTGTTCCAATATACAAACGCACACTATCAAACATTTTCCAGAAGAAATCATTTACAAGTGCAGCGTTTGTGTTATTCCCAGCTTTAGTGAATTTAAATTTACACAACAAGAAACTTTCGGAGAGATTCAAATAGGTTTGTTGATTATTTATTTCAAAACTTTTTGTACCATTCGTATTCCAGTCTGTTCCAGTTATTGCATTTACCTTGAAGTAATCTTCTTTTTTAGTGGAGTTTGAGATAATAATAGTATCATCCAAATCATAGATACTATCAATTGCTTCCATACTTGTATTTATTTAGGAAAAAAAGATGTTAAAACTTTTGAAACCCTGATCCAAGTATTTGAATTATTTTCTGTCATTCTTGGGGGGACAACTGAGTTTTGCCTTTCTTAATTTCTTTTATTGCTTGTAATTTATGAGATTCCTTCTGGGCATCTTTTATGCTCTTTACAGCACCTGCTACATTTCCCACAGCAGAAGCAGTTGAACCAATTAGATCTTTATGTTTTAGAATAGTTGAACCAATACCCATGAGAGTATCAATTATCCCATCTCCTCTAAATTGATGTCCAACACCCCTTTGTCTCTTAGGTTTATAGTATCCTCTACCAAGATACATACCTTCACCCTTGTAGTATGGAGAAAGGAACATCCCATCCCCTGTAATTATTTTATATTTTTCCCAACTCGTGTTTCCTCACAATAACCATCGTATTTATTTATTGGAAAACTTCACGTAGGTGAATTCTGATGGATATAACTTCTCCATGAAAAGAAATCATACGATTATCTTGGTCGGTTATCCTAAAATTTACTCTGTGTATGGTTTTTCCTGACACAGGGAGATAAACCAAATTTTTGGGTTCCATATTGAATTTATAACCAATTGGGGTTGAGTATGCGCTGAATGAAAATATTGCATTTGTTTTTTTTTTCCATCATTATAAGCACCATCAATCAAATCACAGTGAATTAACACCGAATTTATTCCTGAGGATATTTGAATGACATTATCACTGTAAAACGTCCCATTAGTTTCAATCTTTTTTGAGGAGAAACCCAATAACTCTCTAAATGAATTATCAATTGTGAAATCAACCTTGTAGTTATTTTTAAGTTTAATCGTTGATTTTGAAGTATGTTTTTGAATGTCTATAACAATATTTTTTGGTTCATCACCCTGTTCTTTCATAAGACGAGCAATTTCGGAAGATATTTGAGAAATCTCATATGCTCCGGGTGAGACTTATCGTTTTGTATCCACTTCCGGGATTATAACTAAACTTGTCATTTTTATCAGTTATATTAAATAAGGTATTATAAGTTTCCATGGACAATAAAGATGCCTCATATTCTTTTGTTAGGTTAAGTTGTAGTGGGTATGGGAATGAAGATGTGTGGTCGCTTGTTGTGAAATTGAAACCAAGGATTGTGCTTCTCATCTTATTTAATATGAGATAAAATGTCTTTATATTGAGATTTATTAATTATTTTCATGTTCATCAACTGGTCTAAAATGGCTGATGCTTCATTAAAACAATTGTTATTTCCAGCCTTCTTACCACCTAACAACAATAACAGTCTATTAACTAATTGCGATGGGTCATTTGGAAGAAAACTAATACCTGAACCAAGGATACTTAAAGCCTGAATAATGTGTTTCTCCTTCTCATTTTTCCTACTTTTACTAGAAATACTAACCCTATAATTTAGAGTGTTCAGCAGATCAATATATACTCTATCATCATTATTTTTCATATCCAATGGTTTATCAATATACTTTGATTCATCCCTCACAGTTGAACCTTGTCTTCCATCTTTTGTGAGAAGAAACATTAATCTCGGAGTTAGTTTAACAGGGGGTTGAGCAGAACCCAAGAACCTTAATTCATCATTAAATATCAATACCTTTTCTTGAACAAGATGAAATATTGCTGATTGTTCTGTTGGAATGAGTCCTGCTTTGGTTTTTGAATCCGCTGAATATTCATTGTTTTGAAGAGCATTCACAATATAATCAGGGGGTCGATTAATCTCTTCCAGTTGTTGAAATAAACCTTCATCATCATATACCTTTAATTCTCCTAAAAGCTCTAATTCTTCCTCCGTCATTTAATCAAAATCTTTTAACATTTAAAGTTTTTTTAGGAGTATATTCTACTGTGGAAACATCTTTCATTTTTTCTTGGGAAGTTTTTAAAAGTGGTTTAAAAAATTTCTCTTGTTTTCTTTCAAATGCTTCTTCGCCCGTTAGTTTCTGTCTGCGTTTCTTCTTTATGTCTTCCTGCTGTTTTACAACTTTTGAAACCAACTCTTGATGTTCCTTAAATCTTCTTGCTCTTTCTTTTGCATCCATTTATTTATTGTAAAATATCATTTAATGAATTGTAAAGATCAACAGGGAAATTTTCCTTTTCTTCATCATTCAAGTAGATGTGTTCAAATAAATCCTTTTCTTTAAATATTTCATCAAATTCTTTATTAACATTAATGCGAGTTGTAATTTCTTCTTCACCAATACTTGCATCTCTGCTTTTCATACGTTTGCGTTGAGTTTCTTCATCAACATCAAAACCGAATAATAAAATCTTCACTCCGCTCAGATGTTTAATAATTTGTCTCGTTCCTTCTGGATTAGTTTCTAATATCCCAAGACCACCAGATTTTAGTTTCCTTAACTCACTCTTACAATGTGAATATTTTGTTGTACCAAGAGAAACCTCCTCAAATATTTGACCTTCATTACTCAATCGCATATGTTCCTCCACTGAAATATAGTGATAATCTTCACCTTTTACTTCTCCGGGTCTTATTGCTCTAGTTGTTGTTGATACAATGCGTATCACGGGGTGTTTTTCAAGTAAATTTACAATATTCTCATTTGTACTACACAAGAACCTTGATTTATGAAAGTTTTTTCCAGAAGCAGATTTACCCACAAGATTTATAATAATAGTTGTCATTTATATATGTAATTGTTTATAAAACAAAAAATATATCCCTTAATATCTCATCTTGTTTCACAACAATATATTTATATTTTTCAGTCGTGTGCTTCATGTAATCCTCAAATTTCTTTTTACTACATAATGTAGAACAATTATCTCTCCAAAAATTATTGATATCTATTGAATTTAACTTGAATAAAATAAAAGTATTAGCATTGTTTCTGATGGAACGACGAGGAAGTTGAAAGTACGATTGACGAAGATAAATACAATTACAAGAAGAATGTCTCCCTCTTGTGTAGTAGCTGTCCATTACCGTTTGGTTTCTCTCATTAACACAATCATCAAAGATAACGAGGTTCTTTTTTGATTTATCCAAATCTTGGGGAGACGGTATGTCATCCGTATTATCACTAAGAATACAAGTTATCGGATTTGATTTCTTTTTACATCTCTGTGTATCACAAAATAGTTGAATTATATCTTCAATGTTATAATCATTTAGGTTTTTTTGCCGTTCAAATAAACCGATTATATCTTCTTTTTGAAGACCAGCATTAAAACCTTGTGAGAGTAGTTGATACTCTGGTTGAAAACTCGACTTTGTGAAAATTATTAAATTATCATAATCTAAAAAGTTGGGAGTGAGGAGCATCTTTAAAAGTAAGCAGGTTTTTCCACATCCACTTGAACCAACTATGAGACATCTTAATGAATTTGGGAGATTTTTATGGTTGTTAAATTTTATCTTATTTTCCCAAATGGGTAAAAAATCATTCATTTATATATTTGGAAAACAGGTTATTTAATTTATTATTGGCTTTTTTAGAAACTCTATATTTTATCCTAAGTTCAGGTTTAATTTCAAGATAATCCATTATTTTATTTATACAATATCTTGTGTTGATATTTCCCTGAAAATTACATCCATGAATAATATATAACAACAATCCTTTGAACATTTCTCTTATACGTTCAGTTTCTTCCCTTGTAAGGAAAGGTGTGTTATCACCGTCATACTTTACATTCATTTCTCTAATCAATCTTGTAAAGTAATTCATTTTTGGTGTAAATCTAAAATAATTATTTTCCTTTTTATATTTTTTATTATCATTAATTAGAAGATAATCACAGAATATACATTGTTTAGAGGCTTTTGACTCTGTGTTTAATCCCCGTCTTTCACACGCAGGACAATTCTCAAATTTGTCATATGGAGAATCAGGAAAGTCTAGCATATTTATAAAGTAAAACTTTACTTAAACTGAAATTCATCTATACTTTCAGTTGTATATTGACTCGTATTTAATAATATTACCATCGATATCAATATACTTTTTTTCATTACCAGATTCAACGACAACATTTTTTATATTAAAGGTAATTTTAAAATGATCGTTAACTACTATTGAACGAAATGTCATTTCACCTGATATATTAACATCCTTTATTTCATCAGGATTTACATCTTTAGGGTTGTTGAAAAAAATACAAATTTCTCCTTGCATATTACAGATGGTCTTATCTTTTCTTTCTAAAGCTTCATCCATATGGTTTTTGTTTTTTGATACTTTTTCTTGTTTCATTGCTTTTTCTAGTTTTGAATATATTACCAGAAGGAGAGGAGAAACTTTTGTAAGAGATACTTTAATTGATGTTCTCCCAGGTATACTAAAAGCCCTTCCACTGAAGGAAATTGAAGAACTCATATTATTTACCATAATTGTTTTTATCCAATAGTTGTTATATTTATCTTTGTTCAATTTTGCATCCTTGACATATTTCTCAGTATCTTTAACAAATGAAGAGATTGATTGAAACTTGTCTTTTGTGTCTTGAAACATTGTATTTATGAAGTGAAGAAGTTGGAGGATAAAATGGTTTTAAGCACAGATTCACCTGTAAAATAAACGAAATTTTCATCAAGAAAATTTTAGCTTAAGCAAAGATTTATTATATAAATATGGTGAATACAACATACTGCGATGTTTGTAATCACAAATATAAACATTATAGAAAACACCTCCAAACCAACAAACACATTTAATCTATTTCATAAAATATCTCCTCTTGAGTTGGAAAGAAAACATTGTGATATCTGCTCAAAGGATGTTTTGAAGAGTAGTTATAATAGACATCTTCAATCACAAAAACACAAGAAAAATTAGTTTAAAGTAAAGGGAGACTATTATATTGAAAACACTGATGGGGCATTTAAAGGGCATATAAAAATAAGGATTTTTCAATTTGGAGAACCCGGTCCATCATCAATAGCTGAATCAATTGAAATAGTGAAACCTGATGTTGAAAAAGTTATTAAAAAGACATTAAAAGAAATGAAAACTTTAAAGTTTTATATGGGAGTGAAAATGAATATGAAAAGACAAGATGAAGAACATACTCCTTATATGAGAACAGATCTTCATTTTATAACATCATTTCAAGATTTTTTAAATCGTGGGGTTTATGAAGAACTATCAAAACAAGAGGAGGATGTTGATAATACAGTGGTAGGAAGTGGATTCAATATTTAAAAAATCATCTTTTTAGATATACACATTCTAAAATCAAACTCTCTTAAAGCTTGTTCTTATATTGAATTACCAAAAGAAATAAAACTAAAGAAGGCAGTTGTTAATATTAAGAACAATGATAATAAATGTTTGCTCTGGTCTGTTCTTGCTCACTTTCATCCACCAAAATGTAATTCAGAAAGAGTAAAACAATATATGAAATATGAGAATACCTTTGACATTAAAGATTTTAAATTCCCAATGCCACTAACAGATATTCCTAAATTTGAGAAGAAGAATAATCTTTCTATTAATGTATATGGATTAACGGATACAAACAAAGTTCAAATATTAAAAATTTCAAACAATTATAAAAATGAAGAAACACACATTGATCTTTTATATTTTAGTGTTGGAAATAATTCACATTGCACATACATCAATAATTTCTCAAGATTAATCTCTTTTCAGGTATTCAGAACAGCAAACAAAATATATCCTTGTAAGCGATGTCTTAATTCATTTCACACAAAAGAACGATTAGAACAACATTCAAAATATTGTGGTAATCATAAATCAGCTGTAATTACAATGCCTAAACCGGGTGAAAAGATTTATTTTGAAGATTATAATAAATCTATCATGCACCCATTTGTGATATTCGCTGATTTTGAGTGTATCCTTAAAAAGATAAATACTGCTTCTCCTAATCCAAAATAATCATATACAAATAAATATCAAAAACATATTCCTTGTGGTTTCTGTTATTATATCAAATCATCTGTTGGAGAAAAGTATAACAAACTTGAACATTATAGTGGAAAAAAAGCTTCACAAGAGTTTGTAAAACGATTAGAAAAGGATTGTATAAGACTCACTAAATTAATGAAAGAAACAAATGAACCGATGAAATTAACCAAAGAAGAAAAATTAGAATTTAGAAAGAACAATATCTGTCATATTTGTGAGGGGGAAATTAAGGAGTCTAAAGTGAGGGATCATTGTCATCTTACTGGTAAATATAGAGGTCCCGCTCATTCCTGTTGTAATCTTAATTATAGATTACCTTCTTTTATTCCAGTCTTTCTTCACAACAGCGCCAATTATGATACACATCTATTTATAAATGAACTTTCAAAAACACCAGGGAATATTTCTGCCATAACAAACACAAGTCAAAAGTATATTTCATTTACAAAAATGATATTCACAAAACCTTTAACTCGTATTAGGTTTCTAGATTCTTACAAGTTTATGGGAACACCACTAGCCTACCTCGCATCAAATCTAAGCTCCACGGACTCTTTTCCAAATCTTAATTCATTCTTTCCAAAAGAGGAAATTCTCACTAAAGAGGAAATTCAAAGTAAAGAGGAAATTCTAATTAATGAGGAAATTAATGAAGAAATTCTAACTGAAGATGAAATTCTAATTCTAAAGAAAATTCGAACAATGAATGAAATTCTAACTAAAGAGGAAATTCTGATTAAAGATGAAATTCTGATTAAAGAAGGAATTCTCATGAGAGAGGAAATTCAAACAAGGAATGAAATTCAAAGTAAAGAGAAAATTCTTACAAGTAAGGGAATTTATCCTGATGATTATATGGATTCATTTATGAGATTTAAAGAAACACAACTTCCTTCAAAAGAAAGTTTCTATAATAACCTTTATGAAGAAGAGATAAGTGATAAGGAATATAAACACGCACAAGAAATATGGAAAATATTTAAGATAAAGAACCTTGGAGAATATCATGATTTATATCTAAAATCAGATGTTTTATTGTTTGCTGATGTGTTTGAAGCTTTTAGATCACTCTGTCATAATAAAAATTGTTATGGATTAGATCCTGCCCACTATTCCACAGCTCCTGGTTTAGCTTGGAGTGCAATGTTGAAAATGACAAAACAAGATATAGATTTAATCAGTGATGTTGATATGCTTTTGATGATTGAGAAGTCCAAGAGAGGTGGAATATCACAAGTATGTTCAAAAAGATATGCTAAAGCAAATAATAAATATCTTCCAAATTATGATAGTGAAAAAGATAGTAATTATTTGATGTATTTTGATGCTAATAATTTGTATGGATGGGCAATGTCTCAATCTCTGCCTTATGGTAAATTAGAGTGGGTGGAAGAAAAGGATTATGAAAAGGCTTTGATGAATATTGTTATTTCTTCTCAAGAGGAATTGAATGACGAAGAAGAAGGTTATTATTTTGAAGTTGATTTGAGGTACCCGAGTGATCTTCATAATAAGCATAAAGACCTTCCTTTTGCATGTGAGAAAGAAACCCCAAAGAAAGAATGGTTCAGTGATTATCATAAAAGTTTTAATATTAAAGGCAAATCAACAGAAAAGTTATTAACAACATTCTATGATGAAGAGGGATATGTTTTGCATCAGAGAAGCTTAAAACAGTTTTTGAGAGAAGGATTGAGAGTAGCTAAAATTCATAGTTTTAAAATTTAAACAAAGTCCTTGGGTGAAAAAGTATATTCAATTCAATACAGATATGAGAGCAAATACAAAAGTAAAATTTGAAGGGGACTTTTATAAATTAATGAATAATGCTGTATTTGGAAAGACTATCGAAAATGTTAGAAACAGGCAAAACATTAGATTCGCAACATCTTGGAAAGAAGCTTTGAGATTGATAAATAAACCAAGTTTTGAGAGAGAAGAGGTTTTTTCAGAGAACTTTTCTGCAATTCATATGAAAAAGGAAAGTATTGTAATGGATAAACCAATTTATATTGGAACAGCAGTTCTTGATTTATCAAAGATATTGATGTATGATTATTTGTATAATGACTTAAAGAAAGAGTATGGTGAAAATGTTTCATTGTTGTATATGGACACTGATAGTTTTATCCTAGATATAAAAACTGATGATGTTTCTGAAGATATGAAGAAAAATATTGGAGTATATGATGGAAGTAATTTCAGCAAGAAGAGTGAGTTATTTTCCAAAAAGAATGAAAAGGTTATTGGTAAGTTTAAGGATGAGTTGGGTGGAAAAGTAATGAGTGAGTTTATTGGATTGAGAACAAAGGCATATGCTTATATGTATGGTGATCAGATTGATAAGAGGTTAAAGGGAATAAAGAAATATGTAATAAAGAAATCAATAACTTTTAGAAATTATTATAATTGTTTGATGAATAAGAAAGAAGAATATAGGAAAATGAATACAATAAGAAGTTATAAACATAACATATATAGTGAAGAAGTAAATAAAAAGGCATTAGGAGCCTTTGATGATAAGAGATTTATTTTAGATAATGGAATAGATTGTGTTCCATATGGATATTGTATGATTGAGTGAATAGAATAGATTGTGTTTTAACGATGGGAAGATGGGTTAGGGTTTTTTAAGGCTACCGCCGCGTTTTTTTGCAATATATAAATGGTCAAACCAAGTATTAATCAAACTAAAGAGTGGAGAAAATCTCAGTCTTGGTATATAAATGGAAAACATAATGAATGTGAAAAATATCAAATAAGTCTTATTGAAAAAATAACTAAAACAAAGGTAAATAAAACAAATAAGCGAATCAATTTAAAAAGTAGTAAGTTAGAGGATGTAAAGAAAAAAATGAATATCCTTGAATGGACTGAAAACTTTGATGGTTATCAATTGAACAATGAAAAAACAATTTACTATAATCTCAAAATGATATGTGGCTCAGGAGGTGGTCAAACAAGAGCATTAAGAGAAGTTTATCATTTCGTAATAGCACAAAAGGGGTATCTTCAAAAATATAAAGATTCAAATGTTTAGTTTTTCAATATTTTAGATGGGGATTATTGTGCAAAGAAAATTAAACTATTGAAGGAATTTGAGAATGAACAAATCTTTATAGGTTCAATGAGTGAGCTTAACAATATGCATCGGTTATTTGATAAAGAGTGTCCCGAGTCTTAGACGTTTCAGATATTTCTTTAGAATCACCTTTAACAAATCTTTATCTTATTGCATGGATTATTTGAAAAAAAAGTGCCCCCAGGTTAAAAGGGGAGACAAATAAATATACCTTGGGATAAAAAGGGGGTTTATTTTTAGGGAAAAAAATATGAATTGCTGAAAATCCCCCATTCATTTACATGGGGAAAAGTGAGCCAGAACCAGTATATTCACCCTACTGACGGCTTTCAGAAGATAAGGTACAACTTTTAAAGTGACATAAGTGTGAGTTGAGGCGACGCCTATTGGGCGTTGGTACAAATAACCTGACGATGTAAATCAGGGTATTACTGCATTTATTTATTATACCAATTATTTCCTTCTTTTTAGTTCCAATGAGATTTCTTACAATAGTTCATGTGTCATAGACAGGATTGCCTATAAGTACTCGCACTCCCCTCTGAGCTGTGGAACCTGGGCTTGAATCCCAACCCAGCTGTAGTCTATCATCCTGGTGTTTCACAATCAGGGCTATTCATCAGTGCGTGTGTGCTGTGCCCCGGATGGACGTTAGACTGGGCATTCCGTTTGCCGGCATTAGTCAGTGGATGTTAAAGATCCCACGGTGTTCTTCGTGAAGTGTTGGTGAGCTATTGCCGGTACCATAAACAAATTCCAAATTCCTGCCCTGACTTCCATGCCAGAGTGGGAACCTGACCGGCATTGTGGCCTCGGAACTGCTTTGACAGCACGGACTCTCTGCGTGGAGTATGGCACATGAATGATGATTTTTGAGTTGATGTGAAATAATTATTTAAACACAGTTTCATTATTTATCTTGTATTTCATAAGCACTGTTGCCATGCTCTGTTTGTGCCTTTGTTTTCAGGTCGGGAACTGGGTGGTTATCTCCAAAATTGGAGAAGGGGCTTGTGCAATTGTCTTCAAAGCGCAGAACATCAACTCAAAAGAAGAGGTACAAACAAGCTTGTGGTATATTTCCTGTGTCTTCCTTTCATCTTCTGGGAGCTGGGACAGCTCGTGGGAGAGCTAGATAGAGCACAGAACAGAAAATGGTGGTGGGAGGGGGGGCAGTAATAAAACACAGACAGCAGGTTCGATGGACACGATAGAGGAACACATGGAAGAACAATGATAGCAAAGGGATGGGGAGATTCATGGAAAATACCGAAGTGCCATGTTTACATTGCACGAAGTAAAGACTCGTTCCTGCTGCACACGAATACAAACCTGATCCTGTGTTTTTCTTTGTATATTTTTTTTGTTACAATTTGGACAGGATCATCCCCAAAATGCGTGTTTTGAGAGAAGTTTTCAATTTTTTTTTTCCGGGGGCATGCGTCGGACCATCCTCGTGAGAAGTTGTTTCACTCGATGTTTTCCTTTTTTTTTCAAAACGTCTGCAGTTTCACCCATCCATACATCTTGCTCACTTTCCCACATCGTAACCAAAATCTTACAACGTGACCTCTCGTTTTCTCTTTCAGGTTGTTTTGAAGGCGGCAAAAAGTTCGGCAGGTTCGAGCAAGTAAGTTTGTGTGAATGGGGATATAATGGTGTTTTAATGACTGAACCAACGCAGTCTAATTTACCCCTGAACTGTCCTGGTAGATGTTTTATCTGTGATAGATCTTTGTGTATTTACCCTGGAGGTTGAGTCTCTCTGTGTGAGTTACAATCTTGTGGTTGTAGTTCCGGTAACATTTTCATTTTATTGATTGTTTTGCACGTTAACGTCCAGGTTAACGTCTTGGATGCCAGGTTAACGTCCATCCAGGTTAACATCGAATCGCCCTGCCTGTGAAATACCAGGATGATAGTTTATAGCTGGGCTGAGTTTCCAACCCAAGCTGGATGGCTTTGAGACTAGTCTGCATCCATCAAGGGTGCGAGGCCATTCTGTCAGCCCTCCTTTGAATTGCTTGTTCTTTAATAAAAAAATATCACCCACACGCAATCACATAAATCATTCCGGTTTATTGAGAACTGTAAACATTGGACAAGGCAGTACAAAGACTGATATTTGTCAAGTTTACAAGAACAAAACAAACTTACAAATATATGCATAAAAATATAGAAATAATAATAATTTAAAATTACATGAATGTGTATATTATGCATTAAAAAGATGTATGGAATAAAAATGCAAATTAGCCAGAAATAAAAGACATTTTAAATTGCAACAAAAGTTGTCTGAGCTCGGGGTCCCCATGGCTCAAAGCTCACTCAGCAAGGGCAAAAGGAGTGTTGGCATCGGTGAAGACATCGTGTACACTGTGTTCGCAAACGTCGAGCATTACCTACAAATGCCCAGGCAGAGTACGGAGCTCAGAGCGAGCACCGCTATGGTCCGTGCTCCCAGGCCTTGCAGACGGGCCGAAGGAATGGATCTGTAAACACAGAACAGCAGTAACTGCTGGCCCAGAACCCGGGACCATGCATTTCTGCACACCAATATGAGACCGAGTGCGTCCCACTCAAGCACCGAGAGCACATCGTTCATCCCGACGGCAAGCTCAATCTGAGTGCTGCGTGAGCTTCACCTGCTCGGTTGCTCTTCCTCTTGAGCATCGGTCGTCGTACTGGCATCCTCCTTCCACGATCACACTCCTGTATCGGAATGACGACCTGTCCATGTATGTACTCCCCCCCCCCCCCACCCTCTGACTGAGGATCCCTTTGCATCTGAAGACGCAAAAGCAGTAGTTCTTCTTTGTCATGGCATCTGTGAACAGATGACGCCCCACTTTGATGCAACCCCGCTTTGGTCAGACACTTGACCCAGACCCATGACGTTTATTACTATTAAATTGAATTTAGAATGGGATTAAAATAAATTAAATTCAAATCAAAGAGGTCCAGTGCTGAATTGGAGTTATTATTTTTTTTTTGTATACCTTGTCGAGGCTCGTATGAGAGCTAAGACACAACTCACAGCAAGGGGGCATGAGACAAGAGGGGCGGGAGTAGAAGGGACAAAACAGTGGGGAACAAACACATTAGGTGAACTGTGGAAGGGAGAGGGATGGGAATGGGACGGGGAACATGGCGAAGAGAAGATGGACATTACAGGGACTTTCAGGAAGGAAAGCAGGGGAATTGAAGGAAGTGGGCTTGGGTGGATTATCGGGGGTAGAAAAGATGGAGGATTTGGATGGGGGGAAGATAAGAGGTGGTGGTGAACAGCTGTTTTGAAAGCCTGGAGGGAAGAATGGGAAAGAATAGAGTGAGGAAGTTTATTCCAAAGGTGGGGAAAAAGAGGAATGAAAGAGTGAAGATGAGCAGTGATTCGTGATTTTGGTACTTTTACCAGAAGGGGGTTGTTGGTGGACCTTGAGCGCCCTGTGGAAATGTGGTGGGGACAAATCGCAGAGAGAGCAGGGGGGGCAAGGCTGGAGAGGAGTCGGTAGAAGACAGAAAGACCACCGACCAACCTGCGGTGATTGAGTGAGAGGCCCAAAGACTCAGCTTCATTGCGGGAGATGCCGATGATCTTAAATGCCCTGGTTTTGACAGCGTGAAGCCGAGAAAGGTGGGAGGCAGGAGCACCAGCCCAGAGGGGAGAGCAGTACTCCATCAGGCTACGGACAAAAGCTTTGTAAGTGGTCAGGAGCTCAAGAGGGCCGAGGAAGGACTTAGCACGATGGAGGATTCCCAGTCGGCGACTGGCTTTTGAGGCAAGGTTGGAAATGTGACTTTCCCAGGAAAGGTCATGGCAGATAGTGAGACCCAGAAGCTTGAAAGAAAAGACTTCTTCCAGAGGATTGTTGAGAAAGTGGATGGGAGGGGGTTCTAAACAGTCCTTTCGAAGAGACAAAGTGAGAGTGTGAGATTTGTCTGGATTGAAAGACATGTTCCACGTGTTGGACCAGTTTGGGATTTTATCCAGATCTGCAGTGAGCGAAGAAGCTGCTGCTTGCCGGTCTGAGGGATGACAGATGGTACGGCAGAGGGTGGAGTCATCAGCAAAGAGAAATAGAGGATTTTCCAGAGAGTCGGAGAGATCATTGATGAAAACCAGAAAAAGAACAGGGCCCAGAACGCTACCTTGAGGAACTCCAGCCTGCACAGGAAGAGGGGATGAAAGAACTCCATTTATGGCCACACGTTGACTGCGACAGGAGAGGAAGTCTGCGAGCCATGAGTGGAGATAGCCTTGAATACCATGGGAAGAGAGTTTGGTGAGTAGTGCAGGGTGCCAGACTGTGTCAAAAGCACGTGATATGTCCAGGGATACGGCTCGGATTTCCTGTCTGGCATTGAGGACCTCCATCCATTGATGGGAGAGCAGAAGCAGCATATCCAGGGTAGAGTGACCTGGTCTGAAACCAAATTGATGATCGGAAATCAAGCCATTGGAGAAGAGGAAGGATTTCATGTCTGAAGCGATGATGGATTCCATAACCTTGCTGATGATTGGGAGAAGGCTGATTGGTCTGTAGTTGCAGGGATCTGTTTTTGCACATTTTTGTGCAGGGCAGTAATGTTTGCTGATTTTCAAGCAGATGGCAGATGACCTTGAGCAAATGAGAGGGTGAATCGACCAGAGAAAGGGTAAGCAAGAGCAGAGGAGCAGGTTTTTAGGACACGTGGGCTGAAGCCGTCTGGACCGGTTGCAGAATCTGAGTCGAGGTTTGAAAGCAAGCTCTCCACTTTGTCAGAAAAAATTGACACAGAGTCCAGGGACAGTCGGGTATGACTGGATAAAGTGGGTACAGAAAGCAATGGGTTTCGGACACAAGATTTTGATGCAAACACCGAGTTTAGGCCTTCAGCCTTTTCACGTGCGGTGTCAGCAATGTGGCCATTTGAGGTAAGAGAGGGGATCGAGGGGGAGCATCCACCCGAAATAGATTTGCTTAGACGCCGCCAGGATTTGGAGGAGGGAGAGAGGTTTGACAGTTCAAATTTGAGATGAGAAAGATGATGTTTTCTGGCTCTCCTGAGTGTAGAAACACACTTGTTCTGAGCTTTATGGAAGGAACTGAGATTACCCTCATTTGGGTTTGCTTTCCATGAGGCAAAGGCAAGTTGTTTCAGGACAACTGCCTCGCCACAAGCTTCAGTGAACCAAGGGCAGAAGGAAGGGTAGGTCAACTGAAGATGAGAGGGGGATAAATCTGTGCATGAGGGAGAGCAATTTTCTTTGAAAAAATTCCCAGGATGAGTTGATGTTGGAAAAAGTAGCGATGGGAGACCAGTTTAGAAGTTTGATGGCTGCTTGAAGACCCTGCCAGTCAGTCTCAATGAAATGCTAGACTTGACGGCACTGAGGTGGTTCTCTAATAACAGCCAGAGAGATGTTTACTTTGACAAGCACGTGATCAGAAGAACCGATTGGAGCGGAGTAAGAACAGCAGATATTCTCAGGAAATTTGTCAAAATCATATCCAGAAGAAAAGGAGCACCGTTGATTGAGATCTGGATTGAGAAGTTGACCGATTGAGCCAGTACAGTCCCAAAGTCAAAGAAGTCTTTTGCTGAAGTGCCATGGCAGGTGAGATAGGTACCCACACCCAGCCAACTGGCATGATGACAATTGAAGTCGCCACATATGAGGAAGAGAGAGTTCGGATGAGAGAATAGAAGTTGATCCATGTTTTCGGATAGTGAAGTATAAATGGAGTCATCACTGTTTGATGTGCAGTGCAGCACACATATAAACATGAGGTGGGAGTGGATGGGAAGCCATAGCCAGAGGTATTCCTGGGGGTGTGAGGGAGTGAGGGCAGTGCATGGAGAGTGAGGAATAGAGTCTTTGATGAAGAGAGCAACTCCTCCACCAGGACGAGGCTCAGTTCTGTCATACCGGAGGAGGGAGTAAGTGGGGAGAGATACTTGGGAGTCAGAGATTTCTTGAGGGAGGATAGTTTCTGTTCGGCAGATTATGTCTGGTTTGTCAGTAGCAGCCTGTATGGAAAGATCTGAAAGGTTTGAACGAAGGCCCCGGATATTTTGGGTCCACACTTTTAATGAAGAGGGAGGGCAGGAGGCTTTAGGTGCAGGGGAGAGGAGTGGGAGGGTAGGACAAGGGAGGAGGGGGGGTAAGAAGAGTTGTTGAAAGAGCGTGGGGGATTGCAGAATAGCTTGGGGAGGGTGGAGATGAGGAGGAGAAAAGGCTCTGTGGTGCTGGATTGAAGTACAGTGGGGAGTAATAAGAGAGGGGGCAGAAGGCAGTTGAGGATTTGAGGAGGTGGAGTGAAGAGGTGGAGGAGAGAGGGGAGTGAAAGGAGGCAGCTTTGTGTATGAGGGGGGCAACTTTGAGAAGGGTAAGTGAGGGGGGTGAATAGTGGGGGAAGGGTGAGCGGGGAGAGTTTCAGGAGAAAGGTGAGGGGGGTGTTTTTGAGAAAGGTGAGAGAGAGGCTTTGAGGGAGAAGGGTGTGATCGTTGCTTTGAGAGGGAGGAGTGAGAGAGGTGAGTTCGCACTGAAGTTGCAAAAAAAGAATAATTGATGGAAAGCAAACATTCATAGCGAACTGGGTTTTTTAATTTCTCGGTCAGAGATGCGATTAAACACATTTCTTGAAGGATGCAATAAAGGCGAATTAAGAGAATGGAGAGAATAAACACTGCAACAGTTGGATTTTTTTTTCGACAAGGTTTGAATGAAAGGTTGAATTGAGAGTAATCTGTTGAAATAGCAGAAGAGTAGTGCATTATGATACAGTAATGAGAACCACACATGTGAAAGAGGAAGATGAAGCATTATGAGAGATCGTTTTTATAATAATTATTATTATTTTTTGATAGAGATTGCATACGATTAGGTAAAGGAAAGGTTGAAGAAAAAATTGTGAGTTGAATGGTGAATTTGGATCGTGAGGTGGTGAAATTTCATCCAAATCAGTCAACAACTTTTTGAGATATCCTGCACACAAACAGACAGACAGAAAGAGGTGAAAACATAACCTCTTTTATCTTCTGTGGCAGAGGAAATAAGCTTGCTTTCACTTGCCAAGCCAACCGTTCCTGATCAACAGTGTTAATTTGTGGAATGTTTGCTTGAGTGCTCAAGCCACTTGGCAAGCGCTCTACAAGAAACTTGGTAAATGAACTCATTCCAGGTTGAAGGTTATGTGTCAGTCGCTGCGAGTGGAATGGAAGCGAAATATTGCGTTTTCAAAATGGATCGAACTTTCCATCCAATACAGGTTTTTACGATACTAAAACAGGTTAAACGCGTGAAATCCAGGTCACTTGCCATCTATGGTGATGGGTAAAAAATAATTGGCTCTTATCTGCAATTCAGAAAACATGGTAGGTAATGCGGCAAATGGCTCGGAAATCAATCGTGTGTTATCAGCTTTGAAAGTCACAAAGAGAAACTCCTGACGATTCTAAAGCAAACCCGGTTCATAGAAAGACTAGAAAGGCACTCGGAAGAGTGGACACCTCCGCCATTTCAAGCCTGATCCACGAGAACATATCGGGCCCAATACATTTTTGAAATATGCTATATATCGTGTTTGGCACAATCTCTCAATAGTGAAGAATCACTTTAAAAATTAAGCAATTCTCGTATCCAGATCCGGATTGTCACTAAAATCGAAGCAATTTGTCATGGCCACACACCCAACCTGTCTACTAAGATTCATCGAAATCCAACCACAACTTTATGAGATATCATGCAATATATTAGTTTAGCCCTATCTCAATGAGGAAGAAAGCGTGCCTTTTCCATAGAAAGCGCTGGTGGGATCGCATCCCGTGAATGCGTGTAAACCTATTGGTGCATTGCATACATCAGCTCCAAGACAACAGGTCATCTTCTGCAAATCCATAATGCGTGATGTCTCAAACACCTCATTGCCAGTCATGAAGAATGTATTGCAGGCAGATATTGTTGAAGACAAAGGGAAATTATGCCCACATTCGAGTCGCAGCTCACAATTACAACATCTTCAAACGTTGCACTCGCATGTTGCGCGTGGAGAAGAAGCCACGTGCCTGCTTCCTCATGGTCACATGACAACTCGTCAACAGAGCAAATGGTTGTGATGGCATTCCTACTCCTCAGAACGTGACAGTACTCTCCATGTGTGATGTACACATCAACGTCCCTATCGAAGTCGGCACACAAGTTGATGTCCTTCCATACCGACATGAGGAAAGCATCAAGTGATTCTTTATTCTGACCGTTTGACATGAATTTTGACCATTGCTTCGGTGTTTTTTGGTCTTTACCATAAATATGTATGGTCTAGCTGCCACTGACCGCTCTCCTATCCCTTTCTTCATTTTTTTTACTCTTATATCAGTGTAGTGATCGACAACAAAATCTAGGCGAGCACAATTCCTGTTCTTGGCAAATTTTGTTAAGGCAGAGAAAATGGCATCAGCCAGCCCTCCAAAAGTAGCTGGGATAGGCTTAATGGACCAAATCAGGGGACCCGCATCAACAATGATTGCTGCGTGGTCAGGGATCCCACTCTTCAGGTAGTCAATGCACTTTTCCTCGACCATTGTCAGGAGCTTGGACTTAACATTTTTTACCAAGGACCCGTCAGCACTGGCAAGAGCTTGTGAGACAGGTGCCAGGGAATGAGTCAGAATGTCATAGAGATTGATACTCTGAGACTGACCGATGGCAAGAAGTCACGAGATTACATTTCTCTCATTTTTCACAATGACTTCTTGACCACTGGTTGTTTTGGAAGATCTTGCAATGCTTTGATCGGCAAAGGTTCTCAGTTTTGAGAAGTATGGGGTCAGTGGAGAGAACATATCAGGATGAGGCTTCATCTTCCGGTGGGGTGCAGTCTGCTCATCCAATCCATCCACTATGTCCAGACTTTCATCTCTCACAGTCAAACAGTCGTTAATATATCGGCTCAGAGATTCCTCGCCAGTCTGATAAGCAGACAGGAGATCATGTTTGACACGATCATTAGCTGTGACCCCAGAGCTTAAACAAACCAGTTGATCAGACTCAACTTCAAATGGGTTGATCATACTCTCAATCGTAGTGATGATTGACTGGACATCAGGTCAGGTCAGGTATGGGAGCATGTGCCAGAACAGCGCGTCGCTGCGTCCACTTTCCACCAGTACTCCAGGGGCCTCCGTCTGGCCATCCCCCAGGCAGATGCCAGCCCCATCCCCATCTCCTTGAGATGATGGTCAACCTGTTGCAACCATGAGGCACGTGGTCGACCCACTGGCCTCCTCCACTCATGAGACTCCCTCGCTGAGAGAATCTGGTGAGCAGGATCAGAGTCAGGAAAACGAGCCACATGTCCATACAGCCGCAACTGACGCTCACGGACTATGCAGGTAACAAATCTCATCCGAGTCTCTCTCAGCAACCGCTCGTTGGACACAAAATCCGACCAGCGATAGCCAAGGATTCTCCGAAGAGACCTGGTGCCAAAGGAATTAAGTCTCCGTCTCAGATCCTTGGTCAGAGTCCAAGTCTCGCACCCATAGAGCAAGACTGGAAGTACCAAGGACCTGAAGACTCGGACTTTCGTCCTCCCGCACAGGTACCGGCAGCGCCACACCCCATGATCCAGTGAATCCATGACTCCCCAGGCCCGACCCAGACGTCTATTGAGCTCTGACTCGCAGCCAGCAGAGACATGAATATCACTGCCAAGGTAAGTGAATCTCTCCACGACCTCAACATCCTCACCACAAACAGACACAGACAGGACAGCAGCATCCAAGATGTCACCGAAAGCCTGGATCTTAGTTTTGACCCAAGAAACCCGTAATCCCAACGGCTCCGACTCCTCATTCAGCACCTCGAGGGCCCCCAAGAGGATGTCTAAAGTCTCCGCAAAGATGACTGCATCATCTGCAAAGTCAAGCTCCGAGACCTTGACATTCCCAAATGATGCACTGCAACTTGATCTCTCCGACATCCTCCCTAGAATCCAGTCCATACAAGTGCTAAAAAGTGTGGGGGCAAGTACACATCCCTGACGAACTCCAGTAACAACTGGAAATAAGTCAGAGATGGTACCACCACACTTCACAGCACTCTCAGTACCAGAGTAGAGTTCAGACATCAGATCGATCAGTTTTGGTGGCACCCCAGGAAGACCAAGAATCCTCCAGAGGACATCCCGATTCACTGAATCGAACGCTTTACAGAGATCAACATAGGCTGCAAGCAGCCCCTGCCGAAACTCTCGGCTGCGTTCGGTGAGGACACGAAGTGCAAGGATACGGTCAATCGTTGACCTCTTTGGTGTAAAGCCTGATGCTCTGGACGCTGGTGCTCAAGCAGATGGTGGCGAACCCTATCGAGATTTATCCGAGCAAAGACCTTGCCCGGCACTGAGAGCAGCGTCACCCCTCGGTAGTTGTTGCAGTCTTGGCGATCACCCTTCCCTTTCCAGAGAGGGACAACAAGGCCCCTCTTCCAGTCAGTTGGGATGATGCCTGTGTTCCAGGCAGAGCACAAAACTGCATGCAACGACATGAGTGCAGCATTTCCACCAGCATTGAGAAGTTCAGCATGGATGCCACAGATCCCTGGAGCTTTGCCCCGTTTCAACTGGTTCACCGCAGCCCGTGTTTCCACAAGCGTAGGTGGACCACAGTTGATTCGAGGGTCAGCAACAGGGATTGTAACACCCTTGACGTCCAACTCGACAGCTGTGGGATCAGCCTGGTACAACCGCTCAAAGTAACCGGCCCAGCGGGCCTTCACTTCAGACTCCTCTGTCAAGAGCCTACCACTCTCTGCTCGAACTGCAGTGCTCCGAGGGATGGGCTTGGATGAACGTAATGCGCGAATTCCCCTGAAAGCGGGACGAGAATCACCTGTCCACAGGTGATTCTCTACCCCCTCACAGATTCCTCTCACATAGGCCTCCTTGTCCACCCTCAGTGCACGTTCAGTTTTACGCCTCAGCTCCCTGAACAGCTCAGCTCTGCCATTCAGCCTGGCCCTGCGACTCTGGTCAATGGTATCCAGTGTCCCTTGAGAGACAAAATTCTTCTTTGCCCTGCGGTAAGCTCCAAGGCATCCACCGGCAACATCAAGGACGGTGGTCTTGAAGGCGCTCCACAACTCTTCAGGACCCCCCAAAGCACACAGACCCCCCAAGTGTCCACTCAGCCTGTTCGCAAACTCCTCAGCTACTCTCTCATCCCTGAGCTTGGCAACATCCAGCCTCGGCTGGGATGGTACCATTCTCCAGGATTTAAGGTGCAGCTTTAGAGTTGCTACAACAAGCCTGTGGTCAGTTTTGAGGAACTGAGCACTCCGGTAGACCCTGCAGTTCTGGATCATCCTCCAGCGACCGTCAATGAGGACATGGTCAATCTCCTTTGCCACACCACCAGCATTGGAATACCAAGTCCAGCGATGAGCTTGTGGGCGCTGAAACCATGAACCAGCCACCCTAAGTCCACGACTTCTTGCAAAGTCAAGGAACTTAGTGCTATTCTGGTTCATAGTTCCTGACCCATGGGGACCAACACACACCTCATAACCGTCCCTATCAGTTCCAGTCGATGCATTGAAATCCCCCAAGACTAGAAGTGTATCTCGTCTGGGGCATTGATCAACCACAGACTCGAGTGTGGCGTAGAATGCATCCTTCACGGTGAGATCACTCGCCTCAGTCGGAGCATAAACAGAGACCAGGGAAATGACACCTAAGGAGTGACGAATCCTTAATCTCATAATACGCTCGTTGACCGGTGTTACCTCAATTATCATTGGGGTCAGCTTATTGGACACAGCTACAGCAACTCCTTGGGTATGGTAACAATCAGAGCGACCAGACCAATAGTAGGTGTAACCACCCACCATTATCTCGCCGCAATCCGGTCTCCGAACCTCAGAGAGAGCTGCAATCCCGATGTCCAAACGCTTGAGCTCAGATGATAACAGAGACAGGTGATCATCCTCTCTTAGGGATAGGACATTCCAGGCACCCACCCGAAGGGACCGCCTCAGGTTAGCCCAAGGAGACCGCCGTCTGGTGGACGACACCTCAGCACCACCCCGACACACTCTGCCGCAATCTGACCCAGGGATGTTACCCCGTGGTTTCCCTCCTATCAAAGATTGGGGGTCCCGAAGGCTTTTCCCCAATCCTGTCATCCGGTGAGCTGCCCTGCGAAGGGAAGCTGCATAGGAGGTACTCCCACGGAGTGGGTTTTCAGATTTTTTTGCGTTTTTGCGTTTTGCGGAATGAAGGGTTTTACGGTGGCCGGAGTGCAAATCCTGCCACCAACCTCCTAATAAGAAGTGACCCAACTGCAGGAGGACGTCCGCAGACACAGTTGGGCACTAGATATGGATGGCCGTTGGCTCACAAGGAGCTCCTCCGCCCTTTGACAGGTTTTGTTTTTAATCCTGCTGGGTGTCCATATCCAAACACCCTCCTCACCAGAAAACCTGGTGGGGGAGACGGTTTAGTCGCCGACAACCCGACCATGGAACAGGTTAGTACAGGTTTACATGGTACCTGTAGCAGGTCACAGATCGAACCTGACCTGACATAACTGACTGACTGACTGGACATCCTGATCATCTTAACTCACTTGCGACTCGTACAACCCCTTCCTCTTGGTGCAGTCAGGCGACATACCTGCCATAACCTCGCATTGCCTTGCAATGGCCCATCGCAATGGCCCTTGCAATGGCAATCGCATTGCCTTGCCATTTGGCCCATCATGCCTGTGCCACACCCACAACCGATTAATAATAAATCCCAAAATCAAATTTAATTTTGATGTAAGAATGGGGGAGGGGAAACACACACACACACACACACACCCACCCACACACACTTTAAGGCCATTTTCCTGCTGGAGCAGGGGTTCGCCTTGCAGGCTCCATGACAATCATGGTTCCCCTTTTTGAGGCAATATTTTTATGGCCGGATGCCCTTCCTGATGCCAACTCTTTAGTCGCCTCTGACAACATGCAGGGATACTGTGTCCCTTTTCTAACCGGGGCACACACCGGGACTAGTACACTGGTGCTTATTTTGCCGACCTCAGAAGGATGACAGGCTGAGTCGACCCCATGTGGTGTTAATTCAGCAGCCAACAGGGTTTGAACTCAGGATTCTAGGATCCCAAGCCAGCTGTCCAAACCACTAAGCCAACACCAGACTTGGGGGGCGGGGGCGGGGGGGGGAATGGAAGACGAAAAAAGTGTGGCAGGTTCAGGGATATCTCCAGGGTGTTAAAAAAAACTGGAGCGAAGTCGATGGAGCGCCTTCACAAGTCCTCACTCTTCCCATCTGAAGCAAAGTTGAAAGATGGCAAAAAGTTCCACCAGGAATGAATCAATTTCAGCCACTACCCAATCATAATTGCTCAGGTATATGTCCTCAACTTGTGAAAGTGCCTACCACAGACTTGGGTTCTCTGCTTGATCACATCGACAACAACAGCTCAAGCACAAACCCTTTTGTGGATGTCTACTACTCAGATCATGATGCTGCCTTCCATTGTATGTCTCTCTACGTGTATAAGCTACCTTGCCTCTGGTCCAATCACTTGTTTGTTTTCTGTTTTTTTTAATTGCGATTTATTGTGTGGTGTGGTGTGTCTGTGTGTGGTGTGGTGTGTTCCCGTTATTAGTGTAACCCCTCCTCAGCATGGTAACTGGGCGAATAGTGGTGTATCACTGCGTGCTGGCTTATGGCGTCCTAAATCCGTAATTACAATTCTGATGTAACATTTGTATACCACCATGAACTCTAAACCCTTGAATAAAACATCAAATCCATTAATCTCTTCAGTTATTGTTTTCACAACAGTTGTTACAATTTGCATACAAAAGGAACATTTCCTTACGTAACTTCGTTCCTTTACAAGCAATCAACTGAAGATAACCTCAACAATGATTCTGAACGTTGGACCAAGAACAAAACACGAAATGTCCTTAAACCATCAGCATTTTCTTTATTCATAAAACTCCCTAACCCACTGTTGTACAATTTGACTTTAAGAACTACAGATATGGAGGTTTAGACACTCCAGTGAACCTTCAGACAGGTGTTGGTGTTATGGTTACCTCCTCACTACCTACTGATGAGGGTGAAACTGCTGGTTTCTCATTTTTAACAGTTTTTTTTATCTCCTGGTTCTGGTATTGCATTTACAAACTCCTCTGGAGGTTCTAAACGAATAGGAAGACTTATTGAAGGGACGTCTCATCTTAGTTCTTCCTCAGGTAAGTAATCTCTCTCCAGTGGCTTTGGTGTTTGCTCTCGAGAGTCATCTGCGATCAAATGATCTGTATGTACATATCGGCGGTTATTTTCAAGGTTATCATGACTATGTATGTATGAGGACCTTTAATGGACACGCTTGTACCAGGTATCCACTTCTCTTTTCCTCCCTTTAAATTTCTAACGTACCGGCTGATGCATGTTATATTGACGAACGCTCGGGTGGAATCCGTCATGTTGAAATTTGAAGCTATCTTATTCTTTTAGTCTTTTCATTGTCGATATGGTTTCATGAACTAAACTCAAGGTTTTGGAATGTGTTCTCGGAACAGTTCTGTGGGTGTTATCCCAGTTGTAGTGTGTCTTATGTTCCTATAATTCAGGAGTACTTTTGCTACCCTGTGTTTCAATGACAATGAATTATCTGATTTCTTGAACATTCTCTTGAACATTGAATGTCTGTACGTTCTTTTCAGCCAATCCATTTGAAGAGGGTAGCATGGAGGGCATAAGGTATGTTCAATGCAATACCATTTAACTTCAAAAATGTAAAAATTTCGTCCACAATAAATTGGTCCATTATCTGAGACAAACTGTGTGGCCAACTCGTATCTTGCAAATAAGGATCGTAGGACCGTGATCAAACCAACAGCGGTGGTGCTGGACATTGGGAAGACTTCTCGCCATTTAGAGTAACTGTCCACAACCACCAGAAAAATTTAACCTTTGACCTCTGCATAATCCACATGAATTATCTGCCACAGTTCTGTCGCCCAAAGGCCATAACAAAAGAGGAACAACTTTCGGTGCCAATTGAGCATCCGTGCATTTGATACATGATCTGACCTTCTTCTATGTCCCCATCTAGCCCTGGCCACCAAACGGATGACCTCGCCGAGACTTTCATTCGACATACTCCTGGGTGAGTTTTGTGCCATTCACCGAGCATACGCGTTTGTAACGGCGAAGGAACTATGACCCTTTGTCCCCACAATAAACATCCGTCATCATCCGACAGCTCGTCTCGACGCATGAAGTATGGTTGTACCATTTTGTTCATACTATAACTCGGCCATGCTGATAAAGTGTATTCGTACACTTTCACTTGTACTGGATCTTTCCCCGTACACTCTGCAATTTGTTTTGCAGTCACCAGTAATGAGTCCATCATTGTTTTGAAAACAAAGTTTTCTTCCAGATCTGCCGTGCTTGGATCGACGACTGGAAATCTATTTAACATGTTGGCGTTTGCGTTTTGTCAAGACATACAGTATTCAATGTCATAGGTGTACCCACTTAACAATGACAACTGTTGCAATCTAGCTGCCGCTAATGGATGTATCCCGACCGTAGGACTGAATATCCGGGTCAGTGACTCGTGATTCGAGACCAATTTGAACTTTCGGCCATACAAATACAAATGAAACTTCTTCAATCCATACACTTGCTAATCCCTCTTTTTCAATTTGTGCTAAATATTTTTCTGCTGCACTTTTGGTACGCGACGCATAGACAATCGGGCATTCGGTCCCGTCCATGAATCATGAATGTATGGCTGAGACAAGCCCCTAACCCTTTTGGGCTAGCATCTACACTCAACACGAGTGGTTTTGTGGTATCATAATGTACTCAGACTTTTTCTCCTGTGAGAAAGGTTTTTGTGTACTTGAATGCTTGTTCACATTGCTGAGAACACATCCACTTCGTGGAATGGTTCAATAAGTTGTTGAGGGGTGTCAGGTTGGAAGACAATTTTGGAATTAATTCTCCATTGTAGTTTACCATCCCCAACAGAGATTTTTATTCAGACACATTTGTGGGTTTCTCTGCTTTTTGAATTGCCTCGACCTTGTTTTGTAATGGGCGAATCCCCTTGGCACTCGAACTGTGACCTAGATATTCAAGTCATGCCTTAAAAATTGACATTTTACACCATTTAGTCGCACATTGTGCTTCTTCAATCTTTGTAACACCTTTTTTTAACACCTTCACATGCTGATCTACAGTTTCAGTGGCCACGACTATGTCATTCATATAGCAATGGACATTTTCTATTCCGAACAAATTTTGTCCATGGTTGCTTGAAACTGAGACGGTGCTGTTTTCACACCAAAACTGAGCCCTTTTTGAGCTAGAAGACCTTTCTGTGTGTTTAGCACTCGTAGTTTAGAGGAATATTCGGCAAGGAATAATTCATTGAATGCTCCCGTTAAATCAAGCTTGGGTTTGCTCCCATCTGCTTGAGCACCAGCTTCGAGAGCAGTCAGGCTTTGCACCAAAGAGGTCAATGATTGACCCTATCCTTGCTCTTCGGGTCCTCACTGAATGCAGATGAGAGTTTCAGCAGGGGCTGCTTGCAGCTTATGTTGATCTCTGTAAAGCATTTGATTCAGTGAACCGGGATTCCCTCTGGATGATTCTTGGTCTTCGTGGGGTGCCACCAAAACTAATCAATCTGATGTCTGAAGTCTACTCTGGTGCTGGGACTGCTGTGAGATGTGTTGATACAACCTCTGACTTATTTCCAGTTGTTTTTGGAGTTCATCAGGGGTGTGTATTGACTCCATACTTTTCAGCGCTTGTATGGACTGGATTCTGGGGCGGATGTCGGAAAGATCAAGCTGCGATTCATCGTTTGGGAATGCCAAGATCTCTGACCTTGATTTCACAGATGATGCAGTCATCTTTGCCGAGATTTTAGTTATCCTTTTGGGGACCCCCGAGGTGCTGAATGAGGAGTCGGAACCACTGGATTTACAGGTTTTCTGGGTCAAAACCAAGATCTATGCTTTCATTAACATCTTGGATGCTGCTACCTTGTCTGTTCCTGTTTGCGGTGAGGATGTTGATGTCACAGTGAGATTCACTTACCTTGGCAGTGATATTGATGTCTCTGCTGGTTGTGAGCCAGAGGACAACAGACGTCTGGGTCGGGCCAGGGAGGCATGGATTCACTGGATCATGGGGTGTGGCACTGCCGGTACCTGTACGGGAGGACGAAAGTCTGAGTCTTCAAGTCAAGTCTTGGTGCGACCAGTTTTGCTCGACGGATGTGAGACTTGGACTCTGACCAGAGATCTGAGATGGAGACTTAATTCCTTTGGTCCCAGGTCTCTTCGGAGAATCCTTTGTTATCACTGGTCAGACGTGTGCAACGAGCGGTTGCTGAGAGAGACTCAACTGAGATTTGTTCCCTGCATGGTCCGTGAGCATCAGCTGCGGCTGTGTGGACATGTGGCTCGTTTTCCTGACGCTGATCCTGCTCACCAAATTATCTCAGTGAGGGAGCCTCGTGAGTAGAGGAGGCCAATGGGTCGACCATGTGCTTCGTGGTTGCAGCAGATTGATCAACATCTCAAGGAGATGGGGATGGGCCAGGCATTTGCCTGGGGGATGGCCAGACGGAGGCCACTGGAGTACCGATGGAAAGTGGACGCAGCAACACGCTGCTCTGGCGCATGCTCCCATACCTCACCTGATTGTCAGACACAAGGTGGTCAGCAAGACATGATGCTGCTGGAGCATTTAAGAAAGGCTACTTTTGATTTTCATGAAGTTTTAAAAAGTGCTGTAGCGAAATGTTTATAGATCTATACACAGTAACACAGTTCAGCTCCTTTTTATTTTTTATTTCTGTATTGTATCAGTAGTTCAGTAGTTTATTAATTTCTCACTCACCCTTCTCAAAGTTGCCCCCCCTCACATCCACAAATCTGCCTCCTTCCCCTGCCCTCTCACCTCCATCTCATAATGACACCTCCTCAAATCCTCAACTGCCTTCTGCCCCCTCTCTTACCCCCTCTCCCCCAGCAACAGAGAGCCTTTTCTTCTCCTCCTTCAGCCCCCTCCCCTAGCTATTCTGCAATCCCCCACACTCCTTCCACAACTCTGCTTACCTCCCCCACTCCTCCCTTGTCCTACCCTCCCGCTTCCTCCCCTGCAAACAAAGTCTCCTCCCCTCCCTCTTCATTAACAGTGTGGACCTCAAATATCCGGGGCCTTTGCTCAAACCTTACACATCTTTCCATGCAGGTTGCCACTGACAAACCAGACATGATCTGCCTCACAGAAACTTTCCGCCCTCAAGACGTGCCTGACTCACAAGTATCTCTCCCTGCTTACTCCCTCCTCTGGAATGACACACCTGAGCCTTGTCCTGGTGGAAGAGTTGCTCTCTTCATCAAAGACTCTATTCCTCACTCTCCATGCACTGCCCTCACTCCCCCACACCCCCAGGAATACCTCTGGCTACGACTTCCCCTCCACTCCCACCTCATGTTTAAATGTGTACTGTACCGTCCACCGAACAGTGATGACTCCATTTACACCTCACTATCCGAAAACATGGACCAACTTCTATCTTCTCATCCAAACTCTCTTCCTTATATGTGGCGACTTCAATTGTCATCATGTCAGTTGGCTGGGCGTGGGTACCTCTCTCACCTATCATAGCACTTCAGCAAAAGCTTTCTGTGACTCTTTGGGACTGACTCAATCGGTCAACTTCCCGACCTCGATATCAACCAATTGTATTCCATCTCTTCTGGATCTGATTTTGACAAATTTCCCTGAAAATATCTGCTGTTCTTCTCTTGCTCCAATCGGTTCTTCTGACCACATGCTTATCAAAGTGGACATCTCTCTGGCTGTTATCAGAGAACCACCTCAGTGCCGTTGAGTCTGGCATTTCACTCAAGCCGACTGGCAGGGTCTTCAAGCAGCCATCAAACTTCAAGACTGGTCTCCTATCGCTTGTTTCTCGTCATCAACTCATCCTGGGAATTCTTTCAAAGAAACTTGCTCTCCCTCATGCACAGATTTATCCATCTCGTCTTCAGTTGTCCTCTCCTTCCTTCCGCCCATGGTTCACTGAAGCTTGTGGTGAGGCAGTTGCCCTGAAACAACTTGCCTTTGCCTCATGGAAAGCAAACCCAACTGAGGGTAATCTCAGTTCCTTCCATAAAGCTTGGAACAAGTGTGTTTCTACACTCAGGAGAGCCAGAAAACAACAACTTTCTCAGCTCAAATCTGAACTGTCAAACCTCTCTCCCACCTCCAAATCCTGGTGGATCTAATCAAATCTGTTTCTGGTGTATGTTCCCCCTCTATCCTCTCCCTTACCTCAAATGGCCGTACTGCTGATACCACACGTGAAAAGGCTGAATGCCTAAACTCGGTGTTTGCATCGAAATCTTGTGTCTGAAACCCATCGCTTTCTGTCCCCACCTTACCCAGTCGCCCCCAGCTGTCCCTGGACTCTGTGTCCTTTTCCTCTGACAAAGTAGAGAGTTTGCTGTTGTCGAAGATATCACCAAGTTATCCTGTACATTTGAACATTTATTTCACAAACAGCAAAAACAAATACGTACAAACACATTCATATGCGCATATGGAGGGACCGGAATACGAGACTCGTTCCAGATCTCTGAAATACATGGAGAATTTTAGTTCCTTGTGTAGTATTTTTTTTTTTAGGCGTTGGCACCAACTTTGTGAGGTCTTAACATCCTACAGGTGAAGCTTAATTTCGGCCTTAATACATCCCCAACTTGACCTGGTTGAATGGTTATAACATATATTTCAAATCCAGACATGTTAATTCTCCCCCAGCACAGAAAAACACACAGAATGCTAGAATGATGTCAAACTTCAACTCTTTTGGGCATTTTGATAAATTTCTACAGTAAAAAGTCAGGCTGCTTCTCCCAGACTGGGAAAATATATTATCTTGAAGCGATTAGAGCTTAGTCTCTCTATCGAGTGCAGCCTGTGGCTGCTGGTTGCATCATTGGTTGGGACGTGGCTATGCCGCTGATGCAGTGTCCCCCTTACAAGTACACTGGTGCTCATTTTGCCGACCTCGGAAGGATGACAGGCTGAGTCAACCTCCTGGTGTTTTTTTTTTTAATTCAGCAGCCAACGGGGCTTGAACTCAGGACCTGAGGATCCCATGCCACCACCCTAACCACTAAGCCAACACCAGGCTTTAGAGCTTAGTGAATACATCTGGCCATTTTCTGAGACACACATTCCAACTTCTTGGCGCATTTTATAATTTAAATGATAGGCAATTCTTTTTACTGAATCTGGCTCACTGGAAAAGTCGGCCTGCTCATTCCATTTTTCATAGTCAGGTCGATCTTTCCATACAAAGGGAAGATATGATTATGTTCAAACACATAAAATCAAATGATATTTATTTTAATATCAAGCTCTAAAAAACAATATTTTGTTATTGGTTTTATCACCCTCAAACCCATTATGCTAATTTCAGAGAAATTGCATTGACTCTGTCAAACCTCGATTCAGATTCTGCAACCGATCCAGACGGCATCAGCCCACATGCTCTAAAAACCTGCTCCTCTGCTCTTGCTCACCCTCTCTCTGTTCTATTCACCTTCTCATTTGCTCAAGGTCATCTGTCATCTGCTTGGAAATCTGCTAACATTAGCGCTCTGCATGAAAACGGTGCAAAAACCTTAGCCCTGCAACTACAGACCAATCGGCCTTCTCCCAATCATCAGTAAGATTATGGAATCCATCCTCACTTCTGATATGAAATCCTTCGTCCTCTCCAATGGCTTGATTTCCGTTCATCAATTTGGATTCAGACCAGGTCACTCTTCCCAGGATATGCTGCTTCTGCTCTCCCAACAATGAGTGAAAGTCCTCGATGCAAGACATTAAATCAGAGCCATCTCACAAGAC
The DNA here is from genome assembly GCF_056783735.1 of Eptatretus burgeri. Taxonomy (NCBI): domain Eukaryota; kingdom Metazoa; phylum Chordata; class Myxini; order Myxiniformes; family Myxinidae; genus Eptatretus; species Eptatretus burgeri. Next base: position 845,700 of record NC_140972.1, read on the forward strand.
GTACCATGTGCTTTTGATACGGTCTGGCACCTGCACTGCTCACCAAACTCTCTTCCTATGGTATCCAAGGCCATCTCCACTCATGGCTCGCAGACTTCCTCTCCTGTCGGTCAACGTGTGGCCCGAAATGGAGTTCTTTCATCCCCTCTTCCTGTCCAGGCTGGAATTCCTCAAGGCAGCGTTCTGGGCCCTGTTCTTTTACTGGTTTTCATCAATGACCTCTCCGACTCTCTGGAAAATCCTCTTTATCTCTTTGCTGATGACTACACAATCTGCCGTACCATCTGTCATCCCTCAGACTGGCAAGCAGCAGCTTCTTCGCTCTCTGCAGATCTGGGTTAAAATCACAATCTGGTCCAACACGTGGAACATGTCTTTCAATCCAGACATATCTCACACCCTCACTACGTCTCTCCGAAAGGACCTGTGGAAACCCCCCCCCCCCCCAACCCCACTTTCTCAGCAATCCTCTGGAAGAAGTCCTTTCTTTCATGCTTCAAGGTCTCACTATCTGCCATGATCTTTTCTGCGAAAGCCACATTTCCAAGCTGGCCTCCAAAGCCAGTCACCGACTGGGAATCCTCCATCATGCAAAGTCCTTCCTTGGCCCACCTGAGCTCCTGGCAACATGCAAAGCTTTCGTATGCAGCCTAATGGAGTACTGCTCTCCACTCTGGGCTGGTGTTCCTGCCTCCCACCTTTCTCGGCTTCACGCTGTGGAAGCGAAGGCATTTTGGATCATTGGTATCTCCCGCGATGAGGCTGAGTCTTTGGGCCTCTCAATCTCTCACCGCAGGCAGGTTGGTGGTCTTTCTGTCTTCTACTGTCTCCTCTTCGGTCTCACCCCCCCCCCCTTTGCTCTCTCTGAGATTTGTCTCCACCATATTTCCGTAGGGCGCTCAAGGTCCGCCAACAATCCCTTTCTGGTAAAACTACCAAAATCACTGCTCACCTTCACTCTTTCATTCCTCTTTTTCCCACTTTTGGAACAAGCTCCCTCACTCTGTTCAATCCTAATCTTTTCTCCAAGTCTTCAAAACAGCTGTTCACCACCACCTCTTATCATCCCCCATCCACCTTCTTCAAATTTCCTGCTTTCCTTCCTGAAAGTCCCTGTGATGTCCATGTTGTATACCCCATGTTCCCCGTTCCCCGCCCCATCCCTCTCCCTTCCACAGATCTCCAAATGTCGCTGTTCCCCACTGTTTTGTCCTTCCCACTCCCGCCCCTCTTGTGTCATGCCCCCCTTGATGTGCATTGTGTGTAAGGTCCCATACGAGCCTCGACAAGGTATACAAAAAAATAAAAGGACTTTCTGCTGGAAGTACGACAGGTCCTGAGGATGATAGGGCACATAGCCCTGTTAAACAAATGCCTCCACAAGTTTTTAACCCAGTCCCAGGTGTTCGTTGTGGGACGAGATATCGTCGAGTCCCTGAATGGACCGAGGACTTTGTCATGTGACATGGTTACTGTTTGTTTGTTCTCTTGGGGGTGGGCTCATCACGAGTTGTTATTTTCACGAAAAAGGAATATGTGGTATATTTAGAGTTGCATGCTTGGTGTTGGCTCTATGGTTCGGGTGGTGGGCTTGGGATCCTATGATCCTGAGTTCAAACCTCACTGGGCTGTTAAATTAATACCAGGTGGGGTTGACTCTGCCTGTCATCCTTCCGAGGTCGGCAAAATGATTGCCAGCTTGCTGGTATTCTGTGTCGGAGTGGTGACCCATCCAGGATTGTGTCCAATAGTCAAGGAGACTGCTTCGGCAGCACCAACGTTCTACAGAGCATGGTCCCAATGGAGGGATGGATGGAGGACATTAATCTATCTATAATTCCAGCAGTGAGTGTGTGTGTGTGTGTGTGTGTGTGTGTGTGTGTGTGTGTGTGTGTGTGTGTGTGTGTGTGTGTGTGTGTGTGTGTGTGTGTGTGTGTGTGTGTGTGTGTGTGTGTGTGTGTGTGTCTGTGACCACTATTTCTCGACAACCACTGGTCCGTCTAATTGAAACTTGCCAGGTATATTGTTGGGGCCCTGAGGATGTGCCTTCTCAAGGTTTGATATTAATCGGACAAGTGCTTCTCAAGTTATGGCTATTTATTTACCAAACCAATGACAAGACACGTTGTTGCGTGGGCGTGGCCGATGGGGAAGGGAAGCTCAGCTGCGTTCCCCATTACGGGTTACAACGTACGGACTTCCGGAGAGTGATGACTTCGTGTATTCTAATAATTTCTCGATTTCTTATGTGCATTTATAGATGAATACAATGCCCCAAGTTATGATCGTTTTCATATGAGACGGTGCATAAATTTCGGTAACATCAGAGTGAGCTGGTATGCTCCAAACCAGGAAGTAATTTTTTTCTCTCTTCTCTTCTCTTTGTTTTTCCTTGCGAGGACATTGCGTAAAGGCAAAATACGTTGGCGCTAATTGAATAATTGGCCATTAAAACCTAAATTGCGAATCATCGTAAGTGCGATATGCGAACTTCCGGGCCACGCACGTACGGGCATGCGAAAGCGAAGAAACGGCCTGTGTGGTTGTTGTTTGTTGCTCGCGGTGGATTATTTATTTATTTATTTTTTACGGGCACGTACTTAATTAATTAATGAATGCTTGATGAGCCGGAACCGAGAGTGACGTCAGCGGGTTGTCGAGGGTGGAGCACGTGACGTGATGAAACACATGAGCGAAGGATCTGTCGTGTGGACTGTTTGCGAATACACAAGGCCGCACACAAAACACGTGACCCATTGGGGGATTGATTGCCGCAGCGTCACATGGAGGAAATTTGGGGAGGGGGGAGGGGTTCATCGTCACAATCGCGTGACTTCATCCTCACGTGCGCAGAATATTCTTTTATTTACCTGCAGCGACATGACGTGTCAATTTAGAACGACCTTGCTTTTCCTTGAATTCTTTAAAAGGCAGAGGTGCTATTGAAAACATTCATTTGAAGTTATGAGGGGGAATCTCCGAAAAGGAGAAATCAGGAAGTTTAACTTGAAGTTTGGAAAAATTTGGAGGAAGTTGAAGGGAAAAACCGTCTCGATGATGGAGCCGTCAGATGGCAGACACCGAGATAAAAAAACAAGCTTATACTGTGGAATCTGATGGAGATTTAAAAAGGCGGCGTTGCTCTCATTCACGGTCACGTGTGTCAAAAAAAACTACCAAAACAAAGTCACGTATTTCGTGTGCAACTCCATCTGTTCATCTGAAACGCGGGCGACGACTCAGATGTTGCAGAAAAAACTCAAACCGAATCAATTTATAAAATTCATTTGTAAATTCGTAGGTATGAGAATTTTTTTATTTATTAAAACAACAACAACAACAACCACCACGTGCACTTCCAGACGAATCGGTGAAAGCCTTATCCCAGAATGCTTAGCGGTTGTGACGATTTCCTAATAGGATCCGCGGCGGAGTCGCCGGCATGGCCGACCATGCGATGTGGGGTGAGAAACACAATAAGACGCTTTCCAGGTCGTTTTCGCAATTTCTGCCGAAGGAATGTGGCTCGCATGTGATTTCTGTGCTTTTGAAGTTCTCTTGTACGTTCATCTCAGACATGGAGGGCTTCGAACCTGAGGTGAAGGAAATCGTCACACTGCCTCAGCACGGTGACAGGTGGGAAGGTGAAGACGAGCAGCAAGATGTGAAGGTAACGAACAACGTGCAATACCTCTTGGTTCGATTTACGGAAATTTGTGTTCAGGAACCTCATCATTTGTGTGTGGGTCTGTGCATCTTTATCCTCCTCCTTGTTACCCTCTTCCTCCTCTCGTCGCCACTTCTCTCTCTCCTCTTCTCTCTCTTTTTAACTCGCTCGCTACCCCCCCTCTCTATCTCTACCCCCACTCTCTATCTCTACCCCACTCTCTATCTCGACCCCCCTCTCTATCTCTACCCCCTCTCTATCTCTACCCCCCTCTCTATCTCTACCCCCTCTCTATCTCTACCCCCTCTCTATCTCTACCCCCTCTCTATCTCTACCCCCTCTCTATCTCTACCCCCTCTCTATCTCTACCCCCTCTCTATCTCTACCCCCTCTCTATCTCTACCCCCTCTCTATCTCTACCCCCTCTCTATCTCTACCCCCTCTCTATCTCTACCCCCTCTCTATCTCTACCCCCTCTCTATCTCTACCCCCTCTCTATCTCTACCCCCTCTCTATCTCTACCCCCTCTCTATCTCTACCCCCTCTCTATCTCTACCCCCTCTCTATCTCTACCCCCCTCTCTATCTCTACCCCCTCTCTATCTCTACCCCCTCTCTATCTCTACCCCCTCTCT
>NC_140972.1:855000-885000 GCF_056783735.1 Eptatretus burgeri
AAAGGTTATTTTGTTTTCACGTTTCCGTGCATGATTATTTTGATAACCTGTGAACCACTGAAGGGATTTTGACCAAACTTGACATGTACGATGAGTACTGCAATGCAAGGATGAACTGATTCATTGTTAGATTGAACAGAGCCAAGGTTCAAAACCTTCAAAAAATTTTTTTTCAGATCTTAACCCAAGTTTGAAGTGTGTGTGTGTGTGTGTGTGTGTGTGTGTGTGTGTGTGTGTGTGTGTGTGTGTGTGTGTGTGTGTGTGTGTTGTATATATATATAATTGTTGGGGGTCGGTGGGGAGAACGACCGCTAGGTGGGGGAGGTTATGCCGTCTCTCACCAGACTCCCCGGAATTGTAGGCCGTCGCTCTGGATAATTCCGTGAGCTGGTTGGTCGCTGAATCGACCGTGGACGCCACTATCTCAACAGTGTAGCGTTGGGTCGATTTGTCTATAACCAATTTTTCTAATTAACTACGCGATTTCAACTACCGGGGAAACTTTGCCGAGGGTGTAGTTTCCCGGCTTGCTCAAACCGGGTCACTCTATCAACTGCCGTAGAGTTCCAACTACCAACTCCGGTTCGGGTGCAGCCTAGCGGAAACTGGCAAAGCCGTGCTGGCTCTGATCGACTGATTACCGGGGATGAAACCCCGCTTATACTCAGACCCGAACCATGCTGGACCAATACAAAAGAGGATGGAAACGGACTGGGATTATTTCTGTAATTGTTTTATTTACAATAAAATAAAGACAAAGGCCAGACTTGACGCGAATATGCAAGCAGGAAAATATTTACAATAAGCAAAAACACTTAAACAATTATACTTATAGACTGGCCACACGCAGACACACACACACAAAGAAAAGAAACCCCAGAGTCTTTATTTGACCCTTGCAGCCGTGAAGAGGGACAAGCTGGGGGTCAGAGTTCAGTGGGTGCCTGGTCGTCTGAGGGAAAGTGTGCTCTGTAGTGCGGCACCTGCCAAAGGTCATTGGTTTGGTCCTAGTCGCACGTGGGACTCGTGGCAGAGCTCGCGTGGCGAATAGTCAGGGTCCACAGAACTCTCCCCGTAACAGCCACCGTGAAGAACGAACCAGACTGCTCACTGCCACTGTGAAAACTCCTGGTCCAACCACCGGAGAAAACTCCTCTCCACCGAACTCCTCAGAACTCCTCAGAACTCACGACCGAACCCCCTCAGAAATCTCGAGACTCCTCTCTGCAGAACTCTCCGCTGAGGATCGCGTCGTAACTTTTGTGGACCTCCCTCAGCAGGGAGGGGCCTTGGTAAAACTGATGTCACTGTTCACCCCGATTGGACGGGGCTTCCATGGGTCCGCCCTTTCTGAGCGGGATTTCGGCCATTACGTGAATCCTGCCCACTCCACACGTGCGGACTCGCCGAAAAAGGTACTTCACAAAGATTTTTTCCTCGAAATAGAGGCTCCAGAGACGCAGGTGGACAGTGGATCGTGATGGGGTTGGGATGGTTGTTGGATGTTCGTTGGATGTAAAGATTTAATAACCTGCCTAAAAGTACATCGCAACGCACACCTTTGATTCTCCCACTAGACAAGAGAAAGGGACCTGTCTCACATGTACTTAACAGGATAACTGACTTTTGGGACCTGAATGTTGAATGCAAATGGTTCCAAATCCGTAACAATATATATATATATATATATATATATATATATATACATACATACATACATACATACATACATACATACATACATACATACATACATACATACATACATACATACATACATATATATATATATATATATATATATATATATATATATATATATATATATATATATATATATATATATATATATACATACATACATACATACATACATACATACATACATACATACATACATACATACATACATACATACATACATACATACATACATACATACATACATACATACATACATACATACATACATACATACATACATACATACATAATATAGTTGCGGATTCGCGCCCGCCGGCGTGCGAACGGCCACGTAACTCGAATCGCGGCACATCGCCCACCGGACGGACAATCCAGTCGTGACCCTCTCGGACTAACGCCGGGAACTAGTCACGGGTGGACCTTTCGGCCTCACCACGATCGTGCCAATCGGCCCCCCGCGTGGGATAGGGTTGCTCGCCAAATTCGACCTACCTAAGTACCCACACAGAGGGTAGACCGGGCGATCGCACCTCGCCGCAGGTCGACTTCGGACACGGGCCACTTTAAGCGACCCGTTCCGTACTATCGGGATAACCGAGCGGTGTTATCGTCGGCCCCGACGGTTCGATTAATTATCGGGCGTTTTAGCCCACGACCAACCCTTTACGTGAAGTAAGATGGAGATTCAATACAGGAAAAGACGAAGCGAAACGGGAAAACAGTTCAACAATAAGCACATTTATTTCGCGATGAACGGAAAGCACACATATACAATTACACCAAAAGCAAATGTAAAAGAAGAAGAAACACACAATATTACACAAAAAGCAAATATAACAATGCAGATCTATTACTGACTACGCGAGCACACGGCAACACTTATGCAGTTTTACTTCACAGACGGCGCCGACAACACATATACCCAAAGCAAAAGAAAAGGACCACCCTCAAGGATGAGGCGGGCCTGGGGCCGAGACCGCGTCGGGCCTACCCGTCTGGTGATGAGCCGCGAAATGGCGCTGGCGCCCCGACTCCGCGGGCCTCGCTGGGACTGCCTGGTATGGGGTGGGGACGGGGCCCCCTTCTCGCACTATCTCAGCGCGGGGGGAAACAGGAGGGGGTTGTTGATGCTCGGGGGATGGAGGATATCTCCCTGTCTCGGGTCCCGCGACGAGCGTCTCCACCATGACCTCGGTCGCGCCGCCGGCCTCTCCCTCCGCAGTTCCCCAAATCCGACGCGAGCACCCCCTCAACCGCCTTCGCCGCCACCGCCTCTCCACAGCTTCGTCCGATCGCCCTCTCCGTCTCCTCTCTTGACTCGTCCCAACTCTTCACTGGCTCCGCGAACTCCCAACTCCCAACTCCCTCGACTGACGAACGCGGCCCCTTATATGCCCCGTGGCTTCGCCCCTTCACCTTTGACCCTTTACCTCCGACCCTTCACCTCTAACTGGCTCCCCATTGGACCGAGGAAAAGTGGGCGTGAATGCTTTTTGATCCATGAATTTGCATATAGCGACCACACTCCAACGCCCTGGAGGCGGGGCCAAATCGCCCCACGCTCACCGATAGGACGGAACAGAAGTGGGCGTGAGTCGTTTTTGATCCGTTTTCTTCGGAAAGTCTGTGATGTTTCTGAACACGCTGCTCGGTGTGCGCCCTGCACGAGTCCAGTATCGGTGCCCACAAGTGGCGCAAGAATGGTGGTGATGCGATGGTGGCGAGTTGTGACGGTAAAGGTCGTGGCTGTTGTTGTGAAGCGGCGTTGTGGTTGGTGGTTGTTGTGTGATGGCTGTTGAGACGTGGTTGGTGGTGGTAGTAATGGCGGCTGGTCCAAAATAAAGATAGTAAAAGAAAAACGGCTATCCTGAAGAGTCGCAGCCCGACTGAATGACATTTATTCCCTCGAAACAACGGGTTTGGGCCTAACTACACATATACTTAGAGATATCTCACCTAAGGGACCTGAATGGTGGTTTGTGAATTTCGTCAACCACAACAATATATATATATATATATATATATATATACATATACATATATATATATATATATATATATATATATATATATATATATATATATATATATATATATATATATATATATATATATATATATATACACATATATATATACATTAGTTTCCCCCTCCTTTCTTCGATATCTATCTTTTCTCTCTCGTGCTTTCTCAGGTGGCCTTTAATTGAAATCAAACGTAACAGTGGGATGACTTCTAATGCGAGCGGAGGCATATCCATCGACACATTTTCATCAAATCCTACTTTCTCGTTTAGTATAGCTCTATTCTTATAGGTTTGTTGCATTTATAATGCCACAAGCAGGAGTACCCAGCGTTGCCATGCAACGTCAGGTCCCTCTCCCCACACGACCCCTTCCCCTGCCTCCTCCCACCCCACCACCTAAGGGACAATTTCATCGACATGGTTGAAAGAAGTGATTCTGTAGATGTTTATCTTTGTTGCCATGTCATGATTCTGGGGTATGTTCAGTTGCCAAGTGGCTTAAGCACTCAAGCAAGCATTCCACGGTAAACTGTTGATAAGGAACGGCTGGCTTGGCATGCGCTGGCTTGCTACTTGATAACTGAGCACATTGCTGGACATCTCAGCATACAGTACATACAAAAATACTTTTTTTATTTAAATTAAACATTTCACATATTAATCATTACTATTTTAATTAGAATATAAACGTACCTTGTTCATTTTTAAAATGTACATAAACTGAGGTGATGTGTGGACGTGTACATTTCATACAATTTGAAGTGTGTGTACATGTACATATTATTTATATCTCTTCGCAATTTCCCCATCGGTCTCTCGACCAATTAATTACGGACACATATGTTTCACAACCAAGCTGATTTTAATGTTTATTTACTTCACATAATATTACATGTATATCACTTTGTTTACAAGCCTTGAAAAGTCAGGTGAAAACAAAGTTATTTAATTATTTATTTATTTTTTAAATGAGCTATCACTATTTTCTTTCCTCTGCGCTTGAAAATGAACGTATCTTCATTGGGCAGTGAGTATTGGATTGCTGCGGACAAAACATGCATTACCTCATTTGAGTTGTAATCAAAATGTACCGATGGAAGACACTGTCAGGGTTATACTTATCTTGGGCTTTCCTTCCCTTTGGTGATGTATGTTCGTGATGCCGAACCCAGCTCGTCCTCTTGTGACTACAATCCACGGTCTGAGTTTCATGAGTGAACAATCGTATCAGTCGGCTACCACTCGAATGGATCTTTGTCAGTTGGTGTCTGACTTCTGAGTGGCGTTGCAGTGACCACATCAATAGTGTAACGTTTCTTTCTTAAACTGGTATTTCAAATAGACAGATACAAAGTCAAATGAAGTTCACCATGACATACGATGCAATGTCCAACGATTCCTGCGTTGAGCTATTTCCACCCAATGTCTGTCCTGCCGGCTCAATTCAGGCGTGTTCACCTCGTCCACCAGTGCTGTTGACCGATTGAGTTGTCACGTTCTCTCTCATATGCTAGCTTGTCAAGGATGATTGAAGAGCTCAAAGGAATTCTTTACCGATGCACAATCTTAATGAGTTTTAAACCACCTGATTATAATCGGCTCCACCCGTAAACAACCGCTCTAGACATTGACACCTCGTTCACTTGTCAACGTTAAATTGAACACTGGGACGATCAAAACACATGGCTCGTCTCGTGTCACCCATCTTTCTACGCCTCCCTCACAGGTATATATAGTATCGCAGAACGATCTTGTGCCTTCCAGTAACTGCGATTCTCATTCATACTGGAAGTTTAGTTTGAGACTGTTCCAACATCTTCATGAATCTCACCAGGCAGTTTTCAATACAATACTGCCATCTACAGTCAAAATCAATTTATTACATCGAGCATTTTATATTACATTTACTGATCCGTGCTGAACGAAACATAACATTTAACCTTCCATTTTATTCGTTCATTTACCACTGCTGACTCACAAATACCACAAAATGTAGTTTTTAACTGACTGACATGTTGTTCAGTCTTCATATGTACATTGTCAGGCCAGGCCAGATCTGTGACTTGCTACAGGTACCATGTGAACCTGTACTGACCTGTTTCATGGTCTGGTTGTTGGCGATTATACCGTCTCTTCCACCAGGTTTCCTGGTGATGAGGGTGTATGGATATGGACAACCAGCAGAACTAAAAACAAAGGGTGGAGGAGCTCCTTGTGAGCCAACAGTCATCCATATCTGGTGCCCAACTGCATCTGTGGACGTCATCCTGCAGTGGGTAACTTTTCCTAGGAGGTTGATGGCAGGATTTCCACTCCGACCACTGTAAAACAATTCACTCCACAAAACACTAAAGGGCAAAGAAAACTGAAAACCCACTCTGTGGGATTACCTCATATGCAGTTGCCCTTCGCAGGGCAGTTCACTGGATGACCCTCTCCGGATGACAGATGATATGAGATCACCAGGACTCATGACTCTCTCGGGCAACTCACCGAAAATCACGGGGTAAGCTTCCTGTGAGTTGGATTGCGGCAGTGTGTCTTGGTGCTGCTGAGGTCCCTTCGGTTTGACCTGAGGCAGTCCCTTCAGGTGGGTGCCTATAATGTCCCATCACTAAGAGAATATGATCATTCTGTCTCTGCTATCATCTGAGCTGCAGCCCTTGAACATCGGTATTGCATCACTCTGAGGTTCGGAGATCGGAGAGTGCCAAAGTCATGGTGGGTGGTGACACCTACGACTGGTCTGGTGGCTCTGATGGTTACTATGCCCAAAGAGTTGCTGAAGCTGTGTCCAATAAGTTGACTTCCATGATAATTGGGAAAACACCAGTCAACGAGCATATTATGAGACTGAGGATTTGTCACTCCTTGGGTGTCATTTACCTGGTCTCCATGTATGCTCCGACTGAGGCGAGTGCTCTCTCTGCGAAGAAGACATTCTACGCCGTGTTTGAGTCTGTGGTTGATCAGTGCCCCAGAAGAGATGCACTTCTAGTCTTGGGGGATTTCATTGCATCGGCAGGCACTGATGAGGATGGTTATGAGACATATCGGTCCCCATGGATCTGGAACTGTGAACCAGAGTAGCACAAATTTCTCTGACTTTCCAAGAAGTTGTGGACTTGGGGTGGCTGGTTATGGTTTCAGCACCCATAGCCTCATTGCTGGACTTGGTATTCCAATGCTGCTGGTGTGGCAATGATTGGCCATGTATCGTTGATGGTCACTGGAGGATGATTCTGAAGTGTAGAATCTACCAGTGCTCAGTTCCTCAATACCAGCAACAGATTTGTTGCAGCTTAAATTCAGGAGAATGGTACCACCCCAGTCTGAGCTGGACGTTGGCAAGCTCACGGATGAGAGGGTAGCTGAGGAGTTTGCGAACAGGCTGTGTGGGGATTTGTGGGGGGTCTGGGTGATGTGGGGAATCCTGAAGAGTTGTGGAGTGCCTTCAAGACTACTATCCTCGATGTTGCCGGCGGATGCCTTGGCACCCTTCAGCAGGCAAAGAGAAACTTTGTCTCCCAAGGGACGCTGAATACCATTGACCAGAGTTGCAGCTGAGCTTTTCAGGGAGCTGAGGCGTATAATTGTTCGTGCACTGAGGGTGGAAAAGGAGGCCTTTGTGTGAGGAGTCTGTGAAGGGGTAGAGCATCACCTGTGGACGAGTGATTCTCATCCTGCTTACAGAGGAATTTGTGCATTGTGCTCCTCCAAGCCTATCCCTTGGAGTACTGCTGTTAGAGGGAGGGTGGTGGAATCTGAAATGAAGGCCTACTGGGCTGGTTACTTCGAGCAGCTATACAAAGCTGACTCACCGGCTGATTCGCTGGATGTCAGGCATATAACTTTCCCCATTGCTTGCCCTCCAATCAACTGAACTGCCTTTGTTTGTGGAAACACAGGCTGTGGTGAACCAATGGAATGGGGGCAAAGCCCTCGGGATATGTGGTATCAAGACTGGTGGAAATCCTGCACTGGTGTTGCTGCATCCAGTTCTGTGCTCTGGAGCACAGGCATCATCCCAACTGACTGGAAAAGGGGCCTCCTCGTCCCTCTCTGGAAAGGGAAGGTGATCACCAGTACTGCAACAACGACCGAGGGGTGACTACTCTCTCAGTGCCAGGCAAGGTCTTTGCTCGGGTAATTCTTCATTGGGTTCGCCACCATCTGCTCCAGAACCAATTGGGCTTTACACCAAAGAAGTTAACGATTGACTGTATCCTTGTTCTCAGGGTCCTCACCGAACACAGATGAGTTTCGGAAGGGGTTGCTCGCAGTCTATGTTGCGAAGGGGCTGCTCGCAGCAAAGCATTTGATTCAGTGAATTTGGATGCCGTCTGGAGGATTCTCTGTCTATGTGGGGTGCCCCCAAAGTTTATCTGATTTCTGTGCTATACCCTTCTAGAGAAAGTGCTGTGAGGTGTGGTGGTTCCATCTCCAACTTATTTCCAGTTGTTACTGGAGTTTGTCAGGGGTTTGTTTTGGCCCCCAGACTCCTCAACACTTGCATGGGCTGGATTTTTGGGAAGATGTTTGACAAATCAAGCTGCGGTCCATCGCTTGGGCATGTCAAGATCTCTGACCTTGATTTCACAGATAATGGAGTCATCTTTGCGGAAACACTGGATGTCCTGATAGGGGACCTTGAGGCACTGGATGAGGAATCTGAGCTGCTGGGACTATGGGTTTTCAGGGTCAAAACAAAGATCCAGGCTTTCAATGATTTATTGGATGCTGCCATCATGTCTGTTCCTGTTTCTAATGAGGATGTTGAGGTCATGGAGAGATTCACTTTCTTTGGCTGTGATATTCATGGCACTGCATGTTGTGAGCCGGAGGTCATTCAATGTCTGGGGAGTCATGAACTCACTGGATCATGGGGTGTGGCGCAGTCGGTACCTGTGCAGGATGATTAAAGTCTGAGTCTTCAGGTCGTTGGTGCTTCCAGTCTTGCTCTATGGATGTGAGACTTGGACTCTGACCAGGGATCTGAGACGGAGACTTAACTCCTTTGGTACCAGGACCGCTTCAGAGAATCATTGGCTATCGCTGGTCAGATTGTGTCCAACGAGTCGTTGCTGAGAGAGACTCGGATGAGATTTGTTACCTGTACAGCCCATCAGCGTCAGCTGCGGCTATATGGACATGTGGCTCAATTTCCTGACACTGATTCTGCTCACCAGACTATCTCGGTGAGGGAGCCTCGTGAGAGATGGCCAACGGGATGATCGCGTGCCTTGTGGGTGCAGGAGGTTGATGGGCATCTGAAGGAGATTGGGATGTGCCAGGCATCCTCCTTGGGGTATGGCCAGATGCAGGCCCCTGGAGTACCGATGGAAAGTGGATGCAGCGACGTGCTGCTCTGGTGCACCCTCCCATTCCTAACCTCACCTGATATGTACCTTGGAGGCGTATCAAAAATCTGAGCCATGTGGAGCGACAAAGCTGGAAACACAAAGGATGATTACTTGAACAAGCCAAAGGTACGTTGAAAAGTAGTAAAATCAAGTGGAGGTACATTCAAAGTACACCGCTCCCATGCTAAATAAATAACAAATCCTCCAGCAAGTGACATTACTGTGGCGCCCGGCGATACCGCTGCGCAGCACATGGAGTCTGAATCTGGAAGGAGCGGTGTACAATTGTTGATCGATTCATTGATTAATTCAGTCATTGAAATTATTTAATCATGATCGTAATAAATTAATTTCTTAATCGATTGGCTAATAGCACACCAAAACCACCACCGTTTCATCCGAATCTGTAACTTTTTGAAAATTAAATAATTCATCGAAAAATGAATAATTGATTCATCAATAAATCGACAAGGACAAATGTGTCCAAGAGCCGTGTCCTAAAGGTTTTGTTTTCACCAGAAGAAGAAGAAGAACGCGGAGCTCTCTTGGAGCCGGCGTTCGCAAAGCGACGCGGCTAAAAATACTCTAGCCAAATCAGTTGGTCACTGTTTTGTCCAAATGTAAGCTCGCTCAAAACACGCCCAAGATAGATATTGCCCAGATGAGAAAGAAAAGAAAATCGGACTTAATAAATCGATAATAATTAAGTAATTCATCAATTAATTGATTAATCAAAAACTAAAAACTTTTTACCAAAGCACCTCTTCACTTTTGTCCCCAAATTTCAGCTTTCTCGCTGAAAGGGAAAGATTTTCTTTCTATGATCTTTCTTGGGAAAGCCACATTTCCAAGCTGGCCTCCAAAGCCAGTCAACAACTTCGCATCCTACATCGTGCAAAGTCCTTTCTGAGCACACCTGAGCAAATGACCACATACAAAACTTTTACCTGCAGCCTGATGAAGTACTGCCCTCTCCTCTAGGCTGTTGCTCCCACCATTCACCTTTCTCGGCTTCACACTGGAGAAACCAAGACATTTAGAATAATTTGTATCTCCTGCGATGAGGCCGAGTCGTCGGGTGTCTCACACTCACCGCAGGCAGGTCAGTGGTCTTTCTGTCTTCCACTGTCTCCTCTCCTACCTCCCCCACCCCCCCCCCGGCTCTGTCTGCGATCTCCCCCCCCCCAACCATATTTCCGCAGGGCGCTCAAGGTCCGCCAGCAACCCCCTTCTGCTAAAACTACCAAAATCAATAATTATCAATGCCCACCTTCACTCTTCCATTCCTATTTTTTTTCCCCACCTTTGGAACAAACTCACACATACTCTTCAATCCCATTCTTCCCTCCAGGTCTTCAAAACAGTTGTTCACCTCCATCTTTTATCTTCCCCCATCCAAAACCATGATCTCTTCTACTCCTGTTAATCCACCCCAAACCTACCTCCTTCAAATTCCCTGCTTTCCTTCCTGAAAGTACCTGTAGTGTCCATCTTGTTTACTGTGTGTACCCTGCCCCGTCCCTCTCTTTGCCACAGATCTAATGACTCAATTTCCACAATTTTTTGCTTCCCTCTCCTACTCTTCTTGTGATCCATTCTCTCTGTTCGCTCTTATTCTTGAATGAGTCTGGACATTGCATATATATTAAAAAAAAGGATGGCTGAGATATCGCCCGGATTAAGAAACAAACAAACAGAAAGCAGGAAAACAAGTATATCTCCCCCAATTCAAATAAATAACAATTCCTCCAGCATGCGACATTGCTGGGGTGCCTTGCAGCACATGGGGATGGAATTGGGAGGTTGTGGTGTACAATAATTGATTAATTGCACAATTAAAATAAATAAATAATAATCGTAAAATAATTAATTTCTCAATCAATTGGCTAATAGCGTACCTCAATAGCATACCTGTTTCATCCAAATCTGGAACTTTTTGAAAATTAAGTAATTCATTTATTAATGAAAAACTCATAAATGACCTTCATCGCCAAATCGCTTGTTTACTATCATGTCCAAGTATCAGCTTCCTTGCTCAAAAGTTGCCTGAGATATTGTCAGGTTGAGAACTAAAATAAATAAGTCAATGATAAATTGATAACAATAAAGTAATTCATGAATTAATTGATTAATCAAAAAAGAAGAAATACTGTTTTTGCCAAAGCACATCTTCACTTTTGTCCCAAAATTTCAGCTTCCGAACTCAAAGGATGGCTGAGATATTGTTACAGATTCGGCGGTGGAGGGATTCGCACCCCACTCCGGACACCAAATGTTGAAGATTAGGCGTCACTTAACAGCACCGCCATCTCAGGGGTTATAACGCCGGCTAGTTTGGCACAGGTCTCTGGTCACGTGCCTCAGATCACGATACCAAAGTAAACCTGGGTCTTACCAGTTGGGGATATCGACCCCGGCTGCAGACTGGGTTTGTCAGAGACCGAGTGAAGTCTGCCAGTCCGTAGCCCGTTTGGTTTTAAATACCAATCGAGAGATTGTCTCTCAGCATGGCACGAATAAATTCAAGGCGGCAACTTTCATACGAGTCAACCAGATTTATTGGGGACACATCGGGGAAACACGGCACAAGCAAAGCATTCACGAACGTTATCATTCATCTATAACTCGCTCTTAACTTGGGAGCTACGGATGCGGGTTTTGAAGGGAGCCCTGGCAAAAGAAACCTTAGGACTGGACAACGTGCAGACAAGACACTGAGTACTTGGCGATGCCTCATGGACGAGAGGGAAAGTGTCGAAGGCATGAATGTGGCTCGTGACAAGCCGATGTCAACGGATTCGAGTGCCCAAGCTCGAGCATGCAGCGTGGCAAGATGGCGGCGACGGCCTCCTTTTGTCGCCCCGCTCACGCACCAGCCTCGGCGCGTTCAGCCCCCGTAAGGTCGATGGCACAAGAGCGAAAGATCTATGGTGTGTTCCAGCTGGTTTCTCACAAGGTCCAGTATACAAATCCAGGCCTGGCTTGTTCACCAGACTAGGCCAAATCTTGGTGTTGGGCTCTGCAGGCGAATCGATGGGATGGAAAGACATGTCAAGCTGTGCATGGAGTCAGGACAGTCAGAGGCTCCGTGACTGGACTCAGGATGAACCTGTGGAGGTCCTGCAGGCTGGATCCATGGCCGAGGAGGAACAGCTCGTCGAGCCACTCATAAAGTCGATCGCCGACTGCCCTCATGAAGTTCCTCTTGTCTTTTGGGGCGGGCCTTTTTTTCACGAAGCAGATCGCAGACAGACCTCTTGCAGTTCCTCTTGCCTTTTGGGGCGGCCTTTTTCACGAAGCCGATCGTAGACTCACACAGCCGTCCCTTCCTTTGCTTTTTGGGGCCAGCCTTTTGTGACCGCCTCCAGGGACCCGTGATTGGTCCATTGCTCGAGATTGCTGCAGCCCTCCGCCAATGGGTTGCCAGCACGTCTTGACTGACTGACTCAGAGCGCCGGGTGGAGGCTAGTTTGGAAAGGGGGGGGGGAAAGGAAGAAGACTCTTTTTGGTACTTCACTACTGTACGTACACTGGACAGCCTGCTACACCTCCCGACAAACATGTAACGTCCGATTACTAAACATGCATTTAAGGGGGGATCTGGGCTAATCCTATATTTAATAACACACTATGGGCCCATTTCCGCAACAATATCACCTTGACAAACAAACAAAGAAAACAAGAAAAACAAACGAATGGAGTAGAAATCGAGTACAGGTCCCTCTTGATTTTACACCATAGTTGCGTTCTTCAAGATGGTCATGTAAATGTCAAACTTGTAAATTATAACCAATTTCCCCAAAATAAATAATGTAATGGATGCTAACCCTAACAGCTTTTTACGATTACAGTGGTTTTGTAATGTAATGTAATGTTTAAGATACAAATTGTGAAAACACTACCGCATACTGTTGCATTTAATAAATTCTAACAACTAAAAATAGAAAAATTAAAGAAAGGGGATGTTACCTGCTGCTGATGTCTTCTTGTTTCTGGAAGTGTTGAGGGGAAGGAGGTGGGGTGTTCAAGTGGAGGGTGATCATGTGTGTCAGATGACCTTGGCGAAGATGGTGGTGGTGTTGACGGATGTTGAATTGGAGAGGCTATGAGATGCGGTTTAACTTTTTGACCGCTAGATGTTGAGGGATCACTGGCATCGTCCTTTGGATGTTCTTTCCCGTCATTTTTTTTTTTTGAAAAAAGGAAAACAAATTCGTCTGAGCGCCTTCATCTGCTTTTCTTTTTTAATTAACTTATAGGAGCTGAGGTCTGCTTGGACATTTCGGGCCACTCTTGAGCTGCGTTCCGTGTTGGGTTCATCTTCATTGAAGATGGTCAGACCCACATCAATGAGGTGGAAAGCCTCCATCCTTTTACTAATGAGAGTATACAGGTGGCTCAACCTCTTCACTTTCTGCTTCTGACTCCTCCACTTGGCATTCCTTCTCCAGCATTACAAGGTCCTCATTTGAGAGCTCCTCCCGGTACGAGTCCAGCAACTCAACATCACCCACCTCCACCTCATCAAAGCCGACAGTCTTGGCAATTTTGACAATGCTACGTTGTGCTTTTTACAAATCATTATTCACACTGAAACCCTTGAAGCTGTGAACAAATTGAGGGCAAAGTTTCCTCCATACACCGTTCATGCAGGAACGGGTGACTTCCTTCCAAGACAACATTACATAGAGCATCCTTTATTCTAAGGGCCTTCCAGAATTCCTTTGCAGTTATCTGATTATTATCAGTTGATTTCACCAGGTTTGCAGGTGTTATTCGGAGATAATACACCATGAATGTAGCAATCACTTCCTGGTCCATGAGTTGAATTAGAGATGTCGTGTTGGGTGGAAGAAACACAATCTTCATGTTTTCGTTAAAGTCCTGGATGGTTGTTGGATGAGCTGGGGAATTATTGAGGAGGATGAGAGTTATACAACTCAAATTCTCCTTCTCTCAATATTCCTTCAACTTGAGAGCAAGCTGGGAGCTAAAATATTCACAAAACATTTTGCCTGTTATCTAGCCCTTGGCATTTGAATACCAATAGACAGGCAAACATTTTTTAACATATCCCTTCATAGCCTTGGGATTTTATAAATGGTAAACGATTAACAGTTTCAATTTACAATCACCTTCAGCATTACCTCCCAAAAACAGCGTGAAGCGATCTTTTTCTGCTTTAAACCCCCCAGGTGCACTCTTCTTACGAGACATGTACATCCTATGTGGCATCCTCTTCCAAAACAGACCCATCTCATCAATGTTGAAAATATCCACCTTCCTTGAGAAACGCAAGAAACTTGTCGGCGGCATCGGTGTCGGCAGCAGCATCCTCTCCAGTCATTTTGATGTGATGGTTGTAACACTTCTGGAAGTTTGAAAACCACCCCAAACTAGTGCTAAATGGCTTCACTTCATCTTCATCACTTAATAAGTCTTTATAAATGCTTCTGGCCTTTACTTGTATCACAAGTATGCTGACATGCACATTCTCCTGGTTTTGGTGTTCAATCTATGCGCTGAGCATGTGTTCCTTTTTTATTTTTATTTTTATGTTTTTTTCCATAATATAACTTCGAGCAGACAATGTCTTGGTTGCATTCACTGAGGTTCCACATTTAACACTTTCTTTTATTTTTTTCGCAACGTGGACCCACTAATGCCCAGCGTACACCTCATATCAGCTGTGTAATCACCTCTTTCATACCGTCCTAAAACATCCATTTTTTACTTCAACAGTGACGGTCTTCCTCTGTATTTTGCTCACACTACCAACCTCGCTACACCACGGACACTTTCTCATCATGATTGCAAAGGCTACACTTATTACAGCGGCAAATTGGTAAACTCTTCAACAAATGTCAGCTGAGGTGTCGTCCACCAGACGGCGGTCTCCTTGGGTTAACCTGAGGCGGTCCCTTCGGGTGGGTGCCTGGAATGTCCTATCCCTAAGAGAGGATGATCACCTGTCTCTGTTATCATCTGAGCTCAAGCGTTTGGACATCGGGATTGCAGCTCTCTCTGAGGTTCGGAGACCGGATTGCGGCGAGATAATGGTGGGTGGTTACACCTACTATTGGTCTGGTCGCTCTGATTGTTACCATACCCAAGGAGTTGCTGTAGCTGTGTCCAATAAGCTGACCCCAATGATAATTGAGGTAACACCGGTCAACGAGCGTATTATGAGATTAAGGATTCGTCACTCCTTAGGTGTCATTTCCCTGGTCTCTGTTTATGCTCCGACTGAGGCGAGTGATCTCACCGTGAAGGATGCATTCTACGCCACACTCGAGTCTGGTTGATCAGTGCCCCAGACGAGATACACTTCTAGTCTTGGGGGATTTCAATGCATCGACTGGAACTGATAGGGACGGTTATGAGGTGTGTGTTGGTCCCCATGGGTCAGGAACTATGAACCAGAATGGCACTAAGTTCCTTGACTTTGCAAGAAGTCATGGACTTTGGGTGGCTGGTTCATGGTTTCAGCGCCCACAAGCTCATCGCTGGACTTGGTATTCCAACGCTGGCGGTGTGGCAAAGGAGATTGACCATGTCCTTATTGACGGTCGTTGGAGGATGATCCAGAACTGCAGGGTCTACCGGAGTGCTCAGTTCCTCAATACTGACCACAGGCTTGTTGTAGCAACTCTAAAGCTGCACCTTAAATCCTGGAGAATGGTACCATCCCAGCCGAGGCTGGATGTTGCCAAGCTCAGGGATGAGAGAGTAGCTGAGGAGTTTGCGAACAGGCTGAGTGGACACTTGGGGGGGTCTGGATGCCTTGGGGGGTCCTGAAGAGTTGTGGAGTGCCTTCAAGACCACCGTCCTTGATGTTGCCGGTGGATGCCTTGGAGCTCACCGCAGGGCAAAGAAGAATTTTGTCTCTCAAGGGACACTGGATACCATTGACCAGAGTCGCAGGGCCAGGCTGAATGGCAGAGCTGAGCTGTTCAGGGAGCTGAGGCGTAAAAATGTACGTGCACTGAGGGTGGACAAGGAGGCCTATGTGCGAGGAATCTGTGAGGGGGTAGAGCATCACCTGTGGACAGGTGATTCTCGTCCCGCTTACAGGGGAATTCGCGCATTACGTTCATCCAAGCCCATCCCTCTGAGCACTACAGTTCGAGCAGAGAGTGGTAGGCTCTTGACAGAGGAGTCTGAAGTGAAGGCCCGCTGGGCCGGTTACTTTGAGCGGTTGTACCAGGCTGATCCCCCAACTGTCGAGTTGGACGTCAAGGGTGTTACAATCCCTGTTGCTGACCCTCGAATCAACTGTGGTCCACCTACGCTTGTGGAAACACGGGCTGCGGTGAACCAGTTGAAACGGGGCAAAGCTCCAGGGATCTGTGGAATCCATGCCGAACTTCTCAAGGCTGGTGGAAATGCTGCACTCGTGTCGTTGCATGCAGTTTTGTGCTCTGCCTGGAACACAGGCATCATCCCAACTGACTGGAAGAGGGGCCTTGTTGTCCCTCTCTGGAAAGGGAAGGGTGATCGCAAAGACTGCAACAACTACCGAGGGGTGACGCTGCTCTCAGTGCCGGGCAAGGTCTTTGCTCGGATAATTCTCGATAGGGTTCGCCACCATCTGCTTGAGCACCAGCGTCCAGAGCAGTCAGGCTTTACACCAAAGAGGTCAACGATTGACCGTATCCTTGCACTTCGTGTCCTCACCGAACGCAGACGAGAGTTTCGGCAGGGGCTGCTTGCAGCCTATGTTGATCTCTGTAAAGCGTTCGATTCAGTGAATCGGGATGTCCTCTGGAGGATTCTTGGTCTTCGTGGGGTGCCACCAAAACTGATCGATCTGATGTCTGAACTCTACTCTGGTACTGAGAGTGCTGTAAAGTGTGGTGGTACCATCTCTGACTTATTTCCAGTTGTTACTGGAGTTCGTCAGGGATGTGTACTTGCCCCCACACTTTTCAGCACTTGTATGGACTGCATTCTAGGGAGGATGTCGGAGAGATCAAGTTGCGGTGCGTCATTTGGGAATGTCAAGATCTCGGACCTTGACTTTGCAGATGATGCAGTCATCTTTGCGGAGACTTTAGACATCCTCTTGGGGGCCCTCGAGGTGCTGAATGAGGAGTCGGAGCCGTTGGGATTACGGGTTTCTTGGGTCAAAACTAAGATCCAGGCTTTCGGTGACATCTTGGATGCTGCTGTCCTGTCTGTGTCTGTTTGTGGTGAGGATGTTGAGGTCGTGGAGAGATTCACTTACCTTGGGAGTGATATTCATGTCTCTGCTGGCTGCGAGTCAGAGGTCAATAGACGTCTGGATCGGGCCTGGGGAGTCATGGAATCACTGGATCATGGGGTGTGGCGCTGCCGGTACCTGTGCGGGAGGACGAAAGTCCGAGTCTTCAGGTCCTTGGTACTTCCAGTCTTGCTCTATGGGTGCGAGACTTGGACTCTGACCAAGGATCTGAGATGGAGACTTAATTCCTTTGGTACCAGGTCTCTTCGGAGAATCCTTGGCTATCGCTGGTCGGATTTTGTGTCCAACGAGCGGTTGCTGAGAGAGACTCGGATGAGATTTGTTACCTGCATAGTCCGTGAGCATCAGTTGCGGCTGTATGGACATGTGGCTCGTTTTCCTGACTCTGATCCTGCTCACCAGATTCTCTCAGCGAGGGAATCTCATGAGTGGAGGAGGCCAGTGGGTCGACCACGTGCCTCATGGTTGCAACAGGTTAACCATCATCTCAAGGAGATGGGGATGGGCCTGGCATCTGCCTGGGGGATGGCCAGACGGAGGCCCCTGGAGTACCGGCGGAAAGTGGACGCAGCGACGTGCTGTTCTGGCACATGCTCCCATACCTGACTTGACCTTCAACAAACACACAAAGCTGAGATGGAGAGTTTTAGGAAACTAACTGAGGGAGGGAAAACGAGCGAGAGGGAGGCGATCTATCTCGCTATCATCAGCTGTTGTAACAAGCGCGTTTTCATGCTGTTCAGTGCGAAAATTTAATCGCAGCATCACTCACATACTGGAATCTCGTAATTCCAAACGCTCGTGAACGTAAATTAAAAAGTGGTGTGAATGACAGGCGCGCATTACTCAAAAAACACGCAAACAAAACTCTCATAAAAGGTGAGCTTACAGTACTCCCTCCCTTCGGTTCCCGGCGATTGATGTCATGCATCGCCTGGATATTGAATTGGGAAGGAGCGGTGTACAACATATAAAACTTGAGGGTTCGTAGATCACCTAACCCCACGCAGTCTTGAGAAAACTAACATGTGAAGGAAGGGTCTTTTGCACTCTTGCTTTGTGTTAACGAGCACGATCTCTGTTTTCTTTCTGAGCTTTAAATAGCAGGCGCGGTGGAAACTATACAAAGAAGATGGGTCAAACAGAACACTCCAGAGCTGAATCTTCCATCAACTCTGCCCTCGGACTACAGGGCAAATTTGTTTGGTCGAGACAGTATGCAATTTTACCCAAGTACTGCTAAACTGAAGATTTTTGGAAGTGCCAAGAAAGTGATTTTTGTTCTGCAGTGTTCAAATACAGCATATAATTTCGTTGAAATACATAATCATCTGATCGAGGGAACTCGGGCATTTGCCTCTCGATGGCAAAAAATATTCTACAGTGGTTGCCAGTCTTATTGTAGATCGCAGTGTTCGCTTGAACCGGTCTTCCCCCTAAGGCGGAGTGCACTGCATACCGTTCTGCAAGTATATTAGCAGTCGCTAATTCGTGCCTCATCTACCCGCTGCCATAGATGATTTTCTGACTATACTTTGTCTGTTTCCTATCCCTCAACCTGCCTGGCATGGTTGTACCTACCAGTTTGTACCTCTCTGGGTTTTTGGAACACACTCAATGTAATAGTCAACCCACAGTGCCCGAATAACCCCCACAGCCATCCCAAATGCCTTCGTGCTGTGCTGTTCTCGAGCAATTTAAGGGGCGAGCCCAGCTGGAACATAAATCATAAGCCCTCTAGCATTTGGGCACTTTGGCTTAACCTGTACGGTCCTCAGGCACACATGGGCATAGCACAGGTAGGGTGCTGGATGCCATCCCAGTATTCGAAAACCCGATGTTTTCGCCTGTTGCCGTTATTTGTGTTCTATCAGCGTCATCTAACCCTAACAGCGTTGAAATACAATAAAAGTTTTAAAGGTCGTAAAAAAACAAACAAACCATTGAATTGGAAGTTTACTGTCGTCTACGCAGAGTCTTTTACACCACCTTATTTATCACGTTTTATTAGGTCTTCATGCCTATTGTTTTTGTCCTTTTATACCATCCCTAAAACAGTAAGTTTCTTGTTTGGTTTTCTGTTTGTTTTGGACAGATTCATTGAGCAGGCTAGATGTGTGAGAAGGACTAAGTGATGAGATTTTGGTGAGGATCTGGATACTGGAATTTAAGTGATTCTTCACCATTGAGAGATGGGGCCAAAAACGATGTATAGCATGATATTCCAAGTTATGGGCGGCCTCAGACAAAATTTGATTGGCACACTGGGTGTGTGACAAGGACGAATATATTCAATTTTGGTGGAGGTATGCACTTGACCGAGTGCCCTTCTTAGTTCTTAATTGTATTCTGGCTGATGCTAACATTCAAGCAGTTTTAATGCTACCTCATAAAGGGGGGAGGGGGGCAGGGTTGCTCCAAATATTGGTATTCTATTCAAAAGTCATCTTATCTGAGACTGCAAGACAGATACTTACCACGAGGCATTGGGACTATGCCATCACCTTATGTTGTGCTCATCATGGCTGTATCTCCCCCAGTAAAGGTGCCACAGGCCCCTCCCTAAATCCCTAATTTTCACAAAAACATCATCTCAACTCCCTGAGCGATACGGACCAAATTTGATACAATGCATCGGACAGTTAGGTCTTGTGGGGTTGTGCTCCTCATCAAGATCCACCCATTTAAGGGGGTTTTGCCCAAAATATATTGGAATTATATTCAAAAATCTCAAACTGACAACTGGATCCAGGCCAAACTGGCCATGCGGCATCGTGACCATGCCCTAACCTTAAGTTGTGCTCTCCATGGCCTTATCTCCCCTGGAAAGGGTCTCATGGCATCCCTCCTCTAATCCCTCATGTTCACTAAAACATATTTTCCTCACAAACCACATGACTGATATGAACCAAATTTGGTACGATGCATCAGAACAGTAAGGTCTCACGGGGTTGTGCTCCCAATCCGGATCCACCCCTTGTAAGAGGCTGAAAAGGGTGGTTTCACCTCAAATTCAGGTAATTTATTTTAAAATCTTCTCAGAAACTGACTGCCAGATGCAGACCAAACTCTTCATGAAACATAAGGGCCATGCTATTAACTTACGTTGTGCTCCCCATGACCGCACCATTTCAGGAATGGGGGCCATGACCCCTTCCCCATAATTCCTAATTTTCTCCCCGCTTTTTGGAGAAATAACCGTCAGTCCCCCACGGGGCTATTGTGTGAACCGTCATCCGATTTCCATCGGCTGTTACTCACGATCCGGTCCGTATGCATCTTTTGTTGCCTCTTCCACAACTGGGTAAAATGTGCTTCACTCGTGATTAAAACTGTACCACCACATCGTGAGTCATTTGTTCAATTTTCCTGTTCAAGGACAACAAGGAAATCCAACACAGGTGGAGGCCATTCAGCCCATCATGCCTGCATGAACAGCACACCAACCCATGATCCAAGAAAGAAAATGAAATTAACAAAACCTTTTTAATTAATGGGAAAAAAAAATTTTTGTATTTTTTTTTAAATTATTATTTTTTAATTTTTATTTTCTTTCCCTCTGAGATTGGGCATGGGCTTGCTTAAAAACACATCAACCACACAACCCCCCTTAAGACCCCACCAACAGCACTCCTTACGCAATCACCCATCAATACTCAAACAAAGTCTTATCAACATCCCCATACCCCTCTATCTCCATAACTTCCAGGTACCTATCTAATTCTAATTTAAACTTATCTACTGTTTCTGCTGCCACTACCTTTCCAGGGAGACCATTCCATGCATTAACTACTCTGAGTGAAAGTTCTCAGGCTATGACCCCTGGTTTTATCACTGTCTACTCTGTTGAATAATTCATCTGCACTTATTTTATCTACACCTTTCATTAAAAGAATTCTTTTTGAAAGTTTTTCCATCAAT
The DNA here is from genome assembly GCF_056783735.1 of Eptatretus burgeri. Lineage (NCBI taxonomy): Eukaryota > Metazoa > Chordata > Myxini > Myxiniformes > Myxinidae > Eptatretus > Eptatretus burgeri. Next base: position 876,240 of record NC_140972.1, read on the forward strand.
TTATTTGTTCTAAGTAGAATCAATGTCCAGTAAACTAAAAGGGTGAACGATAGGTCACCGCGTCAACCCATAAATTGTGTACGCATCGGGGCCGTTCAAAAATGATGCAACGCTCAGGGAGGGTGGGGAGTGTGTATGTCCAAACGTTATGGATTGTTACAGGTGGTTTGCAGGTTGTGCTTCCAGGGGTGCTTCCAGTGGTGTTGCATAACACTATTAACCAATGACTTGTTTACCTCTATAATAGTGACAGTTTTTGCTTTGACATCTTGCATAATAAAACTATGTTAAGGCCCAAGTCACATTTGCCACGGCGGCTGTGGGGTCTCCAAAATCTATGGCCTCTAGCAATTATACGGTGGCTGCAGTATTTCCACGGTCACACAATGTAGCAGTCACATATGTTTTTATTTTTCGGGGAGCCGCACGGCATATTTAGAAATGGTGGAGACCGAAAACGTGGGGTTGCCGTACGGTCTTTGATTTGATGTCGCAAAGTGACCTTAAGGGATTGCGGCGGCAATATAATTTTCAAGGCAGACGCAAGGAAGGTAGCCTCAAGGTGCCCGCAAGGTGACCGCAGGGGGGCCCTAAGGCGAACGCACGGCCAGACGGACGATAACGAGTGGATTCCTTTTTTTTTTTTTTTTTTTTTTTTTTTTTTCCGGGTTGTCGAATTGCTACGGCGAATGTAGAAATGAAAAAAGTTAACTTCGCGTTATAATTCCACGGCGACCCCTACGGCCTGTAAAAGATAGCCAAACGGTGTAGGGCCACCCTGAGGCCACCGCAGAAACTCTGCGGCCGCCGCATGTTTGTCAATTCAGAGGGCGTACGGCCGCCGTATCCTGTACGGCCGCCGTATCGAGCAAATGTGACTTAGGCCTAAGTATATTGTGGGAAATTGTAGCATATGGTACTGTATTGCGTTTATGTGGCAGGTTGTGACCACAATCCGGTCATTCTTGTTATAAATGCAGAGGTCAAGGCACATCGAGGAACTTAACGACTGTAAATGGGCGATTAACATTCTGACCTTCGTGACTGGAATGGTCCAGCCGAATGCACATTACCATTAACATGCTCTCTCTCATAAATAATGTTTTTTTTAAGTCAGCAAGTATGCAGTGCTTTTCCAGCTTCAAAAACTTCAATAGAACATACTGTTACAATTTTTCACTGATTGTTGCTGATGTCGGATTCCATTTTTCTTTTATCAGATAAACCAACAGAAAAGAAGAAAGGAAAATTAAAAGTTAAGATTGAAGAGAAAACAAAGGTAATGTTGGAATAAGCTTTGAGCGACTGCCATTCTCCTCTTCCCCCCCCCCCCAATACCCTATCCCCCTTTCACAAGTCCTCCACCATGTTTGTATGGACAATTGGACGTGCCATGATGGAGGAGAAATGACAGATGGATGTTTTGAAAATTTTAATCAACTAAACTAAAATTGGTCGATCCAAATAGATTGTAACCAGGTTTTTCAGCCTTTCTAAGCTTTTGTGAAAGGAGAGAGGGATTCAGCAGCTGGGTAAAGATAGATTGCAAACTTAAGTTTGTTGTTTGGAATACCTCTCACCTTCTGTTGCATGAGATTGCTGCAATGTGACATCACATCCAAAAGATGGTAAATGTGTGACACCATTCAAAAAAAAATGTGGAGCATCGTTTTGTCCGTTGATATCTGTGAACAGGATGTGACGCGATCTGATACACCTTGACGCCGATTGATCGGATCGTTATCTGGAGAATGGGTTGTCAGAGTTTTATTTAGTTATTTCGCACCATAGAGTTTTCTAATTGTTGCCACTTCCAAATTGATGAGCAAAACCACCTTTTTATATGTTTTAATATTAACCCTTCTTCAAAGTTGTGATTTGTGATCCCCTTTCTCATGTGCCAATATAATGGTAATTCTCGATGGTTTACATTTTTTGCCACTTCTGCTCGGTGCCAGATTTGGCACTGAGGCCCCAGGGAAGTGATTGCCTGGTCATCCGACAATCCCATCACAATGGTTCTCACTCCTCCGACCTCCTTTTTTAATTTTTGACTTTCTTTCCTTGTGGAATATCCACAAATGTAGACTTTGACTTGACGTTGTAAATGGACCCAGATTTTGCAGTTTCATTTCACTTTCATGTCTCATTGGTCCAGGCGTGTGAGAGCAGTTGTTGTATTGTCCCTTTAACACTGCAATAAAACTTTTATTATTTTTTTCAAAACAGTATTGTGGAAGCTCCTTGGGCAACTGCCATGCCCTAAATTCAGCCCTGGTTCTGCTTGCTGGTGGATGTTTTTGTCAAATTTTGGTGCAGGCAGAATGATGAAGTTCTATATGATGCTGCATTGTGACATCATGACCCCGCCCTCTCGTCATTTGATAATTCTGTTGTCATCACTTGGCTTCAAAAAAGAAGAATAATTAATACAGTCTGGCAGTGAAATCTCCCATTGTGCGCACTTGCATCACCCTGTATAGCTTCTGGCCGTTTTCCTGTCATCCTTTCATGCTTTGTCGAAGAAAATACCATGTGACTTGCGGTTTGCAAATGTCTTGATGGGTTTCATATCAAGAAAGTTTAAATTGGCCATGCTGACGCAACTCAAAGCTATGATCCAAGAAAACAAAAATCACAATTGTCTAAATATCCTGAAGCAAAAGTCAGCAGGTGGAGCCTCACTCTGTTGCCCAGGAAAACGGTGAAGCTTGCATCGTGACAGCGGTGCATCACTCCCTCAGCTCTGAGAGGGGCAGAGCTTTGAATGCACATACATGAAGAGCTCCTACTGATCACTCATTACCCTGCGCACGTGCTGCGAAAAGCAGGGTGAAGCAATTGGGTTGTGTCCATCCATCATATCAGTTTATGATCGAAGAACAATTATTTGAATCAAATGTGATATTTTGAACATGAATCTGAACAATAGAAAGACAAGTCTTTCCTTTTACCATACTTGTACCATTTATCATACAGTCGGAGCACATACAGAGACCAAGGAAATGACACCCAAGAAGTGATGAATCCATAGTCTCGTAATATGCTCGTTGACCGGTGTTACCTTAATTATCCTTGTCATCCTATTAAACACAACTACAGCAACTCCTTGGGCATGGTAACCATCAGAGTGACCAGACCAAGAGTAGGTGCAACCACCCGCCATGTTCTCGCCGCAATCCGATCTCCAAACCTCAGAGAGTGCTGCAATACGATGTTCAAACGCTTGAGCTCAGATAACAGAGACAGGTGGTCATCCTCTTATGGATAGGACATTACAGGCACCCACCCGTAGGGTGGGCCTCAGGTTAACTCGAGGAGACCGCCGTCTGGTGGATGACACCTCAGCACCACCCTGACACATACTACCACAATCTGACCCGGGAAGGTTACCTTGTGGATTTCCTCTTATCAGAGTGGGGGTCCCGAAATCTTCGCCTAAATCCCTCTTCCGGTGAGCTGCCCTTGAAAGGGCAGCTGCACAGGAGGTACTCCCACGGAGTGGGTTTTCAGATTTCCTTGTGCTTTTCTTGTGTTTTGCAGAGTGAAGGGTTTTCTCGTCGCTGGAGTGCAAATCCTACCACCAACCTAAAAGAAAGTAACCCAAACTGCAGGAGGACGTCTGCAGACACAGTTGGGCACTAGATATAGATGGCCGTTTGCTCACCAGGAGCTCCTCCGCCCTTTGAGGACCTCTTTAAACTTTCATTAAAGTTGAATTATATACCTGAACACAGTGGAACACAAATCGCCTTCATAATACTTCCAAGAGCCATGCTATATATCAATTATATTGCTTTAGAAGGCGTTGTATGTTAGTGTTGGGGTGAAGAAGATGTCGAGTGATGCTGCATTCAATGGTATTTAATAAAGCCTACATCTCCTGAATTGCGACAATGTCGTCTTATTACTTTGTATCAGGGTGATGTATACAAGACTGCTTCAGTAGCGGTAAACTTCCAAATTTTTTAAACGACCTTTAACATCGTTATTTTATTAAAATTAAAGCACTGTGCTGTATTATACTGGAACACTGCATGTGGTAAGCTTGGTGTTGACTTCTTGGTTGAGGTAGCTGGCTAAAGATCTTTGGGTCTTGAATTTGAGCCCCTGTTTTGCTGTTAAATAACACCAGTTGGGCTGATTCAGCCTCTCATCCTTCTGAAGTCGGCAAAATGAGTATCGGCTGACTGGATGCGGGGCACTGCATCAGTGGTTCAGCTGTGCTCCCAGGAATGATGCAACCAGCAGTCAGACTGTACACGAAGTAATAATACTGTAAAGGGTGTCGTGTTCTATAAACCTTCTAGTTCTTCATTTAATTGATTTATTTTTCGGCTTGCAGAACGCAAGCACAATCCATGAGTGTATGTTAAATTTCTAATCGAGGTTGCAAAATATATCGAAAAGCGCAGTTCGCTAACGCTCTCCCATGCACACTCGCTGACGCTCTGGTGTGCACATTCGCTGACGCTCTGGCGTGCACACTCGCTGACGAATCTTACAGACCGTACTTGACTGCAAATTAACTGAACAGCATTAAAGTAGTTCTCTCAATGATTACATGCAACCCTTTTCAACTTCCGAGGTCACTTGATATTGCACAGCCATTTCCGAAAGGAAGTAAGTGGCCACTGGTCGCGTCAAGCAGGTCGTCTTTTAATGTAGGATCATTCACAGAAATTTCATTTTGGGGGAACCTCGCAGTGGTCATTGAAGGCAGGTGGTCTTTGAAACAAGGTGGTGTGTGTGTGTGTGTGTGTGTGTGTGTGTGTGTGTGTGTGTGTGTGTGTGTGTGTGTGTGTGTGTGTGTGTGTGTGTGTTTTCTCCATCCATACAGATCGACATTGTTTTATGTTGTTATTTGGCTGGAGGAGAGCAAGTATGTAACTGAGTCTTTTTATTTTAATTTTTTCTTCCATGGGTGTGAGGAACTATTTACCTTTTATTTTTTGCATCCTCTGTGTACCTGGACAGGTGGAACAGCTGCAACCTGAGGATGCTCTTGCTGAGAAACTGAGATTGCAAAAGCTGCAGGAAGAGGCAGATCTCCATGTTGCTTGTGAAACATTTGGTATGTGGGACTATTAGTGCTGTTCAGTGATGATTATTATTATTATTATTATTATTATTATTATTATTATCTATATATTAATACTGAAGGACCAATTTTGTGCTCCTCCTAGCGGTCGTGTCACATTTTTCTCGGTACTGTGACCTGGACTGAAAGAAACTTCGTACCTGTAAGAGTGCATCGCACATAGTGGCATTAATCAACTTTCAACTCTGAAGCAGAATAAACACTTTTCGTTTTACATTCGTTTACATGGCGACGAGTGACGTCACCGCTGAGAGGCGTCAGGACGTCATGACATCATCGGTCATTCGCTGATGTCATTATGTCCGTCGTCGACAGACCGTTGCCGCTGAGAGGTGCAATTCCACTCCTCGAAAATAGCGTCTGCAATGTAAAACCCTCTTCTGCACATGCTGACTACCTCAGAATGTGAATTTGACACAAAAAAATGTAACAAGAAACATTGTATCTTCTATATATTAATACTGAAGGACCAATTATGTGCTCCTCCTAGCCGTCGCGTCATGTTTTTCTCGGTACTGTGAGCTGGACTGAAAGAAACTTCGTACCTGTAAGAGTGCATCGCACATAGTGGCAATAGTCAACCTTCAACTCTGAAGCAGAATAAACACTTTTCGTTGAGACGGGGGCGAGGAGTGAAGAGGCAGGGGCGGGGGATGAAGAGACGGGGGCAGGGAGTGAAGAGGCGGGGGGCAAGGTAAGCAAATTTTTGGGTGGGGGTAAGCAACTTGAAAGCGAGAGACAGGGGCTGGGGTGAATTAGGTGGGGTTGAGTGTGAGGGGGTGGACAGGGGGGCGGGGCCCGGGGGCAAGTGGGGTGGGGAATCGAGAGTCCGGGGCGGGGGTCGGGGAGTGAAGAGGCGGGGTGGGGGCCCGGGGGCAAGTGGGGTGGGGAATCGAGAGACCGGGGGGCAGGGAGTGAAGAGGTGGGGCTGGGGTAATTAAATTGTTGGGTGAGGGTAAGCAAATTGAAGGCGGGGGGGAATGGGGCAGGGGCGGGGGATGAGTAGGCGGGGCGGGGGAATGGGGCAGGGGCGGGGGATGAGTAGGCGGGGGGAATGGGTCAGACGCGGGGGATGAGTAGGCGGGGCGGGGGGAATGGGGCAGAGGCGGGGGATGAGTAGGCGGGGGGGGAATGGGGCAGGGGTGGGGGATGAGTAGGCGGGGGCAAGCACGCCCTGTCCAGTTCATGTCCCTCGAGTGTGGGTGAGCTGGTGAAGGTGGTTGAATGAACGGAATCTGTCTGACGGGGTTTCGGCTCATTATTACTTGTTCGGCTCACACTAGAAATCGAAGTGTCAAGATCACCGTCATACCGAAGAAAAAAAAAAAAAAAAACCCCCAAAAAAACCAGGGAGTTTGGAACACTGACGCTAACCATTACATTGACGTGTTTCGACTTATGAGTAACGTATGTCGATGTGTGTCAATGATCGCGTAGCGTGCCTACAACTTATGCCAGCATATGCGGAATGTGTGTCATACGTCAAGTACGTCAATTTTCAACATGCTGAAAATTTCTCGACGTATGCCAGCATGCTATTAACGTATACAAAACTTACCCATAACGTATTCGTGTGCGAGCTTGGTTCGGCAAATTTTTCATTCGTCGGCATACGCTGGCTAAAACGTCAAGGTGTGACAGCGGCTTCACACTTCGATGTCTAGTGCGGTTATGATTTGAATCGTCGAGCCGCAACCTATGAATAGCCTACACCACATGATCCTCGGCGATACGCTGGCGCTATGCATTAAGTTAGACTATCGTTGGGCATAGGTTGTGAACGCCGACAACACGCTCAGCATTCATTGGTATAAGTTATCTACATGTGGTTAAAACGTTCTGTGTACGTTACTAATATGTTATGTGTACGTCCAACACGTTATTATACGCCCAAAACTTTCAAAAAAACATCAATAGTTCAGCGTACGCCAGCATTTTACATACATTTGAAGACCTTGCCATACGCTGGCTAAAACATCAAGGTGTGACAGGGCCTTTAACGTCAAGGGCCCATGAGTTTAAGTTCCTTCTCGTGATCAAAATTGCCAATACCGCTCCTCTCTCAATACCAGGTCCACTCACATCAAATGGCGCCACCTTCTTCCTCAAGCATACAATAGGAAACTGCTGAGGTTTGTTTGTAAATTTGAAAATTAAATTTTCAACAAACCTTGATGTTATAAGAATGTGGAGAACACTGGTTAATTAAATGCACAATTTTTTTTTTTTTTTAGCTGCTGTTTTCAAGTTTAGTTAGAGTCCAAAGCAGATAGACTTTTCATTTTGGAATACTTTCTAGTTTATTTTTTTGTGTTCCATATTGTAAAATTTGGTGTTTCTGGTGTCAATGAAAAAGCTGCTGTGCAACTTTTTCTCTCTTATAGGACATTGGGTCATTCAAGATGATGTGTAATTTTTTTATTACCTTCCTGTTGTGAATTTCCATTCTGATTATAAACAGTAATTCTGATTAGTTTGTAGTTTAAAAGAAATGAAATAAATAATTTATAAGTAAATTATCATTTAAGAAGATCTCATAATTTTCAATTGGGATTGCAAAAAAACAAACAAGGCAGAAACCAAAATTCTGAAGAAACGTGTCCAAGATTCCACTTTAAATGGTGGCTTGAATGGGATGTGTTAAATGTTTGGAGAGATCCCTTCCCTCCCTCGCAGTTTTTTCATAATCCTTAAAACTGTCACCACTAATATGTGCTATAATAAAAAGTGTTGTGCAAGAATTTATTCTTCTTATATTATTATTATTCTTATTATTATTATTATTATTATTTTTTAACTTTGATACTGTGTTTAATTTTATTTTATCATTAAATTTATTTTTTCTAATGCTTTGAACTTCAAATTCAATAGCCTAAAGTAATCCCACAGTCTCTTTTGCAAAGAGTTTGTGGGTTATCACCAGCACCCTTGCTAAATTACCAAATTCCCAGGGGTTTCCTGAGAAGCCGGTTACCGGCGACCCGCAGCCGTCTACTCAGAGAAAAAATGTCAAAGGTCGCCGCCTACTTACTTCAGTGCCAATTTTTCGATTTTTATTTTTTATTTTTTATTTTTGTCACCCCAAAATATCTACATCCCCTGTTTTGAAATCCGAGAAATGGAATATGGTTTCCTTAATGAATGCTAGTTCGTCTACACTATTATGTCACACACTTACTTCAGATTGCTCACTGTACTCCACCATGTGCAGTATCATCTCCCTATTAAGAACTAAGGTATGGCCCAAATGTTGCTAAAATGACTCTTTTAAAGTGCTTAGCTACTCCATCTTCCAGACATCTTGGTGTGCCCTAAACCATGGCCTTAAATTAATGAACCTTGTTTAAATGCTGCTTGAACGAACTATACAGTATAGCTGAATTTCAGTCAACCAGTCAGTCAGTCATTATGTTAATGCAACTACATCCAGTACAGGCCTAACTACTTGTTTTGGTGGAGTTTTCCACCCCAACAGCATGATAACATGAGAACTATTTCATGTCAGAAATCGTGCTAGAATGCATCTCCAGCCATCTAGGATCTTCTGGCTTCTAGGGCCCTAAGCAGGCCCTGGACCCCGGCCATACAGCTGCGCTCGCTTTGCTCACGGTGATGGTAACCTGCTACTTTTTAATGGTAGCCTCCTACTCCAAGAAATAA